>NC_086318.1:237922879-238242254 GCF_036172605.1 Pelobates fuscus
AATGTGTTAAAAAAAAATAAAAAAAAATGTGTTAAAAAAAATTATAAAAAAAAATGTGTTAATGTGGGTGGGTGAGTGTGTGTGTGTCTGTTAGTGTGTGTGTGTCTGTTAGTGTGTGTGTGTCTGCTAGTGTGTGTGTCTGTTAGTGTCTGTGTCAGTGTGTGTGTCTGTTAGTGTCTGTGTCAGTGTGTGTGTCTGTTAGTGTCTGTGTCAGTGTGTGTGTCTGTTAGTGTTTCTGTCTGTGTCTGTTAGTGTCAGGGGCGTATTAGCCGCGAGGCAAACAAGGCATATGCCTTGGGCGGCATTTTCCAGGGGGCGGCAAAAAAAGCCGCCCCCAAATGCCCAAGGCAAATGTCTTGTTAGCCTTGCGGCTAACAGACATGCCGGCGGGCTGCTGGGCGATCGGGCGGCACTGCCTGGCGGGCGGGCGGCTGGCGAGGGAGCACTTCCCCTGAGCTGTCTGCTCAGCTCCCTCACCAGCCGCAGAGTGAGGCTGGGAGGCGGAGCCGGAATATGACATCATATTGCGGCTCCCAGCCTCACTCTGAGGCGCGCGAGGGAGCTGAGCAGACAGCTCAGGGGAAGTGCTCCCTCGCCAGCCGCCCGTCCGCCCGCCAGGCAGTGCCGCCTGATCGCCCAGCAGCCACTGGACCACCAGGGAGGAAGAGACACCCCCCTCCCCAGCATTCCCAAAGGTAAGAAGGCTGGGGGGGGGGGTGTTAAATAAAAACAAAATGTGTTAAAAAAAAAAGTGTTAATGTGGGTGGGTGAGTGTGTGTCTGTTAGGGTGTGTGTGTCTGTTAGTGTTTCTGTCTGTTAGTGTTTCTGTCTGTTAGTGTTTCTGTCTGTTAGTGTTTCTGTCTGTTAGTGTTTCTGTCTGTTAGTGTTTGTCTGTTAGTGTTTGTCTGTTAGTGTTTGTCTGTTAGTGTCTGTCTGTTAGTGTCTGTCTGTTAGTGTTTCTGTCTGTTAGTGTTTCTGTCTGTTAGTGTTTCTGTCTGTTAGTGTTTCTGTCTGTTAGTGTTTCTGTCTGTTAGTGTTTCTGTCTGTTAGTGTTTCTGTCTGTTAGTGTTTCTGTCTGTTAGTGTTTCTGTCTGTTAGTGTTTCTGTCTGTTAGTGTTTCTGTCTGTTAGTGTTTCTGTCTGTTAGTGTTTCTGTCTGTTAGTGTTTCTGTCTGTTAGTGTTTCTGTCTGTTAGTGTTTCTGTCTGTTAGTGTGTCTGTTAGTGTCTGTCTGTTAGTGTTTCTGTCTGTGTGTCTGTTAGTGTTTCTGTCTGTGTGTCTGTCTGTGTGTCTGTCAGTGTTTCTGTCTGTGTGTCTGTCAGTGTCTGTCTGTTAGTGTCTGTCTGTTAGTGTCTGTCTGTTAGTGTCTGTCTGTTAGTGTCTGTCTGTTAGTGTCTGTCTGTTAGTGTCTGTCTGTTAGTGTCTGTCTGTTAGTGTCTGTCTGTTAGTGTCTGTCAGTGTTTCTGTCTGTGTGTCTGTTAGTGTGTCTGTTAGTGTGTCTGTTAGTGTATGTGCCTGTGTCTGTTAGTGTGTGTCTGTTAGTGTGTGTCTGTTAGTGTGTGTCTGTCTATTAGTGTGTGTGTGTGTCTGTTAGTGTGTGTGTCTGTTAGTGTGTGTGTCTGTTAGTGTGTGTGTCTGTTAGTGTGTGTGTCTGTTAGTGTGTGTGTCTGTTAGTGTGTGTGTCTGTTAGTGTGTGTGTCTGTTAGTGTGTGTGTGTCTGTTAGTGTGTGTGTGTGTCTGTTAGTGTGTGTGTGTGTCTGTTAGTGTGTGTGTGTGTCTGTTAGTGTGTGTGTGTGTCTGTTAGTGTGTGTGTGTGTGTGTGTGTCTGTTAGTGTGTGTCTGTGTCTGTTAGTGTGTGTGTCTGTGTGTGTGTGTCTGTGTCTGTTAGTGTGTGTTTGCCTGTGAGTGTGTGTGTGTGTATGTTAGTGAGTGTGTGTGTCTGCTAGTTTGTGTCTGCTAGTGAGTGAGTGTCTGTTAGTGTGTGTCTGTTAGTGTGTGTCTGTTAGTGTGTGTCTGTTAGTGTGTGTGTGTTTCTGTTAGCGAGTGTGTGTTTCTGTTAGCTAGTGTATGCGTATCTGTCAATGAATGTGTGTGTGTGTATTTAGAATGCGGGGCGGGGAGAAAGGTTGGGTGGGGGTGGCGCGGGGTGCCTAGGGCAGCACAAAACCAGGATACACCACTGCACACATACAGGCATACTGGCTAACACACTCACACAGAGAGACATACTGACACACACACATACACACACATTGACACAGACACACTTTACACTTTTAACTCCTTAAGGACACATGACATGTGTGACATGTCATGATTCCCTTTAATGCCAGAAGTTAAAGTTAAGGGGATAAAGCCAGCTTCCTACCTTTGCTGGTACCTTTCCTGAGTGTGTGTGTGTGACTGTCTGCCTGTCTGTGTTTGTGTGTGTGTGTGACTGTCTGCCTGTCTGCGTGTGTGTGTGTGACTGTCTGCCTGTCTGCGTGTGTGTGTGTGACTGTCTGCCTGTCTGCGTGTGTGTGTGTGTGACTGTCTGCCTGTCTGCGTGTGTGTGTGTGTGTGACTGTCTGCGTGTGTGTGTGTGACTGTCTGCCTGTCTGCGTGTGTGTGTGTGTGTGACTGTCTGCCTGTCTGCGTGTGTGTGTGTGTGTGACTGTCTGCCTGTCTGCGTGTGTGTGTGTGACTGTCTGCCTGTCTGCGTGTGTGTGTGTGTGTGTGACTGTCTGCGTGTGTGTGTGTGTGACTGTCTGCGTGTGTGTGTGTGTGACTGTCTGCGTGTGTGTGTGTGTGTGACCGTCTGCCTGTGTGTGTGTGTGTGTGTGTGAGACAGTCTGCCTGTGTGTGTGTGCGTGTGGCTGTCTGCCTGTGTGTGTGTGCGTGTGGCTGTCTGCCTGTGTGTGTGTGCGTGTGGCTGTCTGCCTGTGTGTGTGTGCGTGTGACTGTCTGCCTGTGTGTGTGTGACTGTCTGCCTGTCTGCGTGTGTGTGTGTGCGTGTGACTGTCTGCCTGTGTGTGTGTGACTGTCTGCCTGTCTGCGTGTGTGTGTGTGTGTGACTGTCTGCCTGTCTGCGTGTGTGTGTGTGACTGTCTGTGTGTGTGTGTGTGTGTGACTGTCTGCGTGTGTGTGTGTGTCTGCCTGTGTGTGTGTGTCTGCCTGTGTGTGTGTGTGCGCGCGTGTGTGACTGTCTGCCTGTGTGTGTGTGTGTGTGTGACTGTCTGCCTGTGTGTGTGTGTGCGTGTGACTGTCTGCCTGTGTGTGTGTGTTCGTGTGACTGTGCCTGTGTGTGTGTGCGTGTGACTGTCTGCCTGTGTGTGTGTGCGTGTGACTGTCTGCCTGTGTGTGTGTGCGTGTGGCTGTCTGCCTGTGTGTGTGTGCGTGTGACTGTCTGCCTGTGTGTGTGTGACTGTCTGCCTGTCTGCGTGTGTGTGTGTGTGTGACTGTCTGCCTGTCTGCGTGTGTGTGTGTGACTGTCTGTGTGTGTGTGTGTGTGTGACTGTCTGCGTGTGTGTGTGTGTCTGCCTGTGTGTGTGTGTGCGCGCGTGTGTGACTGTCTGCCTGTGTGTGTGTGTGTGTGTGACTGTCTGCCTGTGTGTGTGTGTGCGTGTGACTGTCTGCCTGTGTGTGTGTGTTCGTGTGACTGTGCCTGTGTGTGTGTGCGTGTGACTGTCTGCCTGTGTGTGTGTGCGTGTGACTGTCTGCCTGTGTGTGTGTGCGTGTGACTGTCTGCCTGTGTGTGTGTGCGTGTGACTGTCTGCCTGTGTGTGTGTGCGTGTGACTGTCTGCCTGTCTGTGTGTGCGTGTGACTGTCTGCCTGTCTGTGTGTGCGTGTGACTGTCTGCCTGTCTGTGTGTGACTGTCTGCCTGTCTGTGTGTGACTGTCTGCCTGTCTGTGTGTGACTGTCTGCCTGTCTGTGTGTGACTGTCTGCCTGTCTGTGTGTGACTGTCTGCCTGTCTGTGTGTGACTGTCTGCCTGTCTGTGTGTGACTGTCTGCCTGTCTGTGTGTGACTGTCTGCCAGTCTGGGTGTGACTGTCTGCCAGTGTGGGTGTGACTGTCTGCCAGTGTGGGTGTGACTGTCTGCCAGTGTGGGTGTGACTGTCTGCCAGTGTGGGTGTGACTGTCTGCCAGTGTGGGTGTGACTGTCTGCCAGTGTGGGTGTGACTGTCTGCCAGTGTGGGTGTGACTGTCTGCCAGTGTGGGTGTGACTGTCTGCCAGTGTGTGTGTGACTGTCTGCCAGTGTGTGTGTGACTGTCTGCCAGTGTGTGTGTGTGACTGTCTGCCAGTGTGTGTGTGACTGTCTGCCAGTGTGGGTGTGACTGTCTGCCAGTGTGGGTGTGACTGTCTGCCAGTGTGTGTGTGACTGTCTGCCAGTGTGTGTGTGACTGTCTGCCAGTGTGTGTGTGACTGTCTGCCAGTGTGTGTGTGACTGTCTGCCAGTGTGTGTGTGACTGTCTGCCAGTGTGTGTGTGACTGTCTGCCAGTGTGTGTGTGACTGTCTGCCAGTGTGTGTGTGTCTGTCTGCCAGTGTGTGTGTCTGTCTGCCAGTGTGTGTGTCTGTCTGCCAGTGTGTGTGTCTGTCTGCCAGTGTGTGTGTCTGTCTGCCAGTGTGTGTGTCTGTCTGCCAGTGTGTGTGTCTGTCTGCCAGTGTGTGTGTCTGTCTGCCAGTGTGTGTGTCTGTCTGCCAGTGTGTGTCTGTCTGCCAGTGTGTGTGTCTGTCTGCCAGTGTGTGTGTCTATACAAACTCCAGAAAAGTATATAAACGTAAAACAATATCACCACAATAAATAATGTGTATAAGTGACAAAGTATATACTTATCTCAGTATTCAAATGAAACAGCCTCCCAGGTCATCACCCAGATCGGATGACCTTTACACAGCAAAATACAAGACAACAGGAATATTTGGGATACGGCTGAGAAATCTATAATTGAAACACAAAAGTGTACATAGTGTAAATCTACATTAAATCATTGGTAAGTGATCATGAAATGCACTCACGAGATGTAGATGAAAAGACAGCGTTGTTAAGGTGCCTCCCCCGATTATGATGGGGGGCTGATGCCTTTCTCCACTTGCTCCAAACGATAAGTGAAAAAACAGGACTTCCAAGATGGTGGAAAAAATAAAACAATTTATTCAGGATGAAAAATCACCCAACAATAAAAGTAGAAATACAGGCTTAAAAAAGAGGTCCTGTGTGTGTCTGCCTGCCAGTGTGTGTGTCTGTCTGCCAGTGTGTGTGTGTCTGTCTGCCAGTGTGTGTGTGTCTGTCTGCCAGTGTGTGTGTCTGTCTGCCAGTGTGTGTGTCTGTCTGCCAGTGTGTGTGTCTGTCCGCGTGTGTGACTGTGTGTGTGGCTGTCTGCCTAAGTGTGTGTGTGGCACTGCCTATGTGTGACTGACTGGGCAGACTAGATGGGCCGAATGGTTCTTATCTGCCGTCACATTCTATGCCTGTGTGTGTGTATTTGTGTGCGGCTGTCTGTGTGTGACTGCCTGCGTGTGTTTGTGTGTATGCGTGTGTATGGCTGTCTGTGTGTGACTGTCTGCGTGTGTTTGTGTGTGTGCGTGTGTATGGCTGCCTGTGTGTGTGTGTGACAAGGTGTGTGGGAAGGGGGAAGGAGGGGATAAGGAGTGGGGGAGAGGGGGACAGGAAGGGGGGGGCGCTGTGAAGAAAGGCCTAAAGCCGGCCCTGAGTGCAGAGGGCTGGTTGTATTGCAGTGTGTGTGGCAGAACGGATGGGCGGGCGGATCGTGACGTAGGTGCGCACGCGCGCCGCTACGGACCAGGAAGTGGGGCAACGAAGCGAGGGAGGCAGCGAGGACGCCAGGCAGAACGGCGCAGAAAAATTTGAAGGCAGCGAAGCGGACTCTGCTATGCGGCTGAGCAGCTGAAGGTTCTCCAAAGCTGCATCAAAGCTGCTACAAGGCGCCACAAAGCTGCTTCATAAAGCGATTTACAGAGGTATTCATCTGATATCTGCCCTGACTTTCACTATTAATCAGGCCAGAGTAAGATAAACGGCTGAGCAGCTGTCATAAAGTTGCTACAATGTTACAAGATATTTCATTGAGGCACTGATTCCCATGTGCAGGATAACTGGCTGAGCAGCTGCTGTAAAGTAGCTACAAAGATATAAAGTAATCATCTGACACTGATTCCGACTACAAGTCTGATAAATAAGAATTATTGGGGGGTGCTGAAATCCACTGGAAAACAGAGGTATACAGAGGAAGAGAAGACGCTGAGAAGACGCAGAGTTCTGAGTTCTGATTTGGGCTGACAAGCACGCATATTTCTCCAGTCTGAAGGTATTTATGCTTATAAATAGAAGATTGACTCTGGCAGTGATAGGGTGGGAGGAAAGTGGTCCCAGTGGGTATAAAACATATTTTGTGTGTAAAAGAAAAAAAATAGAGAAAAAGAAAGAGAAGAAAAGAGAAGGACAAAAAGAAAAAAAATTTATATAAAAAAAAAAAAAAAGGGAAAAAAGTATATATATGCTTTTATTATCCACTCTATTTCACATTCGATAAACAAGAGTTAATTTAAAGAGACAGTTGTCTAGTGTCGCAGTGAAGAGCAAAGGAGACACTTGGGTAAAACGTGATAAAGCAATTTAAACCACACAGTCATCCTTAGTGGAGTGTAAAGTTTAATCTAGCGTCTAAAATAGCGAGGAGGAAAAGGAGCGAACTGGGAGATAACAGAAAGTGACAAAGTGATTTAAAAGCGATTTAAACTCCACAGCCATCCTTAGTGGAGTACAAAGTTCAAAGCCTACTCTAGGAGCGCTAGAAATACGTATGGCTACTAAAAAAGAGAGAGCCAAAAATATGGAGAAAAAGAAGGCAACGATTGGTGCATTTTATTCACCTAAAGCTGCTGGCACAGAACCCGAGAGGCAACGAAAAACTCTGCCTCTAGAAAATGTTCAGCTTTCTGTACATCAATTATCCAATATATCGGAGGACGACTTACCACACCTGTCAAAAAACCCACAGGGATTGACGCAACAACTCTTAACCCAAATGCTGGACAATTTACATAAAAAGATCCAAACAGATATTGAAAATAACTCTAAAGATATTAGATCGGAAATCGTAATTCTCTCTGAGAAATTCTCAAATCAGGCAATCACACTACAAAAAATACAAGAGGAAAATGAACAAATTAAAACATCTAATGCACAGCTAGAGAAGAGATTGCAGGATACCGAGACTAAGTTGACCGACCTAGAGGATCGCTTCAGGAGAAACAACATAAGAGTTAGAGGCATACCGGAATCAATCTTACAAGAAGACTTATATTTGCACTTGAACAGCTTCTTTCAAAAAATCTATCCAGACAGACGTTGGGCCCTGAGACTTTTGAAAGATTCCACAGAATGGATAGACCAAATGGAATCGACAAATCATACCCAAGAGATGTGATGATTTGCTTTTCCAGTTTTTGGTTGAAAAACCAAATAATGCAGAAGATAAGGAACGGGATCCTAAATACGGAAGAATGGAGACACTTAGAAGTTTATCAGGACTTATCCCAAAAGACAAGACAAGCAAGAAGAACTTTCTCCGAAGAAACGGTTATTCTCAGGAATAAGGAGATCAGATACAAGTGGTTGTTCCCGACGGCAATTATGGTCTTTTTTAAAGATAAACCTTATATCTTCAGAGACAACTTGGCATTAAAGCAGAAGATGACAAGTTTGAAACTTATCCCTTAGTCAAACCGAACTCCTCCTTTTTTTTTTTTTTTTCCTTCACATATAGAAATGGTAAAACGTATAGAGGGGTAATCACAGATTCACAGTTATAATTAATATAAATACATATAAATTAACTTAGTAGTATGAATTGAATGAAAAAGAAGCTCATAACACTTAAAAATCTAGAAAATTATTTACAAGATGTCAAGACGTTTTTTGATATGGGTAGAAATTGTGTTAAACAGTTTTGGGAATGCTACAGGCGCTACCCACACACGCAAATAATGAATATAATTATAGATTCACATATAGAGTAATAACTACAGATTCACATACAGAGTAATGTATAAATTACACTTATTACACTTATGGACACACTATTTAATGTATGTGAATGAAACGAATGAAGTGAGTTTCACAATAATCACAAGTTTATACTAATTTTGTATGAATATCACATAAAGGGAGGAGAAGGGAGACCATAACCAAGGGCTAGGGAAAGGGTGTATTGGAAGATAAAAACAGGAGGATAGAATTGTCCCAGATAAAATAAAAGTCAGTAGAACCGGGACTCAGTAGACAGATTTAGCGGTCGGATAAAGGGAAAGAACATTATAACGCCTCTAGAGATAGGATCTGAAAGAAAAAGGGAAAAGAAGGGCAGATGCACTTGAAAGATAGAGGGTGTATAATAAAGAATAAAATGCCTACTACCCTGGTCCAGGGTCCTGCGACGGCAGCAGGGTTAAATATGAAGACTGTATACAGAACTTCATATTACGGATTGAATGTGGTTATAGAAAGTTGGAGTTTTACCAGGTGGTCCAAATATATAGGACCGACTGGTAAAGGTATGAATGGATTTGAGTGTTTGACGCCATCTGAGGGGAGGATAGAGGGGAAGAGGGTTTGGGGAGAGCTGCGGTAGTATGTCATTAAACATACTATCTATTAACACAAGGGGCTTAAATTCAGGTCAGAAAAGAGGCTACTTGTATAAACTACTGATTGATAGTAAAGCAGATATCGGTTTCGTTCAAGAAACACACTGGTCTAATTCTATGCCTAAACTATGGAACTACAAAAAATTTCCAGTGGTCCATAGATCTAATTTGGCGGGAAAGAACAAGAAAAGAGGGGTGGCAATTCTTTTTTCTGGTAGCTTGAAATATGAGCTGATCTATGAGGAGACTGACCCTGGTGGTAGGTTTCTTATAGTGATAGTTCGAATTAATGATATTTTGTATACTTTAGTAAATGTTTATGCTCCAAATCAATCCCCATACAGATTTCTGGGAAATTTGATGCAAAAGATTGACCGCGTATCGTCTGGTAGCCTAATTATCGGGGGGGATTTTAACTGCATCATAGACGATAAAATAGATAGGATTAGAACCAAGTCTGTTTACACAGACGGCAAGCAAAGAACAGGTCTATCAATGATGCAGAATATTTTGGCAAAAAACTGTTTGACGCCTGGAGAACGTCTAACCCAGAAGCGAGAGATTATACGTTTTTTTCAAATGTTCATCAGACATATACTAGAATTGATTACTTTCTGGTAAGATCGGAAACTTTGGAGCGAATTAAGAAGGTGACAATTGGACCTATAACATGGTCCGACCATGCACCTGTAAGTCTAGTCATAAAAAGCAATCTGGAATATAAATCTAGAGACAAATGGAGACTAAATGAAAATTTATTAAAATCAGAAACTAATGTAGAAGAACTGCGCACTCAGACTAGAGAATTTTTTGAAATTAATGATACAGGGGATGTCTCCAATGCCATGCTGTGGTGCACTTTCAAATCATATATGAGAGGATGTCTCATAAAAATGGGTGCTATTATAAAAAAAAAAGAAAGGAAAAGAGCTCAACGAGCTTTATATTGACTTGGCAAAACAAGAACGCTTACATAAACTTACCATGGATCATAAAATTTTGGAGGATATTAAAGAGATCAGGGGAAAAATATTAGTAAGAACTCAAGAAAAGATTAACAAAGCTATGTTAACTCTAAAACAGAGATGGTACTATGGAAATAATAAAATAGGGAAAAGTCTTTCAAATAAATTAAAAAATAAAAATAAAGTTCAATCTATAAACTATATAACAGTTGGAAGTAAAAAAATGTTTTCTCCAACTCAAATAGCCAAAGCATTTGAAGACTATTATAAAAGCCTATACAATATAACATTTAATGAGCCATCTGTGGGCGAAACAAAACTGTTTCTGGATAAATTGAGCTTACCAACAATATCTTTGGAGAAATTGAGCCAACTAAATGCCCCCTTTTGTCATGACATGAAGGGGTGCTGCCCTGCAACAGCACTGTCACTTTAAGTGTGGGAACCAACTTAGCAGATAAATAATGCTAGGACACGATAAATGGAGTAATAAAGTAAATGTATTAAGGAAAACCAAAAGGATATATATATATACACACATATACTATATATACAAAACAAAATATGACAATGCCACAAATATATACAATAACTCAATATATACAATAGAGCAGGTAGAGTCCATGATAGTCCTAGGCAAAGGTAAAGGCTTAGTCAGGTTAGTGCAGCCACCAAGACTAAATGAACATCAACGGGCAAAGTCCTAAGCAGGTCACACAGAAATAATGCAGCAAGGTCAGAATCACTGGAGAAGGAGTCTAGACAGGAACACTGCAGGCGAACACTGGAACAGGAGGCACAGGACACAGGACCACAAGGACATCGGAACACCGGATCAGGAAACACAAGATACTCAGGATACTCAGGAAACAAGACACAGGAGACAGGAGACAGGAGCCAGAATCACGGGAGCCAGGAAACAGCAGGTACAGGGTCAAGGATAGAGGATAATGATCTGACAGGGAGTGAGGGGAGAAACCAGACTATATAGGTGCTAAACAAGGGCCAGGTGTAGTGCCTAACGAAAGGAAATGAGAAACAGTGCCAAACAGAAAGAGTGGTGAGTGCGAGTACTGCACGAGGGCATATTGACTAAGGAGTGTCGTGACAGTACCCCCCCCTTAAGGAGCGACTCCCGGCGCTCCAAAGCCCAAAGATCCCCCACGGGTGACAGAAGAAAATCAGGGCCACCCAACCAGTAGAGGAAAACGTGGAGGAGGCTTAGGAGGAATGAGAGGTGGATAATCCCATGGGAGAAACCAACGAGGCAGAATAGAAACATATAAAAGCAAGGACTGTAGAGTAACATTTAGCAATAGAAGTGCAGACACAGAAACAGAAGGTAAAGACACATAAGATAAGAAACACTCCTTACCAGTGACCGACAAATGTGCTAACCCACTAGATCTGGGACTAATGCTAGTAACAGGTTCATCACTCAGAAGTCCTGTGTCTGACTTGGTTTCTGGCTTGTGGGATCCTCGGAACAAAGACTGCGATGCAACCTCAGTCGAAGGGAGAACAGTCTCTGCGTAATCTTGGATAGGTACCACTGGCACCAAACGAGGAGAATCCCCTAAATTAACAGGTACAGGATCAATAGCATTCTGCGAGCCCTCCTCCACAGACCGCAGCTTAGCATCAAGGAACGGTTCCCGTGATATCTCCGAGCACGGGGCCAACCGAAGCAGAGATGGCTCTCTTTCAAATGGAAACTTTTCAGTAGCGGCTAGAGATACCTGGTTACTGAAATCAGTCTCTTCTTCCCTTGTGAGCTCAGCTTGAGGTTGTTCTTTACTTGTCGTAGAAGGACTCTCAACTGAAGGCAAGTCTTTATTTAATACTTGCTGGAGTTTAGGTGGAGTGACAAACATCATGGCAACTGAAATGTCATAGAGGGAGCTTCCTTCATCATGGGAACAGGTACCTCCTTGTTCAGTTTCACTCCCTTCTTTTGGTGTTTGGTTAGGCGGTTGATTAGAATAATCTTCGGCGCTTGGTTCAGGTACAAGCGTGGTAGTTGGGGTTTCCTCTTGCAGCAGAGAAATTGTTCTACCAGAGCATGTAACTTGAAGAACTGTAGAGTCTTCTTCAGGCTGTGGGTTTAGAACAAGCCTGGTCTCATTTAGATTCTTCTCTTGGGCTTGATCCATCACGGGTTTGTCACGTTGCACCCAGTCTGAGTCTTTGTCTTCTATTTGAAGATAACAGTCTTTTTTACTTGGCGACAACTCATTTTCCACAGTTGCGGTTGTGAGAGGGGTGCCAATCTTCAAACCCCCAGAGGTAGAAGGGTTAAAATTGGAATCATCAAGCCTCCCCACATCAAAGTCATGAGCTGCCTTTGGCACAATAGTCTCTTCTTCTACTGGTTGTTCTGAAGCTTTCACTTTTAGTTCGTCAGCATTCTCAGCCAGTGTCTTGAAAGAAGCAGGTCGTTTACCACGTCTCCTACGTGGTGACTTTTTGACAGGAGGATCACCTTCAACGAGATTGGTCCCCAATTTCCATGGTCCAGCCTTGTCGTCACTTGCATCACCCTGAGCACATTTTATAGGTGGCTCTTCCAGTTCGGATGCATTGTCCTTTGTGGGACAGGCCTTCAGATCAGATCCCGTCACCTGGTTAAGGTCACTGGTGGTCTCCTCAATTGGCACGGTGAGGTAGGAATTCGTATCTCTGGCTGCAAACTCAGGGGAGTCTGTTTCTGCTTCGTGGTTGGGCAGACTTTGCTTGAGACTTTCTTTGACCAGACATGTACCCTCTTGAACGGTGTTGATATCGTTCATCTTGGTAGCCGGTAGCTTCACCTTGGGAATAGGCGAGTGAATCTTGCAGAAAAGAGACGGTAATATATGGGTACTATGGGTCTCTGGTACTGAGACAACATTAGGAAACTGCGTACTGGTACTACCTTCCCATTCAGACTGCTCGTCCTCTAAAGCTGCTATGCAACGAGCACCCAGTTCATCAAAGACTTGGTCCATGAGGGGATCGCCAGTGCTGTATAACCCCTCAACATCTTCGTCTTTTGTTTGGGCAGGAAGGCATTCACCTTTAATTTCCAGAGGGACTTCAGTTTTGCAGTCGGGAGGACCAACAAGCCATTTTCCCAAGTCAGAGTCAGGAGGATTTGTTATGCTATGTACATCAGAAAAGGGAATACCATCATTATTATCAGGCGTAAAGACAGTCATTCTTTCTTGTACAAGATCAATAATAAATTGCACTTCAGGTAACAAGGCAACAAGATTATTGTGCATTACTCTCACTTGTCTCTGCAAATATGATAAAGATTTTTTATGTGATATCTCTTTAAGAGACACACGGATAAGTGTATACACCCTACTTATCACAGGAGGCTCTCTCAACCATATATCGCAATTAGGTAACTGAAAAAGCAATGAATCACATATGTTTTTGTGAAAAGTTTGAAGTTCATAGATAAATCCACATAATACAGATTTCTGGATTTGACAGGAGACATCTATAATAGATAAGCATAAATTAGAGGCCTTTCCAATCTGCCGCTGAATTTTTCCTAACTGATTACAACAAGTCTCAATGAGAGCACACTCTTGCTGTGAATCAGCGTGACTACCAACAAGGTTCTTCATTGTGATCCTAGACATTATACTCTGCCGGTTCCAAGTGGTCAGATCATTCTGTCATGACATGAAGGGGTGCTGCCCTGCAACAGCACTGTCACTTTAAGTGTGGGAACCAACTTAGCAGATAAATAATGCTAGGACACGATAAATGGAGTAATAAAGTAAATGTATTAAGGAAAACCAAAAGGATATATATATATACACACATATACTATATATACAAAACAAAATATGACAATGCCACAAATATATACAATAACTCAATATATACAATAGAGCAGGTAGAGTCCATGATAGTCCTAGGCAAAGGTAAAGGCTTAGTCAGGTTAGTGCAGCCACCAAGACTAAATGAACATCAACGGGCAAAGTCCTAAGCAGGTCACACAGAAATAATGCAGCAAGGTCAGAATCACTGGAGAAGGAGTCTAGACAGGAACACTGCAGGCGAACACTGGAACAGGAGGCACAGGACACAGGACCACAAGGACATCGGAACACCGGATCAGGAAACACAAGATACTCAGGATACTCAGGAAACAAGACACAGGAGACAGGAGACAGGAGCCAGAATCACGGGAGCCAGGAAACAGCAGGTACAGGGTCAAGGATAGAGGATAATGATCTGACAGGGAGTGAGGGGAGAAACCAGACTATATAGGTGCTAAACAAGGGCCAGGTGTAGTGCCTAACGAAAGGAAATGAGAAACAGTGCCAAACAGAAAGAGTGGTGAGTGCGAGTACTGCACGAGGGCATATTGACTAAGGAGTGTCGTGACACCTTTTCTATTCAGGAGATTAGTAACACCATCAAAGCACTAACAATAGGTAAAGCACCAGGCCCAGATGGCTTCTCTTCAATCTTTTATAAAAAATTAAGCGATATAATTTCTCCATATATATTAAGAACATTTGAAGATTTTGCTAATCATAAAGCCATTCCAACGGAACTACTCCAGGCCTCTATAATACCAATCCCCAAGATAGATAAGGACCCTACGTACACTTCGAACTATAGACCAATCTCTCTTATCAACTTGGATATCAAAGTATACTCCAGAACTTTGGACGATAGATTAAAACAAATTATACCCAACATTGTACATTTAGATTAAAGCGGGTTTGTAGAGGGTAGGGGCACATCTGATAACATTAGGAAATTACTGAACGTCCTATATCATGCAGATCAAAGTTTGTCTCCTTTTGCTGTGGTTACCCTCGATGCCGAGAAGGCCTTTGACCGGGTTAATTGGAAGTACATGGAAGAAGTACTGAGGGCCTTCGGCATCGAGGGTTTCTTTAAGGAGTGCACAATGGCGCTATATAAGGATCCTCAAGCCAAAGTATCAGGATACATGTTTCAATCAAACTGGTTCCCTATTAGAAATGGGACGCGACAGGGATGCCCTTTGGCACCCCTGTTATATATCCTTTCCATAGAACCGTTGGCAGCCGCGATCAGACAGAACGAAGACATCAGCGGGCTAAAAGTGAATAAGATGGAGAACAAAATTGCATTATATGCAGATGATGTTCTATTGACCCTCGCAGATCCTATTAGATCTATCCCAGCCGTATTTCGGCTTATTAACGAG
Organism: Pelobates fuscus; assembly: GCF_036172605.1. Classification (NCBI taxonomy): domain Eukaryota; kingdom Metazoa; phylum Chordata; class Amphibia; order Anura; family Pelobatidae; genus Pelobates; species Pelobates fuscus. Next base: position 237,937,697 of record NC_086318.1, read on the forward strand.
TTTGGTAAACATTCAGGTTATAAAATAAATATAAAGAAAACACAAATCCTGACAAAAGGCCTAAGTGGACCAGACGTAGACAAACTCAAAAAAGATTTTAAATGCGACTGGGAAGTAAGGAACATAAAATATTTAGGGGTAAAACTAGCTCTAGATTATAGAGAAACTGGAGAACTTAACTACACTGATATCGCCATTCACTTTAGGAACATCTTAAAAAATTGGAAGGGATTGGAACTTTCGTGGTTGGGCAGGATTGAAGCAGTAAACTTTTATCTCCTTCCAAAGTTGACATTTTTATTTAGTAATCTCCCGTTGAGGGTGTCATGTCAGACGATACGCGGCCTTCAAAGGCAATTATCAAATTATATTTGGCAAGATAGGAGACCTAGAGTCTCATTGGAAATACTACAGAGAGACTGGAAAGAAGGGGGGATCTGTTTCCCAGACATACAGAAACTATATATGAACAATATGGTAGCACACCTAATTAAGTGTGACAACTTTACAATGGCTAGACCAAACTGGATAGATATTGAAAAATCAGATCTCGGTGATATGGAACCCCTATCGCTCTGGTGGGGCAATAGTGAATTCCTAAAGAATATAAGATCTAGCAATCCGATGAATAATACAATGATATACATCGTTAAGCATCTGAAAAAGAAATACGGAATAAAACACTTATCATTAAATGCCCCATTAACAAGCCTAAAACTTTATATAAAGGATATAAATATCCAAGAATGGGAAAATTGTGGACTAGTAAGAACAGCGGAACTTTTAAATAATAAAATTTTTTTGCCATTTCCAATATTACAATCCAAATATAATCTCCCTTCGAAGGAAATCTTTAACTATTTAAGAATAAAATCCTTCACCATGGGAAAAGATTTTTCGGAAACTTCTATAATTGACCAGTTTGTAGAATTTCATCACAAAAAAAAAATTGCTTCCAGATATAATCATTTCGTAAGAAGTTATAGGCAAATAGACAAATCGCCAGCAATGAATAAATGGGAGCAAGAACTTCATTTTTCATCCTCGGTTGAGGACTGGCTGTTGGGTTTACAAGCAGTAAAAAGATATATACATGGGGTGAATATACAGGAAGTGTACTTCAAACTAGTATATCGCTGGTACTTGGTCCCTACTCGCCTTCATAGATTTCAACCCACACTCCTACCAGATTGTTGGAGAAGCGGTAGGGAGTTAGGTTCATTCTCCCACATCTGGTGGGACTGTGAGGAGTTGAAACCTATGAAATTAACCCTAGCGGAATTGGTAGATTTTATATTTGAGGTTCGGACTGTGATCACGCCTCAAATGTTTCTGTTTCATTTAGATTTACCCAAAGGCAACATAAAACTAAAAATTCTTATGATTCATATCTGTATGGCAATAAAAATAGTAATGGCCAGAAATTGGAGAAATATGGGTGCGTTAAACTGGCAGGATATATGTACACAGATTGATTATCAACGCAGCATGGAAGCTGGGATAGCCCTAAACAAGATATCTAGAGAAAAATATAATGAAGTCTGGGTCCCTTGGGTTAGATTTATAAATCATAAAACTCAATAAACTCAAACCCCCCCCCCATTTAGATGGCTTCCCGTAGGTAGTAGAGAACTTGGGATGTTTGGATAAGATGTAATGTATGGTATGTTTGTTTGTATGATTGTAGATATGATTGTAGATACAGCAGAACATCGATAGAGGTCTATTAGAAGCGCGGTCCCACTGTTACTAATAATGATTATTTTATTGTAAAGTAACTTTGTGTACTGTGTATTTAAAATTCATAGCTGAAAGCTGTATTTGTACTTGAATGAATTTTTAAAAAAAAATATATTGCAGTGTGTGTGGATAGGGGCTGTAGTAGACTGGGGTAGTAGTGTGCATGTATATTTGTAAGTGTTATAGTAGCTCTACTGTGTGTGGGGGATTTAGAGGATGCAGTATGTGAGTAAGTAGGATAGTGGCTTCAGTGTGTGGGGAGTTGAGGGCTGGAGTGGGCAGAGGGAGTGAGGTGTGTACAAAGAGGCATAGAGACTAAGGTGGGGAAAGGAAGACATTGGGGCTGTGGTAATCACAGGGTGGCATATGGGCTGTAGTGGCTAGGGCTGAAGTATGTGCAGGGAGGAATAGAAGCTGTAGTGGTTGCAGAAAGCAATAGACAGTGGTGGGATTCAGCTGGTTCGCATGAACCGGTTACTAAAACATAACTTCACCGAACTGGTGATTAAAATGGCTGACTGATGAGTTGGGTCCACGGTCCATGACAGAGGGCCAACACCAGGAGCCCGGCAGCTTGTGCTGTATGACACTGGTTGCAGGAGCCCTCCATGCAGTCTGTCAGAGCCTGCCTGTCTGTCTGCAGACCATGGAGTAGAGATTTTGCCCAGTCGGGCCTGTCAGAGGACATATCAAATGCTGGAGATCGCGAGGCTCTGACAGACAGGATACCTAGCTCACTGGACCACCAGGAAGGAGGAGACCACTGAACCACTAGGGAATGAACTACACAAAAAAAAAAAGGTATCTGCCACATTATCACCCCCCCCTACTCACCACCTTCCATATAATCACCATCCCCCACACTCACCACCTTCCATATAATCACCATCCCCCCACACACACTGTCCCCCTCCAAACACATTATCACATTGTTCCCCTCACACTGACACCATCCCCACACAGACATTGTCACCCTCACTGGAGGCAGAGAGATGGCACAGAGAGGCTAAAGGCAAAAACATGGTACAGAGGCTGGTGGTAGATTGACGGTACAGAAATGCTGGTGGCACAGAAATGGCACAGAGAGGCAAAGGGCAGAGATGGCACAGAGTGGCTGGTGGCAGGGAGATGGCACAGAGGCTGGGGCAGGCAGAGCAATGGCACAGTGAAGCTAAGGGCAGAGAGATGGCACTAGCAGACGTTTTGGAGCCACACTTGGCTCATATATATACAGACATGATATACAAAGTTTAAGAATGTATTGCTCTTTGGCATGATAGTCAGGATTTATGCATTTACTGCACATTGGCATCATATACCAAGTGTTTGTATTTATTGCTTCATTGGCATGATATATCAAGTTTATGCATTTACTGCTCATTGGCATGATATACAAGTTTATGCATTTACTGCATTAATATCATTACCCTACCCCCAAGGTGTTTTTGCCAACCAGGGTATATATCTGTGATTACATTTGAGATTTAAGAATGTAGAACATATTACATATGAAATTTCAATGAAGTTGTCTTGGTGCCAGGTACCTCTAAAAAACAAAACAAAAAAAAAAACCTAAATACACTGCCGTTTCAGAGAAAAAGCAGTGTATTTTTTTTCCCTATTCCCTATTCTCTGAGACAGCCACTAGATGGTGCTTTCTCAATCCTCACTGTTAAAATCACAGTGAGCTGACGTCAGACGTCCTCTTGGACGTCTAAAGTCATTCCCTCTAATGCAGGCAGCTCAGATGTGAGCGCGCCTGCATTAGAGACTATGCTGAGATGTGAACGCGCCGAGTGCGTTCACATCTCAGTTTTATTCCTCGGAGGCCAGTGTGAAGACGGAGTACAGAAGAAGAAGCAGCATCTCCCCTAATGGAATCTGGCTGCACATTGACTGTAAGTAAACTTTTATCCTATTTGTATTTTATTATTAATTTAATGTCTTTGTATTGTTTTTATTTTTAAATTTTAGTTAGTCATTTGTTTAATCTTTACTTTATCTTGTCTTCCTTGACTGGCGCAGGGTAGTGAGAGTTGGTGTTCTATCAGATTCAGAAGGTATCTGAATCTGTTAGAAAACCGGGGCTACAGGAATGGGAGGTGGGCTAAGGGAGGGCAGTGGGCGGTGAACTGAGATGTCACTCAGTTCGCCGCTCGTGAACGCGCACATTCGCGGTATGCATAGAAATTCTTCCCATTGAGATTCATTGTAGTCAATTAATCTCTATGAGAAGATTTTCATTGGCTGAGCGCTGCGCTGGACGCGCATGCGCTTTTCGGCCGCAATGATTTCCTATGAGAGGAAATTCATTGGCGGACAGCGGGGAAAATAGTCAGCAGACCCGATGACCGCGCGGGAGGTGTCGACGATCGGTGACGTAGCGCTACAAAGAAGGTAAGTAAAGGGGTATTTAGAATAGAATTTAAAAGTTAAAAGTGGGGTTCAGAGGGGCACTGAGTAGTCAGGTATAGAATAGGGCTGTTAAATCAGGTAGTTTAGTGGTGCCTAGAGTGGTCCTTTAAGGATGAATAATGCACTTACTATATTTCATCCCTTAATATCTTATTTATGCCATATCCCAGCTATAAGAACATACAAATTAGCTTTTTTTTTGCTTCCCTTCGTTTTATGAACCAACTATGGACATTTGGAGAATATATGTGAAAGACTCCTGCTAAATCTAGAAGGCTACGAAGGAGTAATAGAAATGGAACGCAAGGATGGTACAGGGGACTTGACATACAGCAACTGAAGAAGCCTCTTAAGGAGGCGAAACACGTTTTGCACTTCTAAAACTGTAAGAACATTCATTTTATTTTATTGATTTCTCTGTTTTTTGTACAAATAAAGTAACTTTTACTGCACCTGATATCCGGTGGATTTGTACGGGAAGGTAGAGGAATGGGTGTACCAGTAAACAGAGAAGGGAGTGGGATCCCTGCTAATATCCCAACCAGCCTGCAAATTTAGCCTAGTGTCACTGGCTCTATACTTGTGAGTATATTCACGCAAGATTTATCTTCTGTTATTTACACTTACAATGTTGCACTAGGATTTGGCCATTTTTTGTATTTCAGCTACGAATATGCACACCGCTGTCCAGTGCATATATTACCTATATATTGTTTTGATACAACACACTCCACTTACTGTACATATTCTGTGTTTAACTTTTTTGGTGTGAGTTTAGAGGATACCACACAGGTGTTACACACTGGGATTATGTATATATTTTGTTGAAACAGTTCTAAATTTGGTTGTCCATTTTGACAGTAGAGGGTTGGGAGTGGATTGGGAGGGTTTGTATGTGACTTGATTTTCCAAAAGTTTCTTAGGTTTGACATGTTATTGGCTTTTGCCATTTTTATTTGTTTTGTGCATGTATGTTGCCATTGTCTGTAGGCACAGTGATCGTTTATGGATCCAGTACGCTTGAACTTTGACCACAATGAATCTCTAAACTGGTACATTTGAATGAGGTCAGCTGTAACCCAAGGCAGATGTGCCCCTTTTACTTGAAATTTATGCAGCGGGGCATGCAAATTCCAAGCTTGGACTGGAAGAATTCAATTGCACAGCCTAGATCTAGGATTAGACTTTATCTGTGCCATGGAAGGTTCTTGAGATCGTTTAGAAAGGATTCAAGATTCATTTTCTTAAAAGATTTGATGATTATAACCTTGGGAGAGGATTTGTTGGCCATTCATTTTCACACACAGTACACTAGGCAGTGGTCGCAGTACAGTAGTACAAGGATTCAAATTAGCTGGGGGACAATGATTAGACTCTACATACAGCATGTCAAACTCAAAGGCTAAATACAGGCCAAATAAACAAGGTTTCCGTTTATGTGGGCCGCAAAAAACAAGTTTTCATAGAAACGTAGGTTTATTAAGAAAAGTTGGCAGGCGGGCATTCCTCCAGTGGCCATTGGAGCAACTAAATGACCTCCATTTGTCTAAATATACATAGGGATTAAGGAGAAAGCGCAGGTAACGTTTTTCTTTTCTTTGGTTTTTACTATATATTGGAGCTGATGTGTGTTGTAGTCCTTGCTGCTTAAGCGCAGGACTTCTCTTTTTGTATTTGTATTATTAAGAAAAGTACAGTATAAAAAAAGTTGCCTGACACTGGATGTCCTCGCACTCGTAGGGCTTTCAAATAAACAAGAGCAAATATATTTTAACTCCTTAAGGACGGTGGGCGTGCTATACCGTCCTTGGGGACCCAGGCCTAAACGCCGGCGGGCGGCAGAGCACGTCCCTGCCATCCTATGTACTTATCCGCTGCGGCGGGGGGACTTCCCTGGCATCCCAGGGAGTCTCCCTGCTGCCGTTCCGGCCCTCCTGGGCCATGTGATCGCGAGGTCCTCACGAGGACCTCACGATCACATGGACGGAATAGCCGTCCACAGCATTGCCAGCAGGGAGAGTGTCTGCAATGACAGGTAGCCCCATGCTTCCTGAAAAAGGTTAAACTAAAAGTTAAAAACAGTTTAAAATAAAATTATATATACTTAGATCATATCATACTCTCTCTCTCTCTCTATATATATATATATATATATATATATATATATATATATATATATATATATATATATATATATATATATATATATATATATATATATATGAGAAGGCGGAGCCTGGAGTTGTGGGAGGGGTTGCAACCGGCCTATTTAAACCCACTACCTATTTAAACCCACTTACCTCCATACCTTGCTGACAACGCTTGGTCACTTCCGGTTGCGGTCCAGACGGCGAGATTCACTAACCAAACAGACGGTGGTAGCAGGTAGCTTTCGTTCGCGGCGAGAACGCAGAGCGGCGACGGCACCACAGCTGCAGGAAAGTCGGGTCACACTTCCGTGGTCAACATACCGGTAATCGTGAGTACGGGTATCCGCGCAAATTTAAATACACGTACCGACGGCAAACACTAGACGGTGGGAGCAATTACAGACAGTCTCAAGCACATTTCGGTACTAACACACACGGACTTAACCAGTCAAACGCACGAACACGAAAAAAACACGAATCGCAGGACGTTTAAATCATTCACAAAGAAAAAAAAAAGAAAAAATGACATGGTTACAATACTGCCATCTACTGACGCTTTTGATATATGACATGCTATGTATATAACTGTGTTTTAGTTTGGCATTTAAGGTAAATATGTATTAGGAGAGTATTATATGAATATATAGACACTGTTACATCTTTAAAGATACGGCACGGAATTTAAGTCAGGGGGTTGTCTATTATTTCTTAATGCACATCGGTAAGAGAAGTATATAATTGCGGAGCATATAAAAGTTAAACTAAATAGATGTACGGATACTTTACAGTCTGATTACAATGGTAGGTAAGTTAAATAGATATAATCAGGTATAGTCTCGGGGGATAATTTATTATCATGTCCTTACAGGTGGGTTTTGTTATTAGTTACAACACGGGAGCGGCCCAGCAACAGGGAAGTTTGTAATACGGTAGGTTCATTTTAATAACTCAGGTGACATTTAGCTGTGTAAAGCTGTTCTGAGGTAGAAACACCATATTTTCATGATACATAATCCAAACCGGTAAATGTCGTTTCGTTACATCTTACCCTCGTAGGTCACAGTGTCGTCAAGACCAACGCTGGTTATAACAAATCGACAGAGACATAGACCGCACCTTACATCTTGTCCATAATAGGATTAATAAATAGGATCAAACGCTTAGTCGCGTTACAGGTAATAAACATATATATATATATATATATATATACACATAAATATTTGGTAAGGGGAAGGGGTAAGCATAACTTTGACTATTTCATCTTAGGCCAAGCAAACTAGGCATATACAAGTACAACCGTAGCCTAAAGACCGACGCATCAGGTACGTATTAGCCAAAGATTCATACCTACAACACGATATAGGCACTAATACGATAGTTGGGCATAATAACAACTGCACTAATTACTACTATAAAACTTCAAATGTTTCCCTCAATACAGAGGTATTCACCTTCGATCCAACTCATAGATAGATTCCACGGTACTCAACCCAAAGTACAGAGAGGGCCTCACCAGACACGCCCAGATTACTTTTATACGTTAAACAAGGCCCACCTTCCTGCCACAACGCTTCGGTGGCACAAACAAACGACAAACGCATAGTTACAGCCCCTATCTTTCCAGCAACAAATAACAGTACCACATTCTCCTCGTTAGCTACTACTACTTACTAATAAGTCACAGCAAACATTCGAGTCATTTATATAGGATGTCTCACGCCTCCAACATAGGAGAAGACGTCTCCCCTCCCAGCATGCCACTTAGGCCACCCACCCCTATGATGGCCCCATCAACAGCCGGGAACCTAGATAGCCCTTGTTCATTAAGGTCATGGACAATTCCAAAAATTGCTGCGGAACTCAGACGTAGGGGTGTACCATATCCGGCCACGGCCAGGAAAGCTGAACTCTATAGAATTATGATGACAACACCAGAGGCCCCTCAACCAGGATCCAGCTCACAAGACAATATGAACGAAACCTTAGCTGGGCTACAAGTCACCATGACATCGATATTGGCATCCATTAGCAACATCAGCCAGAGAATGGACAGACTGGAAGCATCCAAACCAATTATCGTGGCACCTGACCGCAATATCACACCAGTTATTGAACACATAGCAACACAGGGTAATGTGACAGGGGCACAAATGGCACAAAATCCCACCACTCACATCATCACTCCAGCACATTTGGTACCTCCTAACATTAGGAAAGATATTTTAGAGGGAAAAGATGTCAACCTTATTTCCCTTCTCATAGCGTCTAAAGACGTGGTAGAGAATAAGACCTATAACTATGGGGATCTGTCAACGGTGATGAAAGCTAGAGACCCCAGACTAAGTAAAAAATTAACCATACCGGAGTTTGTCCTAGCTTTTGGCATATATAGAGACGTAATATGCACCAGTTTTCCCCATCGCTGAGAAGAACTGGATTTGTATTTGCACAAATTGGTGGATCTGGGACACAAGTACGGTGGCCATACATTTTTTGAGTACCACAAGTCTTTTTCGGCTAAAGCAGCAGCAGCTTTGTTACAACTCAACATAAGAACAGATTGGAGGCATTTAGATACCTAACTTTTCTGCCGTCATTTTGCAGGGCTCATACCACCGTCTTGCGCAATCTGTTCATCCAATTCCCACGCCACCAATTTGTGCCCAAACGAACCAAGTCTTCCAACTACCAGCTACGCAGCTCCGGGCACCAGTAGTACTGACCAAAAGACATTTAAGGACAAATTAGGTAGGCCAATAGTTTTCCTAGGGAAAGCGCAGATATGTAATAATTTGAATGCATGTGGTTGCAGCTTCAGTGCTTGCAGATTATTACATGTCTGCACCATCTGCCACAGAGCCCATGCCAAAACGATGTGTCCTAACCGACTGTTCCCTAAGAAATGACTAACTGAAGTCAATGTAGATACACTGGCTTTTTACCTTAGTTCGCATCCATCCAGGGACCTAGTACAATTTCTGATCACGGGTTTCACAGAGGGGTTTCACACTGGGTTGGTAGCACTACCATCAGGCACTATTGAATGCAGGAACCTACAATCTGCGACTACTGATCCAGCAACAGTAGACGGACTGTTGCAAGCCGAAGTAGGGAATGGTTTCATGTTAGGGCCATTCACAAGGCCACCATTCACTTGTTGGAGAACCAGCCCAATAGGGGTGGCACGTGGGAAATACAACAATAAAGCACGATTGATTATCGATTTGTCAGCCCCTCATTCCAGCACCACACCAAGCCTAAACTCACTTATACCATCGGCCGAATTTTCATTACAGTACGCCACAGTCTATAATGCCATAGAAGCCATACTGGAAGCAGGAAGGGCAGCATGGCTCGGGAAAACTGATATTTCAAATGCATTTAAGCTACTCCCTTTGCACTTCTCTCTATGGCATTTGCATGGAGTATTGTGGAAAGGGCTATACTACTTCGCTAACCGGCTGACATTTGGGGCCAAAAGTAGCCCCAAATTGTTTGATATTTTTGCTGAGACACTGTGTTGGCTACTGTTAAATGTCTGATGTTGTCCGGTAGTTATACACTATCTGGACGACTTCTTAACAGTAGAAAAACCAGACGCAATACCACACAGCATCAACAAGACGGTTGCCTTATTCAAGACATTAGGGGTACCCGTGGCCGAGAACAAGACAGTGGGCCCCACTACAAAACTAACCTTCCTAGGTATCGATTTAGATTCAGCAGCCATGCAAGCTAGCCTGCCAGCAGACAAGGTTCAGAGAATCCGGGTAGAGGTTGGGTCATTCCTCAATAACGGTATGACGTCAAGGAAGAACCTTCAGTCACTCCTGGGTTCTCTGAATTTCTCCATGAGAGTAATACCACAGGGACGAGCTTTCATATCACGTCTACTCAGGTTGTTACCCGACTTACCCAATGATGACAGCAGGGTTACTCTGGACAGTCAGGCTAGGGCAGATCTAACCATGTGGTACCATTTCCTGTCAGACTGGAATGGGAGGAACTTGTTCATACCACGTTAACATTAGACTCCCCTCTGTTATGGACGGATGCTGCAGGTCAAATAGGGTTCGCAGCCATCTTCGGAAACAGATGGTTGAGGGACAATTGGCCTAGCAGCTAAAGTCTGGGGCCACTTATGGGGAGGAAAAGCTGTCAAGTGCTACACCGACAATATGGCGGCTTGCGAGATTCTGAACAAAGGCAGGTCTTCTTCACTAATCATCATGAGCCTGGTCAGGAGACTCACATGGTTGGCAGCCACACAAAATTTCTTCCTGACTTGCATACACGTGCCAGGTCACCATAATACAGCAGCTGACGCACTATCCCGTTCAAAATTGCAGGTTTTCAGACAGCTACACCCAACAGCAGAGGATTGGTCAAGCAAGGCACCACAATTCAGAGACCTCATCCAGGACTAAAAACACTCATGGAGCACGGGAAAACACTAATACAAGCCTCACTATCCCCAAACACCAGATGCACGTACAACCGTGCCTTAATGTTATTGCACAAATTCGTTTCAGAATACTGCATCACGAATCCTTATAGTTTAGGTACCATGGTGGCATTCACCTCTTTTTGCCATCTCAACTTGAAACTGGCACACAACACCATAAAACTCTATTTAACCGGCATACAGCATTACGTAAGCAACACATATCCCGGTATAAAAAACTTCCTGTCAGCACACCCCATAAAAAACATGCCTAAAAGGCATCCAACGCCTAGAAAACCCTAAATCTACTGCACGGCTACCAATTGACGCAGAAAAATTATGGGCCTTATCTGACATGTTGGATACCAAACCCTTTGATAAGCAAACCAATGACACAATCAAAACAGCCATATACCTGGCCTTTTATGGGTTTATGCGTCCCAACGAACTCACATTAAATAACAGCAATAATAAGGGAAATATGCTATGTGTGTCACACTTAAACAAAACAGGAGACCACTACACGTTATCGCAAAAACATTCAAAAACCAATCAAATGGGACCGCCCCTCAACATTCAGTTCTACCCAACTGGCAATCAGTGGTGCCCCGTACACTTATTCAATATATACATGGCAGGTATGGCTGATCAGCCCAAACAAGCTCCTCTCCTCACAATACACCGTCAACCCCTGACCACATCGAAATTCATTAAATACGTAAGATTACTGTTCACAAGAATCGGGTACGATCCCGCAGCCTATACAGGCCACTAATTTCGTATCGGAGCAGCGACATCAGCCTCCAGCCAAAACGTACCAGTTCATATTATTAAAAGGCTAGGACGGTGGAAATCTTCGGTATACCATCGTTTCATACCTCAACCGGAGAAAGAGTTGAGACTAGCTTTTAAACAGTTGGCAAAATAAGGGAACAATTGATAATAATGCATATATATAAGTATACGTATTAAAGTGTGGAACTGATAATTCTCTTTTTGCCCTCTTTATTTACAGGCCAACCCGTACGTCGGTTTCGGCACACCACAACTGACTTAGTATATTATACTATGATTATAGGTACAGGTTCGTAATACGGCCTTCTTCCCTGACCACAAATGAGAAGGCGGAGCCTGGAGTTGTGGGAGGGGTTGCAACCGGCCTATTTAAACCCACTACCTATTTAAACCCACTTACCTCCATACCTTGCTGACAACGCGTGGTCACTTCCGGTTGCCCCACCCACCACTCCACAAAGGAAATCTATTAACTGGTTGGCCCTCTTTATTTACAGGCCAACCCGTACGTCGGTTTCGGCACACCACAACCGACTTAGTATATTATACTATGATTATAGGTACAGGTTCGTAATATGGCCTTCTTCCCTGACCACAAATATATATATACACACACATACATATACAAGTGTATTTTAATATTAATATCAAAATACACATTGAATGATATTGAATATAATTATATATAATTATATATATATATATTATAAAATAAATAAATATGTAAATACGTTAAAAATGAATAAAAAATAAATAATTTTAAAAAATATGTATGTGTAATTTCGTTCTAACTGTATATATATTGATTTTAAAATACACGTAGAACGAAATATATATATATCTATATACATAAGTATAAATGAAAATCCAGCGCACTCCCTTATCTACTAAACAGCTACTTTGGTGCTGACAGATTTTGCTAGGTTTATTAAAAACACCTAATCTAGGCAAAAAATAATGGGGGTTTAGTTACATTATATGATCATACATTGCATAAGCCTGCCACAACATCAATGTACCCCATCTTTGGCAGATCCTACACTAACAGCCAACTGTCTACTAAATGAGCTACTCACTTGGGGAAATCCTTCCATCTCGAGTTCTCTGCAGTACAAGGCTAAATAGGGTCCTGAGATGAGGCACCTGTGACAGGGAGGGGTGCAAAACCAAGGAACTGGCTAGACTCCTAAATATATATATATATATATGGGAACACAAGGGGCTGGCTGCACTCACCTGAAGATGCTTAAATGGGGTGCTGCTGGGGGCTAATAAGTACAGTAAGATTAGGTGTTTTTAATAAAACTAGCAAAATTTGTCAGCACCAAAGTAGCTGTTTAGTAGATAAGGGAGTGCGCTGGATTTTCATTTTTACTGTACTTATTGGCCCCCAGCAGCACCCCATTTAGGCATGTTCAGGTAAGTGCAGCCAGCCCCTTGTTTTCCATATATATATATATATATATATATATATATATATATATTTAGGAGTCCTTTGTTTTTCCATATATATACATACGTATATATCACTATATATGTATACAGGTAGTGATCAGCACTCTCTGACTTTTGAATGTTAAAACTTACAGTTTATTAGTAATCCATTAAAAATAAGATCAACGTTTCAGTCCCAGCAGGGACTTTCATCAGTCCCTGCTGGGACTGAAACGTTGATCTTATTTTTAATGGATTACTAATACACTAAGTTTTAACCTTCAAAAGTCCGAGAGTGCTGATCACTACCTGTATTGTGATGTAATTCCAGTAAAATACAAGTTTAGCAGGCTAAGATTGCCACAAGGCATATGTATGTATATGTGTTTGTAGTATCAGTTAGTTAATTACACGTAGCTAAGATACTGTTATCACTGTACTGACCAGGTGCAGGAATGTAAGAACTGGAATTACGCGTCCCTCTCCTTTGTATCAGATGAGCCACGTGGTTAGACCGGATGGATGAGTTTAGACTCTATTCATTAAATAGGTTAAGGGTATGTGTGGGTGTAGTTAATTGTGGGAGGAGCTACAGTGCTATATAAGGAATGTACTCTATGTATTCAGTACTCAGACTTTGCTGTATTTTGGTGACGCTAGTCCCTCTGAGTCCCGATCGGTGATCCAATAAAGAATCTCTTCCTTCCTGAAGAAACCTGTGTCCATCTCTCTGTGCTTGGCTTCCGTCAGTTTCTCCGGTATCATTTGGTGCATTGGCCGGGAAGCTCATCGTTCAACGGTAGCTGAGAGGCAGAGGCGTGAGACGGTCTATCTTTGCCCACGTTCTCTACGGCTGCACCCCTGAACTTCTGCGTGGACCTCCCTTCGTCTCGGCGCCACTGGTCTGTTGTCCAGGAGATCATCGGCCTCTACGTGAGAAGTGCTGGGGTGTCCCCGTCGATGAGTGTGAACTCAGGTTCAGGAACGAGGAGGTAAGACAACTGCTGTTTTAGACGGCAGGACCCACTAGGGGTATACCGATTGTGCGGTAGGCCCAAAGGGGTTTTGAATCTGTGTATCTGCCCCCTCTGTCGGAGGGAAGGAGCGAAGGCGCACCGCTCGATCGAACGCTCTTTAGTCAGACCGTTTGATTTGGTTAGTCAGGCGGGGTCCTGGTGTAAATAGCCCTAGCCGGACACCGGTGTCTTGTCTAGACTAGCGTTCTAGGGTGTATATTACGTTCGCTAGGTCGGAGGGACCGGGAGACTAAGCGGCGCCTGTGTAAATTCGGTTCGCTAGTTCTCATCCTATCTGGGCTAAGTGGGAAGGCGTGTAAATTTGGAACCCACTAGACTTTTGATAGTGCGACTAAGAGGCGCCTGTGTAAATTCGGTTCTCTAGCTCGCTATATATGTGGTGATTGGGCAGTGTGGCTAACCAAAACGGGTGTATATAGTTTTAGGTAGTCCATTCAAGGTACTGGCCAATAGTTTAGTTGGGAATTGTAAATGTGTTAACGATTGTTTTAGTAAAGTGTATATCTTGTTAGATAGCGCGAGCTCAGCCGTCTAGCGAGAGTGTTAATAGTGTGTTGCTGTATTATAGTGCACGGTACCATAACCCTGTATATTTACTGACATTATATAATAAGTACTAATCATTGTCGTCCATTGCATGTTTAACACCATAACCACTAATAATTGTATTGTGACCTTAACTTGTGCTTTGACCTATGCTAACCGTACTGTAACCGCTATTTGTAAAAGACGATGTTACTGGGGTGTGTTATAGACGGGTAATTCGTATATAGAGAATTATAGCGTGGGTGACTGTATAGTTACGCCAAAGGGCATAATATTGATTATATAGTGACTGGTGTAACAGCTGTGTGTGTACGGGAATTCCCTGAGTGTTTATTGTTATTGTGTACGTTTCACTTGGTAACCGTACCACGTGGTGCTGTTGCCAGAGGAAACGGGTGTGACTGTTGAATAGTACGCGTGTATAGTATTCGTTGTCGACGACGTTCCATTGTTAAGTATGGGTGCGTCGCAGTCAACGATTCCGGATCCCTTAGGATGTATGGTTAAGAATTTTAAAAAGGGATTCAAAGTTTGTGATTTTGGGGTAAAGATGTCTCCTGTACGTTTGGTCACTTTGTGTACTAGGGAGTGGCCTACTTTGGTTGCGGCATGGCCGCCACGTGGCAGTTTGGATCCAACTCTGGTACAGCGCTTACACGTGGCTGTATCGGGTAGGCCTGAACTTTACGGCCAGTTTCCTTATATTGACTGTTGGAGACAG
The DNA here is from genome assembly GCF_036172605.1 of Pelobates fuscus. Lineage (NCBI taxonomy): Eukaryota > Metazoa > Chordata > Amphibia > Anura > Pelobatidae > Pelobates > Pelobates fuscus. The sequence goes on from NC_086318.1 coordinate 237,952,979, forward strand.
GCCGTAAATGACTCGCCAAAATGGCTCCAGACATGCCACGAGGAGCAGTGTCGCCTCATGGTAGCTAGGACTTGCTCGTCCACTAGGACTGGTGTTAGGCCCATTTTGGACACGCCCCCTGAGTCCGAGATCCCTTTGCCGCCCCCTTACTTTCCGTTAAGAAGAAGTGACGCAAACGCAGGAAGTCCTGCACCCCTCCCCTCATTACCCTCATCCACTTCCGCTTCCTCCTCCAGTACAGGATCCACCCCCCCTCGTACTAAATCTCCCCTTCCGGAACCAGAATCCACCCCCATTAGAAACGAATATCCTGATTTGGCGCCACTTCAGACTTCCGGTCAAGCTTCATCTAGCTCGGCTCGAAGTGTTTTATTTACGACCTTTTCCCAAAACCGACCTCCCACATCCCCATACCCTATCTCTCCCCGACCGGAACCCATGACTGACGCCTCTCTACGTAGCCCCATCCAAACCCGACAGTTGACTGGTGCCCAACAATTAAAGCACTATCAGATGCCTCTTCGTCTGAATCCCGGGTCAGCTTATATCGATGCCGCAGGTCAAATGGCACACGCTGACCCAGTCTTCGTATATGTCCCATTTACCACAACCGATCTTTTAAACTGGAAGACCCATAATTCCTCGTATACTGAGAAACCACAAGCTATGACTGATCTGTTCACCTCAATAGTACAGACGCATAATCCGACATGGGCTGATTGCCAGCAGTTACTAATGACTTTATTTAACAATGAGGAAAGGACAAGAATAAATCAAGCAGCCATTAAAGCATTAGAGGATAGAGCCCGTGCTTTGAACCAAGCCAATCCAGCAGCATGGGCCGCGACACACTATCCCAACACCGATCCCGATTGGAACGTAAATGGTGCTGATATGGTTCAACTCAGAGCCTATAGAGACGCTATAATTGCTGGCATGAAAGCCGGAGGAAAGAAAGCCATTAACATGTCGAAGACAGTTGAGGTGATCCAGAAAAGCGATGAAGCGCCCAGTGTCTTTTATGACCGATTATTGGAGGCATACCGCTTGTATACCCCCTTTAATCCGGAAGACGCAGACAATTCCCGAATGGTTAACTCCGCCTTTGTCAGCCAAGCATACGGAGATATTAAGCGCAAGCTACAAAAGTTAGAAGGGTTTGCAGGTATGTCCATCACCCAACTAATGGAGGTAGCAAATAAGGTCTATATGAACAGGGATACAGAAAGTAAGAAAGAGGAAGAGCGCAAGATGCGTAAAAAGGCTGATATGCTAGCGGTAGCGATCGCAGGCGTAGATAAACGGGGCCCAGATAGAGGCAATAATAGATGGAGTAGGGAGCCTTTGAGTAGGGATCAATGCGCGTATTGCAAGGAAGAAGGGCATTGGAGGAACGAATGTCCGCAAAGAGAGCAGTACGAGAGAGACCAACCCAGGGCAGGCTACGGAAACTTTAGAGGTAGAGCGAGAGGTAGAGGAGGCCCCGGAGGGAGTAATGGTTATAGAGGGAGTAATGGGAACAGAGGAAGTGTTAGGGAAGACAGGTATATTCCAGCAGCGCAAAGGTCCCGCGATAGAGAAGGTAGGGACTTTGTAGGATTGGCTGACACTGTCATGGAGGACTATTGATACCGACCGGGCTCCATCCCCCTTGGTCGAGCGGAGCCTATGGTCGATGTATCAATAGGGGGAAAAAGGAGTGCGTTCATGATCGACACTGGTGCTGAACATTCAGTGGTGACTAATCTAGTTGCTCCTCCATCTGGAAGGACTATTACTGTGATAGGAGCAACTGGAAGAAGTGCTGAAAAACCGGTTCTTAAAAGTCGACTCTGTACATTGGGAGGCCACGTAGTAAAACACCAATTCCTTTATATGCCTGAATGTCCAGTCCAATTGCTGGGACGTGATATGCTATCAAAATTACAAGCGCAGATTACGTTCCTACCAAATGGAACAACATCCTTAAAGTTTAATGGACCTTCAGGTATTATGACTTTATCCGTACCAAAGGAAGAAGAGTGGCGACTTTATACAGTGTTGACTAGCCAAAACCCTAGGAGTGATGAGACATTGTTTAACATACCAGGAGTTTGGGCAGAGAACAACCCACCAGGACTGGCCCGCAATATTCCACCTATAAAAATTGAACTGAAACATGGGGTTTATCCAGTGAGCCTAAGACAATATCACATTCCGCAGAAGGCTAAGAAGAACATCCAATCCTATCTGGATAAGTTCATACGGTATGGTATCCTAAAATTCTGTACTTCCCCCTGGAACACCCCATTGCTGCCTGTTCAAAAGCCCGGTACAGATGAGTATCGACCTGTACAGGACTTAAGAGCAGTCAATGATGCGGTTGTTAGCATACATCCAGTTGTACCCAATCCATATAACCTGCTTGCTTTAATTCCGGGCGGGGCTACTTACTTCACAGTCTTAGATCTCAAAGATGCCTTCTTTTGCCTCCGAATTGCCGCAGAAAGCCAATGTATTTTCGCTTTCCAATGGGAGAACGCTGTAACGGGCTCAAAACGCCAAATGACTTGGACAAGACTGCCCCAAGGGTTTAAAAATTCACCTACCCTATTTGGTTCAGCTCTAAGTCAAGATCTACTGGATTTCGAGTCTATCCCAGGAGAATGTGTATTGTTACAATATGTAGATGACTTGTTGATAGCAGCAGTTACAAAAGAAAAATGTCAGCAAGCAACGCACGATCTACTACATATTCTCTGGAAGGCAGGATACAAGGTGTCCAGGAAGAAGGCTCAGTTGTGTTTGCCAACTGTCAAGTATCTGGGATTCCATATCTCTGAAGGTCAAAGGATTATGGGGCCAGAGAGAAAAGAAGCTGTCTGCCAAATACCAATACCCAAGAATAGAAGACAAGTGCGAGAATTCTTGGGGGCAGCAGGCTTCTGTAGGATATGGATTCCCAGCTATGCGATACTGGCAAAACCTCTGTACGCAGCCATCAAAGGTACAGAGCACGACCCCTTCTTATGGACCCAAGAACAGCAAACGGCATTTGAAGATGTGAAGAAGGCTTTGATGAGTGCCCCAGCATTAGGTCTACCTGATCACACACGACCATTCTACTTATATGTACACGAGCAAAGAAGAATGGCTGTGGGAGTATTGACACAGTACTTGGGATCATGGCAAAGACCTGTTGCCTACATGTCTAAGCAACTGGATGCAGTGGCCAGCGGACTTCCACCTTGTCTAAGAGCCGTAGCTGCAGCCGCCCTGCTAGTAGCTGAAGCCGATAAACTCACTCTGGGTCAAGAACTTTATGTACGAGTCCCACATGCAGTACAGACGTTGTTGGATTACAAAGGAAATCATTGGTTTAGTAACAGCCGTATGACCAAGTATCAAGCAATGTTGTGTGAAAACCCAAGAGTGCATTTAGAGACTGTAAACACCTTAAATCCAGCTACCCTTTTGCCGCAACCTACTGAAAGTCAACATGATTGTTTGGAAGTAATGGATGAAGTATTTTCAAGTAGACCAGATCTTCGTGATTTTCCCATCCAGAACCCCGATGTTCAATATTACACCGACGGCAGTAGTTATGTGAAAGAAGGGATCCGCTATGCAGGATATGCAGTGACAACAATAGACAAGGTGATAGAAGCTCGGCCACTGGCGAAAGGAACATCAGCACAAAAGGCAGAATTAATAGCACTAACACGAGCGTTACAATTGGCTGAAGGTTTAAGAGTAAATATCTATACGGACTCTAAGTATGCGTTTTTAACCACTCATGCCCACGGAGCTTTGTATAAAGAAAGAGGACTACTGAATTCAGAAGGCAAAGAAATCAAGTACGCAGCTGAAATCCTACAACTATTGGAAGCAGTGTGGGAGCCGAAAGAAGTCGGTATCATACATTGTCGAGCGCATCTGAGAGGAGATGGTGATGTAACCAAGGGAAATCGGATGGCAGATAGTGCGGCTAAGCGTGCTGCTGAATCAGGAAGACAGGAGTATGTGGGGCATATAGCTGCTCTTATACCAACTCCACTGTCCCAATGGACTCCAGTTTATACAGCTCAAGAAGAGGAGTGGTTAAAGACTGAACCGGGAAAGTATTTGGAGAACAAGTGGTATCAGCTAGAAGATGGAAGAATAGTCATACCAGCATCACTAGCGGTAGAAATTGTCCAAAATTATCACAACGGGACACATTCTGGGAGAGACAGTACAGAAGAATCTCTCAGGAAACATTTCTACATACCAAGATTGTCCAACTTGACTCAGGCCATTGTACGTAGATGTGTAACGTGTGCTAAAAATAATGCAAGACAAGGACCAGTAAAGCCACCAGGAGTCCAGTTTATGGGGGGACTCCCCATGTCCGATCTACAAATAGACTTTACAGTGATGCCTAAATCGGGTGGACATCGTTACCTGTTGGTAATTGTGTGCACCTATTCAGGTTGGGTAGAAGCATGTCCTACTCGTACAGAGAAAGCAGGAGAAGTTGTGAGATTCCTGCTACGAGAAATAATACCCCGATATGGACTACCCTGTTCTATAGGATCGGACAATGGTCCAGCTTTTGTTCATCAGTGCCTACAACAACTGACTCATATGCTTGGTATAAAGTGGAGGCTTCATACTGCATATAGACCCCAGAGTTCTGGTAAGGTAGAGAGAATGAATAGAACTATAAAGAACCAGTTGGCTAAAATGTGTCAGGAAACCCAACTTAAGTGGAACGTTCTCTTACCCATAGCTTTATTGCGAATCCGCAGTACCCCTACCAGAAGGATGGGCCTCTCTCCTTTTGAAATCATGTATGGGCGACCACCTCCCGTACTTGGTAACTTAAGGGGGGACTTGAGTCAGTTGGGAGAAGGAATTACCCGGCAGCAGGTTGTAGAGTTGGGTAAGACTATGGAGGAGGTACAGAAATGGGTACAAGATAGATTACCTGTGAATATTTATCCCCCTGTTCATAGTTATCATCCAGGAGACCAAGTGTGGATTAAAGAGTGGAATAATGTACCGTTAGGGCCCAAGTGGAGAGGTCCTTATGTTGTTCTTTTGTCTACCCCTACAGCGATAAAAGTAGCCGAAGTAACTCCGTGGATACATCACTCCAGGGTTAAACCAGCAGCAGTCGATTCTTGGCAAATTACAGCAGATCCAGAGAATCCCTGCAAGATCCGGTTGAAACGCACTACTCAGTCGGAGTAACGAGGAATTATTGTGGATTACAAATTTTATTGTTACAGGTGTGAGTGAGAAGGCCATAATAAAGCCTGTCCGCTTACCAACACATAGTGTATAAGCCAGGAAAGTCTCGAAGGGACACCTGTGAAGACGAGCAGAACTCCATTCCCTGCAGCCCTCACATCCTGGAAGCTGAGGTTCCATCGCACGGACGAAGACTGAGGATGACGGCGAAAGATGTGCTTTTGATTGTGTTTATTTATATGTGTTTTTATATTCAGGAAGGTAGAGGTACCGACACTCCTAGCTGTGAGGTATGCATTAAGACTACGAGAACAGGTAACCATATTTCCCAAACCCTAATTTGGCATTCACAATACGAATGTAAAGGAGAGGTATCAAGATGTAGATACCTAAATATAGACTATAGTGTGTGCCATTTAGGAGTAGGAGAACCTAAGTGCTTCAGTCCAGAGTATCAACCTCGTACAATTTGGTTGACTCTCAGGAATGGAGATCCTCAGGGGACCCTAATTAATAAGACGGTGTTAGAATCCGTACATTCTTCGGGTGTTCTGCTATTTGATGCATGTAAGGCGATATCAAGTGGTAGAAAACCGTGGAATGTATGTGGGGATCTTAGATGGGAGAGGACGTATGGGTCTAATGATAAATATATTTGTCCCAGTAGTAAAAATAAATATGTGAGTCCTAGATGCCCAAATAAAGACTATAACTTTTGTCCATATTGGTCTTGTGTGGGGTGGGCGACTTGGGGACAGACAGTAGATAAAGACATGATAGTGACTAAGTTGCCGACTAGCCCTTATTGTAAGTCTATGGAATGCAACCCAGTCCATATACTTATTAATAACCCCGACAAGTTCCTAGATAAGTATGGAAATTTATTTGGGTTTCAGATATACGGGACGGGTTTAGATCCTGGGACATTATTGTTTATAGGAATAGAGACTGATACGGTATCCTCCCAGACTCATCAAGTATACCATTCCTTTTATGAAGAGATGAGTATAGATAATAAGATCCCCCATAACGCTAAAAACCTGTTCATTGACCTAGCTGAAAGTATTGCCGGTAGTCTTAATGTTACCAACTGCTATGTGTGTGGAGGTACTAACATGGGAGACCAATGGCCTTGGGAAGCAAAGGAGGTAATGTCCGGTTCTGAGGCAGTTGACCAACTAATATCTACACAAGCCGATTATCATTTGAGTGTTAGAGGTAAATCTGAGTGGAGATTAAAGACCTCCATCATAGGTTATGTTTGCATAGCAAGGAAAGGAATAATGTATAATACTTCTGTAGGAGAATTAACTTGTCTAGGGCAAAAAGCTTATGATGATGATACAAAGAATACAACTTGGTGGTCGGCTTCAAATGTCTCAGAACCATCTAACCCGTTTGCTAGATATGCCAGTTTAAAGGATGTGTGGTTTGATTTATCCATCACATCTACCTGGAGAGCCCCAGCAAATTTGTACTGGATCTGTGGTAAGAAAGCCTATTCGGAGTTGCCACAGGACTGGGAAGGGGCATGTGTGTTGGGTATGCTCAAACCATCCTTCTTCTTGTTACCGATTGAAACAGGTGAGACTTTAGGTGTTAAAGTGTATGATGTGAATCATAGGAAGAAAAGGGGACCCTTAGAGATAGGCACCTGGGAAGATAATGAATGGCCTCCCCAGCGTATCATAGATTATTATGGGCCAGCCACGTGGGCAGAAGATGGTACCTTTGGTTATAGAACCCCAATTTATATGCTCAACCGTATTATAAGATTACAGGCGGTGGTTGAGATTATTACTAATGAGACCTCACAAGCACTCAATCTTCTAGCGAAGCATAATACCAGGATGAGGACAGCAGTCTACCAAAATAGATTAGCTTTGGATTACCTTTTGGCAGTAGAGGGAGGTGTATGTGGGAAGTTTAACCTGAGCAATTGCTGTCTTCAAATAGATGACGAAGGGCAAGCAATAGCTGAGCTTACTAGCCATATGGTTAAACTAGTGCATGTGCCTACTCAGGTATGGAAAGGGTACAATCCAAGTAGTTGGTTTGGTAACTGGTATGAGTGGTTTGGAGGGCTTAAGGCAGTGGTAGGTGGAGTCCTACTGATTTTACTGTTGTGTCTACTCCTACCGTGTCTTATACCCTTAGTAGTCAGGTCTGTGCAAAGCCTGATAGGAAGTATAGCAGAGAGGAAGGCTGCTGCACAGATAATGGCGATATATAAGTATAAGGCTCTAGATCAAGGAGAACCAATGCAGGAAGATGAGTGTTAAAAGATTCACATCATAAGATAAGTCTGGTCTGGTTCATGGTAACCTGAGGTATATGCAAACCAAGGTTAAGTGATGCCTCAAGTAATTGTGAAATATCAGAGGCATCAAAGGGGGGAATGTGATGTAATTCCAGTAAAATACAAGTTTAGCAGGCTAAGATTGCCACAAGGCATATGTATGTATATGTGTTTGTAGTATCAGTTAGTTAATTACACGTAGCTAAGATACTGTTATCACTGTACTGACCAGGTGCAGGAATGTAAGAACTGGAATTACGCGTCCCTCTCCTTTGTATCAGATGAGCCACGTGGTTAGACCGGATGGATGAGTTTAGACTCTATTCATTAAATAGGTTAAGGGTATGTGTGGGTGTAGTTAATTGTGGGAGGAGCTACAGTGCTATATAAGGAATGTACTCTATGTATTCAGTACTCAGACTTTGCTGTATTTTGGTGACGCTAGTCCCTCTGAGTCCCGATCGGTGATCCAATAAAGAATCTCTTCCTTCCTGAAGAAACCTGTGTCCATCTCTCTGTGCTTGGCTTCCGTCAGTTTCTCCGGTATCAGTATATATTTGAATTTTCCCGGCAAACAGTTCACTAAAGCGTGAGTGCAAGGACTTTCTACATTTCTTCACTATATATAAATAAAAATAATGTAAAAAATTATATATATATATATATATATATATACACACACACACACACACACACACACACACACACACACACACACACACGTTTATATATAATAATTCTAAATATATTTATGTAATATTTTTGCATAATTAGGTCATTTTATGAATTACAATTGGCGGGACCTGCCTTACAACCCAGGCCGAAAGTCCAGGGAATTTAATTTGCTAGCACTATATTTAACCCTGTAACTTTCTAAGACACCATAAAACCTGCACATCGGCGGTACTGTTTTACTCTGAAGACTTCGCTGAACACAAATATTAGTATTTCAAAACAGTAAAATGTATTACAACGATGATATCGTCAGTGAAAGTTACATTTTTTACACACAAATGGCACTTACACTGACAATATAATTGTTGTGATAGTTTTACTGTTTTGAAACACAAATATTTGTGTTCAGCGAAGTCTCCCGAGAATAACAGTACCCTTCATGTACAGGTTTTAAGGTTATTTTCAAAAGTTACACAGAGTCAAATGTAAGGCTTGCGTTTCAGTTTTTTCACATTGAAATTCGCCAGATTGGTTATGTTGCCTTTGAGACCATATGGTAACCCAGGAATGAAAATTCACCCCCTTTCCTGCCATGATGGCATATAATTTGCAATAGTAGACAATTTATTTGTTTTCTATTAACAACACAAGGTATTGCAAATTGGGTATGTCCAGTCTTTTTTTAGAAGCCAACACTATTATGACATTCATAATAAATTTCTTATTTCCTCCCATTTTTTTATATTTTATTCATATTAAATTATGTATCATAGCTAAATATTTGATGTTAAACGAAAGCCTTGTTTCCCCTGATTAACCCCTTAAGGACCAAACTTCTGGAATAAAAGGGAATCATGACATGTCACACATGTCATGTGTCCTTAAGGGGTTAAAATGATATATAATATGTGTGGGTGCACTTAATATGAAAGTTGTGAATTACGGTTGAACAGACATAATAGTCAAATTCCAGATTTTCTTTTGAACACAACGTGTACATTTGGCTCAGTCCTTAAGGGGTTAAGAAATGCATTTGCATATAAACAACGTTTCAGTCCAACTACCTTGACATATTAAGAAATGTTTGGTAATGGGACTGAAATGGTGAATGTATGCTGTTGCACAGATGTAAAAAAACTAATGACGTTATTGTTTTTATTTCGAAGTTCTATGAGTGTGTTCTTCACTTTGGCTGAGATCATCAAACTTACCATAGGAAAGCATTGGGAGGCTATTGTGCATGTGTGGCAAAAAGCTGCGCGGCCAAACAGCATCTCCATGCTGCCCCTCCTCCCACTCTAATACATTGCCCCAATATCAAACACACTGCCCCTCCTCCCTCCACTCCACCATACACTGCCCACTTCACCCAATGTAATACAGTACATTGCCTCTTAATCTAATAAACTGCCCCTCCTCCCTTCACTCTACTTTAATACACTGCCCTCCCTCCCCCCAATTTAACACACTGCCCCTCACCACTCTAACACACCAGCCTCCTCCCTCAAATAAATACACTACCCCCCTTCCCCAATGTAATACAATGCCCCCCTGACTTCCCCAAATTAATACACTGCCACCACTCCCCAATTTAATACACTGGCGCCCTACCTCCCCCAGGTTAATTAATACACTGCCCCTTCCCTCTCTTAAATTAATACACTGCAGCCCCCCACCACTCTGCACTGCCCTCCCCTCAATTTAACACACTGGTCCCCTCCCCCAAATTAATACAGTGCCCCTCCCTCAAATTAATACACTGCCCGCCTTCATCCAAGCTCCTCTTTTCCTACCTTACAGTTTGCTGTCTGTCCTTCAGTTCCAGCTACAGCCCTGTTGAAGCAGGCCAGACGCTCCTATGGCACTGTGAGCAGGATGGAAGGGGGAGTGGCCGCTCTGGTCTGCTCAGCAGACACACAGCCACTCTGCCCTCTTGTGGCCGGGAGAGCAAGAATCAGGAAATATTTTTCCTGTCTTGCTGGTCGCAGCCACAGCTGAAAGCGGCCCCAGGGCAGCCGGGCCGCAAATATGTTCACTTAGGGCCGCATGCGGCCTGCATGTTCGACATGCTTGCTTTAGAGTTACTGAGTTATCTGACTTGACCAATATGCCCAAATATCTGATAACCTAACACAATCCAGCATCCTTTGTGCCTATATTAGACACATTAGGTTCCATTATATAGGATTGGAAGACCTGTGTAGCACACCGTAGCCTGCTCACTGCCTGACCCTATAGTTAAGGACAAGGTAACAGTCAGTGAGTGGCAGGTCATGTCTCAAATTGGTCAGAGGATGAGGTGGAAGGGATGTAGTATTCAAAATGATTAAAGAATAAGATGTGATTTACTATGTTCAGAGAGAGTGGGGAGGACCTGAATGTGAAAGGCAGTCATGAGATTGGCTGTCAGGGAGCGAAATGGAGAGGGCAGGCATACGGATCTATGAAAACAAATGGAAAATAACTAAAATTGGGAAACCGTCAGTAACTGCATAGAGCAGTGATTCATAACCACTGCATCAGGACCCTAAACTAGGTTGTCATACTATATCAATATGGACTCATAAGGATGGGTTAGGGCACAACATATGAATTAGATCCCAGGCAGCTGTGCACAATAAAATGGTTATGCAATGACCCCACTAACACTGAAGAGTCTGATGAAGTAATCTCGTTATACTTGACATATAACCCACAGAAAGGTAATTGAGGTAAATGAAACATGAAGTCAGAAAGTTGCCATGCACATAATGTGGGTCCCTGTCAACAATTAAGAAACCGTGGCATACAAAAATGTATGAGAAACCCAGGACTTTGTTCACATTATCCCCTCTTTAATGACAGTCAGTGTTATTAGAGGCACTTTGGGAAGTAGGTTCATGTAGTATCTTATGGCAAGGAAACAACATTGAAAACAGTACACCTGATGTATTTCAACCTTGATTTATTTGAAGCATAGTCACAGCATTCTCATGTTCCTAATAAAATGAAGGCCCCTGGAATGCATACAGTAATACCAAGGATTGGAGTCACAGCCACAATTCACAAGAACTAAAATAAATTAACACATTTGCTGCTGGCGGGGGAGAGGAGAGATGAAGGCTACCAAACATTGAGTGCATTATTTTGTAACCCTTGACTGACTATTGTAACAGCTGTATTTCACAGCTGGCTGGAGTGCCTGAAATTGCTTGGCGATGGCTGTAGGCCCTCCAGCAGCCAATGGGTTAACTATAGGTTTTACCCCCACACCCCCTTTTTTTTTGTTTTTTGTTTTTAATCTAAAACGTGTAAAAATGTACAAATTTTGAATGCAGGTAAAAAGTGTAGAATTAGAGCTTCTAATATATACAAACAATATAAAAACTACACAAAACATCAAAACGATGCTATAAAGTGGTAATAAAAATTGCAAAAGCTCCAATTTCTAAAATGCCTTTATATTTCTAAACACGTAAAAACATAAGGAATTTTATAGGCATGTTAAGAAAAAATTCTCTTTGGTAACCAAAGTTTTTTTTTGTTGTGTTTTTTGCTGTTTTTATGTGTGTAATATATTATATATTGGATAATATATATGATATATATATATAATCCATTTCTAATTGTAGATAATGTAGTTAGTAATTTTAATGGCAAAAAAGTAAAAGGTTACACAAATTGCTCTGTAGTGCAAAAGTTCTCAGATTTAGAAAAAGAATCTAGGTTTTAAGGGAGAAGAATTAATCAGAAGCAAAAATTGCAATTGGTTTGCGGGCCCTTTATAAGCAAACTATTTAAAACCATGGTAGTGTGGACATAATTTCAATGTACCCTCAGAGGTACTCTTCACTGCAGTCCGTATAACAGTGATGGCTAATCTATGGTACTGTGGCAGTCGTGGGGGTTTCCTCAAGGTGCCAAACCAGTGAAATGGCATCCTTTGGACTTCTAGTCAACAAAGATTGCAGGGCCACAGATTAGCCATCACAGCCTTAGGAAATGGGCTCTGTATTTTAAACCCTTCATTTTAAGTTGTCTTCCTTTGAATCTAAGGAAATGATGCACTGCTCAAAGCATGTATGTTAAAACAGTTTTTTGTTCTTTTCTGTTGTACTTTTGCTTGAAAAAAAAAATATAAGAAAAACAAATAGGGTTTGTACCGCTGCACAGCAGCTAAAAATACACATAAGAGGTGATTTAATAATAGTAAAAGGAAGAGACTCCTAGGAAATAACACAGTACCAAAATAATAATCCAGAGATCTGAGTTAGCTCGACAAGCCCTCTTCTAGCCCACAAATTGCACTCTGCATATAAGGCTTGGATTGTTATCCAGAAAAGATCCTATTAGCAATGCATCCACAACCCCACCATACCCTGTTTAGTAGATCTCACTATGCTTTATAAGCCTAACACTATAAAGCAAGCTTTGACATATGGCTCTCTTTCCAACCACAGCTGGACTATACCTTCCATAGCTCTAATTGGCAGAAGATGATGAGACTCATAGTCCAATAGCAGGGTGGCCAGTATAATGTGTCCTTGGCATCGCACCCTTCGGTTAATGGATTGGATAGTGTTGCCACTTTCTTCCCAATGTGAACAACAAAAAAAGCATCCTTGCATCTCTATTGGCCCTGGCTCCAACCTTTTGCAGTTGCTGCATACTGGGTTATCCCTGCCAAACCTTACTTTAAATAAACTGCAATGCTACAGCATTTAATATACAGATACCATAGGAGGAGCACACACAACACGGTTTTGTGTCCAGGTCTTTACAGTGCTTCATTGGGATTTGTTATATTTCATCGAGGAAAGCTTTTCTCTCTTCATGAGTCAGCATCATCAACTTCTGAAAGCCTATTCATCAAGTCTATGTGTAGTTTGTCATTGTTCTTTTCAGTATCCCCAGATTCATTTATTTCAGAGTCCATTTTATAAAACCGATCCAAACTTTTTGTGCACATCAAAGGCATCTTTGTGAAGTTACCTTCTCCAACATCAGCAGCTTCACCTTCTCCTTCACAAATGACAGTCATCGGGCTGCTCTGAAGTCTACTACGGACATTGTATTTGCTGCTGGCTGCTGAAGGTGGTGTTCTGGAGCGACTGTACCTAGTTCCCGAGACTGACATACTTCTGGGCATAAGCCCCTCACTCTTGGCCCATTCCTCCTGTGCCTTCCTATTATTTGGGGAAGACAATGTTGGGCTTTCTGGAAGCTCCAGTGATGAATCTGAATTGGATCTATGAAACCTTGGATCAGTATGCTTCAGCATTTCTGCAGCTGACATACGTGATCCACACTCTGATCGACTCCCCTTCTTCAAGAGTAGAGCTTTAAAGTTGTCACTGCTTGTACTAGACTTTCGAATACTTCTTTGGATTGAACCAGCCTGCTTGAAGGTACTGATATTGGGGGAAGTCCCTGTTGGAGTCACTGGTGGAGAGGAGTTTTTGCGTGGATCGTCATCAGAATCCTTGCGGCCTAGAACCTTTCTTTTGGATCTGAAACAAAGAAAACAATTCCATAACTTATCAAATAATTTTTAGATTGTAGCTGCAGTTTACCATTAGGTGCATTATTGAAATAGCCATTTCAAGTAACCCTTCATGGACTGGATGTAGTTTTGTATATTAATGTGCAGTTCCACTGAGTAGGAATTTAAGTCATATGGTGTACTTTAGCTAATATTTTTAAATGCAGTGTAGTTATTTACCCGTTAACAAAATCTGAAACTAGTAGCAATTATAAAACAAGTAACAACATATAAAATAAAACAGGTCAGTGTTATAATGGAACCTTAAACTTTAACTGCCATGACCACTTCTGCTTGTAGTAGCAGCCATTGTGGTAGGAGTCCGTATTGCACCCCTGGAACATATGCCTTAGGCAGCCCAGAACTCTGCTCCAGGGTGCCTTATGTTAATTCTGTGCAAAAATTACACCTGTCATCAGTACACACTCTGAGCTAGCAACAGACATAATGAGCTTATCCAATGGCAGGCAGTGCTGGGAATGGGCCTGCAAGCGGAAGCCTATATCCTCCCTCCCTTTCTGCTCTTTTTTTATATTATTTATTTTTTTATTCAAATTCCCTCCCTCCCTGGCTCAGATTGCACACCTGGTCTCTGTGCCAGTGAGAATAGTCCAATCAGAGAGAGACAGACAGTGAAGGAGTGATGTCGGATAGAGCATGGAAAACGGCCAGCACAGAAAGTAATACTTGTTGGGGGGCATTATAAAGTTTTAAAAAATAAAATAAAATAAATTAAAAGTGTTTTGTGAAAAAGGATTGGAGTAATACTTCAATTACAACCCAAATAAGGCATGTGATACCAGATTCTGACAAATAAGCAAACAACAGCAACAAAAGTCAGAAAAACGGTCTGAATGACAATGCAAACATTGCAGCTTTGTAACACCTTGAAATTAAACGTAGTAAATCTAAAACTTCCTTTTACAACAGAACCATAGGAAACTTCTTATTCAAAGCAGTATGGAAGTTTGTGGTCAGAAAAAAATAAAATAAAAATGACATCCTGCTTGCCATTCCATACTAGTTTGACACCCTCCCTATAGATTTATCCCCTCCACATACTTACTCTATTACAAAAAGCAATGTATGCACATATCTGGAAGACTAAACCACTACAAATTTCTTGCAAATAAATGTGAATTTCCTAGAGACTGGGAGGGCCACAGAAAATGCTACTTCAACACAAACAGCCACCTTGCTGTCAAATTACTAACCCCTCTCCTGGCTACCCATTAAAAACTATTGTTTTCGGCCATTCTCCCTACAACTGCTGTAGATTCCAATACATATGTATCCATCCCTACTTGAGTTATATCTCAAATTACTCTCTACAGACATGGGTCACTTGGGCTCACAAACATTTTGGACTCAGTGCGTCCTTGGCTGTAACTCAGTTTTATATTTACATTTATTCAGTCCTGACATACCTCTGAAAGAAAGAGGGGCACAAGTCTGAAAAATACAGGCTATATCCAACTCAGAAATATTTATTTCATAGTAGCCACTCCAGCACGTAATAATTTTGAGAAACCATGTCCCAGTCTGAAAGCTTTAATAAACTCATTTCCATATGTAACTAAATGTTTGCACACAAAGCAACACAACTGAGACTTCCAACAAATATTTTCTACAGAGGTAAGGATTACGGTCGCCACACAAATTATAGAAGTCTCTTGAAGAAGAAACAGAAGAAGCTACTATCTAGATGGTATCTCTAGCCTCAAAGACTAGCACATCTCTACTATTTTTCTTCTCTATCACTTCAAATGATTTTCAATAAGTATATGCAATCAAAAGAAAAACAGCTTTGTGATTATCGAAGAATCTAAGTGATGTGAAGCATGTTTCTACCACAAGATGGCATTAGAGTCCATCCGTACAAAGATGAATGCAGAAAAAAAATGTCTTAGTAGACAATAAAGAAATTTGGTATTTTGGTAATATTCAGTTTTAAAGGCTTAGAGCAGAACTATTAACCAAGATGCAATTCATTATTTTACCCTGCAGGTCTCTACCCCATGATTCCCATTATTTTGAACACAATCTGTGAGTGGTGAAGTGATACAGAAAGTTCTGTGCTTTAACAGAATTCCACCTAAAAAGTAAGGACACAAAGACCTCTTATCCTTTTTTTTTCCCTAAAGGTTTATTCACCAACCACTGAACTTAAAACTGAACTGCAGCAACCATTACAGCTGGACTATTTTAGCAAAATTATTCAATTGTAATTTGTATTCACTAAAATATAGTATTTATTATGATATCATATTTGAATGTTTTCCTTTATATATTTCTGCTGCAAGATTGTGTTGAGCCAATATTTCTCAACATTGTCATTTCTCTTCCAACCCACCCCCAAATAAACAAAAAAAAACAAAAAAAAAAACCCAGCGACAACCCAGAAATGGCTATGCTTTTTCAAGCTCTCAATTGCCAATGGTGACATCTATATGATAAATATGTTTCTGTCTTCTGCCTTGGTAAATGATCTACTGTTCTTTCTCGAATCTTGTAATTGAAACTATAAAAATGACCGGTTATTGAAACATTTTTTTACATAGAAATCACAGTTTACTGAATGTCTTCTGTACAGTACTGGGATTCATGTCCTATGTAATGCACCAGAAACACTTCTACTGAAAGAGAGACCCCATTATGTGCTTTTAACACAGCATGTCATTCAGTGTGGAGTGCATTTTGCTCCATTTTTAGATTTCTTCTGCTGTGCACTAATTTTCGGAGTCTGTATTCATTTCCATGCCTTTGAAAAGCTGTTGCTGTTTTTTATTATCATGGAAGAATTTTTATGGACTGTAATTTTATCCTCACTTTTGCAAAACAACCTATTTTCCTATTTCTAAGAAAGTCTTACTTTGCACACTTAGTAGTTTTAAAAGCTCTAATGAATGAAGTAGTAAGGGTGAAGGCCTTCTAAATACTGTGAGAACTCAAGCCATTTCAATATAACACAGTGACTTGGGTCATGAATGCCAAGTTTATGCAGAACTACCTTTTATATATATATATATATATATATATATATATATATATATATATATATATTGTAGATGCTATTTTCTACGTGGCATCTGCTCTATTTAATGGAACTGCATCATTAACATATTCAGTACTGGAGGTACCCACAGAGGTTGAACAAAAACCTCATCCTCCCTCTAAGTTGAGCCAGCCAACATTTAAACAAGTAAGAAACTCAGGAAAGAAGTTTGATTATTAACAGAAAGTGTTCAGTAACACATTACATTAGTTGTTTGTATGCTGGAAAGCTCACCTTAGAGGGACAACTATACAAGTGGACAGTGTAAATGCGCTCAGAACAGTCAAAACACAATGGTTAATGAGAGGAAGTGGTTATCAAGTATGTTGCCATCGTTAGGGAGTTGTACAAGTATCAGTGTTATCACAAAGGGTATTCAGAATGGTTTGGAATGAATTAGACAAACGATAGTCCGACACTGGTCATACACCTAGCCGCTTGGCCTGTGTATTGTTTTACTTGCCAGTTTTAGCCATTCTTGCCATGAGGCATTGTTGCTGAGCCTCTGTCCCAAACTGCATTGTGGAACGACCAGAAAAAAAAAGGGGGCATTGTCAGTGGGAAGTTGGAAAGGAATGGGTATAAGTGCGAGAGGGTTGAGAGAGAAACGGATAGTAAAAGTTAATTATTCAATAGTTAAGACACTGGAGAAAGAATTTTTAAATAGGTGAGTCGATAAACCAATATTTTTACTGAGAGACTCCAGTTATACAATCAATGGTTATGAACCAAATCATTAATTATTTTACGAGTTATAGCTGCAGAACATTACAACATAAAGCACCACAATTCCATCAATTATATCAATACAAGTCAAACAGTAACTTGTTTAGACACATGTAAAGAACATGAGCATTTTCATATTTCATTGAAACTATAATACATACCAATAACTATAAATCCTAACTACTATTCTTTTGTTAAATTAGGGGACGTTAAATCAGGAAGATCAAGGAGATTAATGGATGCAAAATCACTCTTAAAATGTACTGTATTTGCTTTGAAATAATATCATTTAATAAATAAATATTAGCAAACAAAAATGAACTGCAGATGCAGAGAATTGCGGATGTAAATATATATGATATAAATTTCTGTTAATGCGTTTTCCTATAAGAATGTGTAATCCAAAGTGTTAGTAAGAGGATGTCAGATTACTGAAAGTTGTCAAAATTAAGAAAAGGGAAGTCTTGGATACACTGAGCTGTACAATAAAAAAAAAAAAAAAAAAAATAGATTTTCTTTATGGTTTTCTAAAATTATTAAGCCTTTCTACGTCAATATAAAATTAGAACTCCCAGTTCAGACTTTTACAAACATTGGATCCTGAATAAAAGAGGCCAGGTTCTCCACATGAATTGCAGAGCAGCCAATAGTAGAAGGTGCAATGAGCTTTCATGCATTGCCAGAACCACAGGCAAGAGAGGTCACTGCTTGGAGCTATGGGCTGGCTGGGAAGATGATGTGATTTCTTATGTGAGCCATGAAGGAGCTGTAGGTCTGTGTCTATTATACATATACAACACACTTGCACAGCTTCCTTGCAATGTCTGACATCATAGAAGCAGGATTATGATTTCAATCATTTAACTGCCAAGGGCCATGCAGAGGTATAGTGAGAATGGTGTGGGAACGACAGACAAAAAAAATACAGAAGTAGTAGTGAAGGTTTGACCAAGACCTGCGTCTACGGGCACCAATAGCATGGCCATTGCTTGCCTATTACAAAAGCATAATTTTCACTTCCGAATTAACAAATATCAATTTCAATCATATTTTGACAGTATTGATTGAGTTTTAAGAAAGAGAGTGTAAAGTATTTAAAGTTATTCAATTTACTCAGATTATGATGTTATATGAAGGTATAATGTTCACTAAGCCAAAAACTATCAAGAACTATATTACATTGAGGAGATGACAACAATGTCACTTTATTATTGATATCACAATAACTCGCTATAACTTTATGGCTGCAATCGAAAACAACAGATGGTGTAATTACTCAGCCTGAAATATAGTGATGCCAAAAATAAAACATGGATTGACCGTACAGTGTAGAAAACGTGGCAGATAAGGGATGGTTACCTGTGAATTACTGCAAAAAGATCCTCTGTGGTTCTTGGTTTAGTTGGAGTCATGGGTTCCTCATTACCCTCTATGAAGTTGCTCTTCAGAGAAAGTGGAGCCTTTACATCTTCTTTCTCAAAGACCTCCGCTGCATTAGAAGAAAAGAGAAAAGAGGGGTAAACATCCAAGCTCTACAATACAAGAAGTCTTTGTAAAATGTACATTCACAAAAAGGAAATTACTGTAAAACCAAACTTTAAGGAAATCATGAAATGATCTGCCATAATAATAACCTTAATGAAGACGTGCAGACAGCAGCTAATTCAATCAAACATGTATTTCACAGAAGTATTGATCTGGCACACATGGATTATACCGATCAACAGAACCACCTTTACAAACAGACTAATCAAGCTGGGTTCGCTCTTAAAATTAGAGAGATTGTTTAGCACTCTTTTCTAAGTAAAAAAAAAAAAAAAAAAAAAAGAACAAAACATATACTTCTATGTGTATAATCTATACCCAGGGAATAGAACATCACCAGAAATAGTATGCATAACCTAAACACATCAGGTACATAAAGTACTTTATGACTAAAACTCCTATTACACTTAGGCCACAACTCCTTTGTGAGCGGATATTAGATGGGTGTTACGGTTGCGTGTATATGTGTAAATACATTTATCTATAAACAGATAATAGACTTACCACAATCCTCCACCTTGAGTAGTTTTTCTTGGACAAAGCCAAATCTTTTTGATTTTCCATCTGGAACATCAAATCCCTCTGACATTTCTGGGGGTTCCCCCTCTTTCTGATAATTCTGGGCTTCTAGAAATGGAGATTGTGCAAAAAATGTCTCCTCTTCTCTCACTTCATAAGAGAATAAACTAGCTTCTCCCGGATGGCTAGTAAATGCAACTGTCTCATCTGAACGGTTTTCAGCCTCTTTTTGTCCTTTTACCTCTTCACAATCTCCGCTTATAGAATCTCTCTCATAGGCAGTTGGCATAGTTTTCTCATTTTCAATGACTTGAGCTATTTTTTCTGCTGCCAAATCAATCTGCGGAGGTGGAACGATAAGGAACAATTTGGGTTTCTTTGAAACAGGAGGAGGCTTCTTGTTGGGAGAGGCATTTGGTGTAAATTGTGAAGTGCTTGATTTCTCTTGTGGCAATGATATTTCGGATGTAATTGTGCTTCCATTGTGAGCTGAAGTTTGATCTATGTCTTCTCTGTTTCCTAGCAGTGGCTTTTCTGTTGAAATTTCACCAGTAGTTAATTTTGCTGTATTTCTTCGATTAGCAGGATATTGTAGCTCTTCATCTGTTGTGTTGCAATTTTTATTTTCTCTGGAGCGAATGTTGGATTTGAAATCGAAAGAGGCAGATGGTACTAATGATGGCTGTGAAAATAAAGATGACGTTTTATCATGAAGGTTTGTCTCTGGCACCTGCTCAGCTAATTTTTCATGCTCTGTTTTATTAACTTTTTTAACAGATTTTAACTGCACCGTTTGCAGCACATCAGCAGTAACAAGAGGCACTACTGGTCTTAATAGTTCTTGTTTGCTGTTTTGATTAGTATTATGAAATTTAGGGCCATCTTTTCTTCGGTGTGTGATCTCAGTGTTTGTTTTAAACAATTTGGTGTTCAGCGGGGGAGCAAAAGGAGGAACTATTGACAGCAGAGGAGGAGGCGGAGGACAATTAATGGGTACATATTTAGCAGTATTCTGTGAGTCTGGTAGCCACATAGTTCCATCAGACGTAGACGGAAACAGTGTTGCCTCTGGTGGTGGAGGTGGAAAATTTGGTGACGATGGTAAGTTATCAACATCCACAAATTCCATTGCCGGTGGAGGGGGTGGTTCAGGAGTTAATGGAGGTGTTGGAGGGGCATGAGATGAGGGCAATACAATGGTGGACTTTTTCCCACTCTGTTGTACAGAATCAGAGGTGTTTGAAGAAAGGGAAGTGGATGAAGATGAAATGGAAACAGATGATATCAGAGATGATCGTCTTTCAGGCACTTTGGGTTTAACTTTGTTTGGTCCATTTCCTGGTGAAGCATTTTTAAATTGGGCAGGAACAGGAGTTAGGGTGGTAGGAGTGTTTGATTGGCTTGAATATCCACTGGATGGTGATGTGACTCTACAAGACTTTTCAGGAGACGCAACATTTGGTTTAGACATTCCAGTGTACACTTGTGGCATTGAAGTTCTCATACCATATGTCAGCTCACAAGTATTGTAATCATTGAGTCGAGTACATTTGTTCTGAGAATGAGTTGCAAGTGCTTTTGACTGATCATCAGGACTCTGTGCATAGTCTGTAAGGTAACTCCACTGATCTGTATATTCTGATTTTATGCTACTGGTCTCACTTTGCGATGGGGTAACAGCACATATGGAGTATAAGTTAGTTGCTGTAGCAGACATTCCACTACTGCTTGCACTGACTGTACTCTGGCTGCGTGATCGCAAAACCCAAGGATCCTCATAGTCACTGCAGGGACTCTGTGAAGGTGAGCTATTAGTTTTACTTTTAAGGTTCAGCTGTAAGGACTGCTGTAGAGATGCAATTAGTGTTTCATTGAGCACTTGTCCATTGGACTGAATCTTTTTTTTAGGAGGCCTTCTAAGTGAGTCAGTTCTAGAAGGAGGTGGTGGGGGCTTTTTGGGCTTCTTCAAAGATATGCTTCGTGTAAGTGATTTGTCACTGTAGTTTGACCTTGCATCTGTGGTCTGTGCCTCTTTCTTATCAAAGATATTAATGACACTGTTGCGTGGATTCTGAATACCATTGTTTTGGTTACCTGCACTTATCCCAGAGTCCATACGCATTGAAGTGTAATATCCTTCATGGTCCACAGAATATAAAGAGCTGGAGTCTGCTTTCTGCTCTGAGCTGCATGTGCTCATGTTACTCACAGGAGAGCTTGAGACAGCAGATGATTGCTTTCTAGAGTGTGCGCCCCTGTCATTCTCTCCAAGTTCACATGGCCAGTGATCTGCGCTATTAACGCTGCTCGTTATACTACCATTTCTCTGTCTTCCATCAGAGCAGCTTGATTCACTGCGTGTGTCGCTGTCCTGTGAGTGGCTGTTGAAGCCTGTATTTATCCTGTAAGGCATTGCTTGTGACACATTGTTTATGTTCCTTAAGTTGTGAGACATGGCAGAGTCACATAAGGAAATCATGGTTATAGGACTTGGTAAATTTGTATTATTGCTGCTATGTACATGCTTATCACCTCTAATGCTAGTATTATGTTCATGGCATAAATTCTTTGTGTGAGTCGAACAGTGGGATGGCATTTTGTTGTCCAGCTGGCCAGTGCTTTGAGAGGTGTGAATAGCAATCACTTCAGAAGATGAAGACAGCATGGCATTTGGTATGACACTCATTGAATATGCAGCATGTGGTGAGACCACTGAAGCTGGATTTGACAAAACTTCACTTTGTGAACTACGCACTTCTTGAGATTTAGGCCTCTGAAAAGATCCAGACCTAGGGTTGTTCCTCAGGTGAACTACAGTGTCGTCTACTTGTAATCTGCCTAGATGTCGTGGCAAAGAAACACAACTCTCCTGCATCTGGTTGGTCTCTTCATGCTTCTGTTCAAGAGAATGCAGACAGACTCGTGCTCCAGGCCTCGGTAAGCTACGGAAGTTTAGCTCACCATTCATACGAGAGGAGCATCCTGCAGGGTCACTCAAAACAGACATGTTTCCTGATGAACTAGACATGAGTGCTGCAATCCCTTGTCCTTTCTGTGCTCTGATCCTTCTTACTGATGGAGGGACAACCTTTATTTCTTCCGTCTGGCAACTGAAATCTCTTGTATCTATACGTTGTGTAGAATGCCTGCAACTTTCCAGTGGATTATAGTCATCTGGTATGTGCAAAGAGTGCCCTCTGAACTCTGTCTGTCCTGCACCTGCTGTTGAATCAGATTAAACATAGTTAGGCATATTCATAAAAAACTACACGTTCAACATAAACACAATGACCTTTCTTTGTCTCCATTTCATTGATAATTCGAAACAATACTATTGTAAAATCATCACAGAACCTGCAATACAAATCAGTTATGATATTTGCAATTATATATAGCGTTGGTGGCAAGCAACATAGCATGCAAGAAAGCGTTTGATAATTAGAGGGTTATGCTGTAAAGAATAAGATGAGATTAAGAACATTTTTATTTTATTTTGCCAGTGCTATCAGAAATTCCGAAAGACTAGTCTTCTCTACTGATTGGTTGTAGTACATGAGCATATCTAATACAAGGGTAAATGTGAACT
Source organism: Pelobates fuscus (assembly GCF_036172605.1). Classification (NCBI taxonomy): domain Eukaryota; kingdom Metazoa; phylum Chordata; class Amphibia; order Anura; family Pelobatidae; genus Pelobates; species Pelobates fuscus. The sequence continues at coordinate 237,976,119 of NC_086318.1, forward strand.
TCTAGGTAGCGAGAAAAGGGAGGCTTTGTCTACGTGTGCACTGCCATTCATGCACTTGTTCAGTAACATCAAAACAAGAACCATCACCTCATGCTCAACACATGCAGATAATTACTGGAACCACGCCATTTTGAAAAGACATTAGAACGATACTCAGGACACACACAAACACTCCGTCCTGAACATTACACAATCCGTTATTTCCACTATGGAAATCCAATTCCAGAAGTTTTGATCCAGCACATAGCCTAATAATTCTTGGGGGAAAAAAATAAAAAGGGTTGTATTTTTCTGAGAGAAGCATTATTCATTCAATGTGGAAATAGGTTTCTTTTTTTATGGAAAAGGAATAAGGTTATACACAAACAACTAAGGAACTGCTGGTTATTGATATAAGAGGTTAGTATATTTTCTAAATCTATCTTGACTTAGGCTTGCTTGTGTTTAATTAAAACCTCACCCACCCTTCCCTTTCATGATTTCTGAAGGCTATCAGACTGTATTGTATAATGGGCAGTGGTAGATGTAATTAGACTGGTAGTGGTGAGCAATGAGGATGTTTATTTGATGGAATACAGTCCTGATGAGCCATACCTAGCTCCTTTTGTATGTTGTCAGGAACTCCTGTTATAGTCTTTCTCCTTTTGACTTTCTTCGGCCGTCTTACAACAGTGTCTGTATGAATAAGAGACCGCCGGAAGCTGGCCTGGCGGTCGAAATTCTCCCCTGATACAGAGTAGTAGAATAAGCAAGGCAACATTAATTCCAAGCCCTCTATCATCATGCATTGTTTTCTCTAGATTATTGAAACAATAACAGAGAAGGTTTTAATGGATGATGTTAGTACAGTCATAGGGAATGCAAATATGATAGTAATATACAACACACTGTCACAATAAGGTTTCAATGGAAATATATTTTGGTGTAATGTATAATAGATTACATGTGTGTGAAAGAGAAAAAGGGAAATATAATTATTTAAAGGGGAACTGTAAAAGTATGGATTATTGCAATTTATTTTATTTTTTATGCTATTTTTTTTAACTTATTCACATGTGAGGCGGTCGAGGTACAACCTTACAATAAGGTTTTTAGATGATAATTTAATTTTAAATCAGACCTCAAATAAATAAATAAATGAGCGCCAACTGTGTAAGCTCAGTCCTCAACAACCAACCCATAATAAGATTCCTTGATTGAGAATGGACAGAATCGTTATAAATATATTATTTACATTTGGAAAAATATTGTTCTAGCCAATTGATATGGTTTGAATTCTACTGTAGTGTCATAATAAGTGCCATGGAAAACATGTTTAAATGACCAGAAAGGTTCATGTATGACACCAGGTGTCATGAAAACTAAATAACAGAGCTCAATTTAAGTAAACCTGGTCTGTTTATGATCCGTTCAGGATGTGGGATACTCAACCATTATTTATCCAAGATACATTTAATTTCAAAACTATTACATCATTTAGAATTTTCGATTTAACGGAGGAAGTTTTAAAAAATGAAAAAAATAAATCTTCCTTAACCAAGGCTATTCTCAAGACTTGAACACTTTTATGGAAATCCATAGAAGTCAATTTGCATTTCTATAGGATAACCCTAGTGTAGAGATGTAACCATAAAACCTTATTGTAACATTATGTAAGATGGTTTGTAGTATATAATGAGAATGCAGAACGGTCAGGCATTGCATACAGAAAACTTTTGTTCACTTTACAAAGGAACAAATCCATTCCATGGGTGAAAACGCATGCTATAGCATTGCTCTGCATCTATTGTTGTTCTACAGCACGGACTGTTTGTTGGCTGCCTTCATTAAATGATGACCAAACACTTACTTAATGAAGTACGGAAAGCAACCATGCAGAGGTTACATTAGGCAGATATTAAAGCGGCATGCGACTAACCACAAACAAACCATCACAAACTCCTATAGAATGTAAGCTCGTTTGAGCAGGGTCCTCTTCAACCTATTGTTCCCGTAAGTTTATTTGTAATTGTCCTATTTATAGTTAAATCCCCCTCTCATAATATTGTAAAGCGCTACGGAATCTGTTGGCGCTATATAAATGGCAATAATAAATAAATAAATAAATAATTCAGTTAATGTATTAGGGTGTCCTATAGGAAACTAACTAAATTTCACCTTTTACAGAAATGCAGTCTGTTCTTTATCCTTTGTCAATATAGAATAACCAATTCTATTTATTACTGAGAGGTTGTAGAGAGCTACAGGTACTAAATATGTGTCTACTCAATTCTGGCCTAAGATCTTTATAGAACACATTGTGATACTAGCAAAATGTATAATTTGGACCTTCACAGGTTAGAATAATTTCTCCACTGCAAGATACTTCTTTTAGCAGAATACGTAACGTGTGTCAGTAGGGTCACCATGTTTGCTTTTTGGGCAAGTTAAATAAAAATGTATACGTGTGCATACAAGCGTGCTTTGCTACAGCTAGAGGCTTGTTTGATGATCACTTCTATCTTTATGCTTGGACACAGCAGAATCTGTACAGGGTTTTTTGTTTTTTTTAAATACTACACATGTCAAATGCTGTGTAAATATAGGTCCACATGTTATCAAATGGATCTAAAACCAGCGCTTCAGAGAAATCATATTCTTTCTAGGAGAATATTTATCCAAATAACCTTAGTTTTATAAAATGAATAATAAAACCAGATACAAAAGACCTGTCCTCCAGGCACTTCAACAGTGCAATTTTGGCCCAGGTGAGCAGATCAGTCATTCTTACAGTCAGGTTAATAGCTCTCTTTTGTATCATTGGCGATCCTATGACCTGCCCTTTTAGGAGAAATACTATAAAATCGTGCTCAGAAAAAAAAAAAAAATAGTTTGCTATTTTATTTTTTCTACTAGTATTTATATATAGGTCTGGCCTATGTGCTCTAAAAATGAACCACCTGTGAAGGCTATCTTAAAATAAATCCACATCTTGTTATCTGTTCTATAGGATTGCCCTCTCGCTCTTTAAATATCATCCATGAACTACAAGCAGTGCTACAGGCATAAGAGCTAAAGGGAGGCAGGGCTGGGCAGCTGTAAACTGAGTGCACATTCTGTACCACATTCAAGCTTTGTCTCAGCTTGCCTGGGGTCTCCTAGAGTGAACATGCACCATGACCCTCCCCCACTAGCCAATGCTGCATTATTAATTGAAGTGGGACACATAAGCAGTGCACTAATCCACTAACTATACCAAACATCTAAGTGATTTTGCATCTATGCAAAATCTACATATACATAATATATATATATATATATATATATATATACACATACATATACACATATACATACACACACACACACACAGTTGCATATTTGTGGCGAAAAAATAAATAAAAATAAATCCCACTGAGAAAAGAAAATATTCAACCACCCCCGAATGCTATGCCTGTGTGTTTCTTGAACCGCAATATGGCTAGATTTATCAAGATCATTTCACATTTTTTTTATGTTGCAGCCATATGTTACAATTGTTTAAATTATGTTTTTTTCCCTCACTTTAATCTACACTGTCGCTACCCTTCTACACTGCTTGAAGTCCATCTGTGGCAAATTGACTTGATTGGCTATGTTCTAGAAAGGCACACATCTGTCTATATAAAGGTGTCTAAAGGCACACACCTGTCTCACAGCTGTAAATGCATATCACAAGCATAAACCAAGCCATTAGATCAAAGGAACTGTGTGGAGGCACAAGTTTGGGCAAGGCTACACAAATATTTTGGCTGCATTGAAGGTTCTCAGGAGTACAGTGGCTTCTGTAGTTCTTAAAAGGAAGACGTTTGAAACAACCAGGACTCTTTCTAGAGCTGGCCACCCAAACATACTGAGCAATTACGGAGAAAGTCCTTGGTAAAAAAAAAATAAAAAAAAAAAAAGTGACCAAGAACCTGATGATCACTCTGGGTGTGCTACACAGAACACTCCACCGATCTGGTCTTTATAACAGTAGGGTCACATGAAAGCGTTTCCTCAATGCAAAACACATAAAAGTCCACACCTAAAGGACAGTCAGGTCAGAGTTATTTACGAACGTGAATTTTAGATTTAAGGCCACGCTAGCTGAATTGAAAGTATAACTGGCAGACACATTTTCAAGTTTGGCTATATCGACCTCAAATTTGAAATTCACTTCCAAATATTCGTTTTACCAGACCAGAGAATCTTGACGGTTTGACCTCAGTTCAATTCACTGATGGTGAAGTATGGAGGTAGCACTATGCTTTGTGAGTGTTTTCAGCAGCAGTGACCAGAAGACTGGTCAGGGTTGACGTAAAGCTGGAAGTAGAAAAATTCAGAGGAATCCTTAAGTAAAACCTGGTCCAGAGCAGTCAGGAACTCAGACTGTGCCACAGGTTCACCTTCCGACAGGACAATGACCCTAAGCACACAGCCAAGACAATGCAAGAGTAGCCCTCTGAATGCCCTTGAGTGGCCAGACAGAATCCAAAAATTAGCCCAAACCACTCTGAAGAGACCTGAAAATGTCTGTTCACTGACTGGTGTGCAAAGCTTGTCACATCATACTCAAAAAAGACTTGAATGTGTAATCATTGCCAAAGGTGCTTCAACTAAATTCTGAACTACGAGTCTGAATACTCCAATGTGATTCAGCTTTTACGGTTTAAAATATTTGCAATGCTGTCAAAAATCAGTTTTTCGCTTTGCCAGTATGAGGATATTGAGTGTAGACTGATGTGAAGAAAAAATATAAACAATTGTACCATACACCTGCAATATTGAAAAATATGAGGAGTCCGACTATTTTCTAAAATTACTGTAAATAGTACTTTGGCATATTGCCATGTGAATCTGGAATGTACATAGGAATAAATTCCTGAAAAATAGCGCATCGGGTCCACAGCATCTGGAGGGCTGTAGGTTGCCTATACCTGGTCTAGCAACGTACAGCCTTTATATTTGGTTTGTTAACTTGTGGGCTTTTATATAAATTTACAGAAATCTGTAATGAAACTACTAATGAAACAGCGTGGGTAAAACCAACATTTTTTATACAAATTATGAAGATTCCTATTTGGTTCTTTTTTTGACTATTGGATCATTAAACTGATTTAATATAGATAAATCTATATACTTATGTACACAAAGAACACAGTACTTCCAAAAAAAATGTACAACACACTGATCATAAAGCAGACACACATTCAGGACTTGAATGTGGTAATCATACAAAAATCTAATATATGTATCACTCTGCCCTTTAGCTTCAGAATCGTCCTCTTGGATGGATGGAAACCTAAATGTCCATATTACTAACTGTAGTATGGTATATTTGCATATTTAAACCTAGAAACAATTTCTATTTCTTTGGATAGCATCAAGACCAGTACTGATAATTGAACTTCTAGAATTCCACAGTAGGCAGAGTTTAAAGTACATGTCCAACAACACGCACACACTTTATTTGCATGGAATTTAACTGGTTACCACGTGGATGAGGACTTGTCCACATACTGAGATTCTACGGCTTGTGAATTTAGCACTTTCATTGTTAAATTCAATATTCACTGAGCATCTTATGAACTCTAACCTTACCAGATACATTAATGGGGATCACATCAGTCTGTATCGCCTGAGCCTCTAGGCGCATCTTCTCCTCTGGAGTAGGTAGTGGAAGGGACTTGGTCCAGTTGGTGTGAGTGTCAGAAAACTCTTGTAAAACTGGAGTTTTGGACCTTTTGCTGGTCAAGAGCTTTTCCTCTTCACTCGAAGAAACTGATAACTGAAAGCAAAGACATAAAGGGTCAAATAATCTACCAATATAAACATGTGTCCAACTAATTTTCATCTCATATCATCTATATGTAATCCTTTACATACAACAACACATTTATATTTAGTAAACATTTTAGGACCAAGATTTATTTGTCAAAATATAATTGCAGTGTCTACAAGGATATATAATTTAGGTAAATAGTAAACATAGTCCATAAGTAACATATGAACAGTTATATTTTCTATATTTCTGTTACAAGTGAACCCAAAATGTTGTGGTGCCAATTCACTACAGGATAATTTAGGATTTGGGGTATATATATATGAAGCATTTACTTTGGAAACTATGGATCATTACATTGGTAAAGAAAAAGCAGCGTTTATTTAAAGGGACACTATAAGCACCAAAATATATTAGCTTCATTTAGTGGTTTTCGCAGATAGGCCATGCCCCTATCTGCTAACGGTTTAAGTATCTGACATTTAGGAGTGAAATAACATTGCTTATGCAGTGTTTGTTAAATTCTATGCATTTCATTAAAAGTGGAGTAATCTATGATGTTCAATAATGGTGCAATTCCATCTACATATGTATATTACAATGGAAACAGTCAATTTTCATATTAATTTGCTCAACAGCAGTGTTACAGCCCAGGCGATACAGAGCTATAGCCTGCGTGTGTAGTGTTCACAGGCCAATTCTGGAGTCATACAGTATTAAAGTTGATTTATTCATACTTTGCAATGTTAGGCAACTACAGGAGCACATCAGCATAGTGACTTGTGATTTGGAAGAGGATAGCTTTAGACTAATGTCCAAGATTGCCATTAGTTGGATATATATGCATACACATGATTTAAATGTCTCTGCCTATTCCTGATTGCTGAATAAATTCAAGAAAACTGGAGTAGCTTAACTAAATGGGCAATTTAAAGATCCACAAAACCAAAAAGACATTGTGACCATATCATGTTTTTAAATAGATATTCAAAAGATATATAAAAAACATGCTACAGGTACAATGCACAAATAATTATTTGCATACATGATGTATGGTTTATTTACATCCAACAGCCATTAAAACAGACGTATTTATGCATCACATAAAATATCTTCTAATAGCTATGTGGAGTTCATTTAAAGATCTCACTGCTAACTCTGTTCTTCAAATCTGTCAATAGGTCCTGCCAAGAGCAAATGATTTGGATACAGATGTCTCAATAACTGATGTCTGCATAGGTGTCTCAATAAAAGTGTCCAAGCCCCTGATTAACCTGTACATGTTATTTTTGCTTACTGATGAATAAAAAGGATCTTGTTTTTTTTATGGTCAAGACACTTTGAAAGAACCATATTTAAGAAATATAAGTGCATCAGGTTCATTTACCTGGGATTATTACTTTTAGCATTTATGTACCACAAATTATTCCGCTATGCTTTACAATATTAATGAAGAGGGACATTTCACAATAAATGAGAGAATTACAAAATGTTACAGTAACAATATTTTGATGAGAACCCTCCTCAAATGAGCTGAACTGCTAAAGGAGGTAGGTTAATCTATACCTTTCTACATGCTGAATTTGAGATGTAATGGGAGGTGTTAATGACTAACAAGGCCATAGCTCTCCATAGTAAATCAGAAGTATTAATCTACACTCTACATCTTACTAAACTGTTCACATGAGCACAGGTGCATTTATAGAAGAGTCAAACAGACTTTCACCCTGGCTAATGAATGAACTACCTGTTCTCCTGTAAGACGATACAGGAATAAAGCATGATTATAAAGAGGCCTGAAAGAATTTGAGAACCCATGCTCTTTTGTCCATATTGTAGAAGTAAAGAAGAAATGATTGATTTTAAAAGTTCTGTGTTGCAATGAGTAAAAATGTATCACATTTATTCAGTATGGAGGCTCAGACATTTAAGCATTCTACATATTGCAGCTCATTTGTTGTGGTTATGGTACAATTAGGCTTTTCCCATCCTTCTCAACAATCAGAGAATGAAAAAGACCCCAGCTGTATGCAATACCAAAGCCCGAGAGTAGCTTAACCCCTTAAGGACACATGACATGTGTGACATGTCATGATTCCCTTTTATTCCAGAAGTTTGGTCCTTAAGGGGTTAAGTAAGACGAGCAAGAGACCTATGCCATTGTAACGTAGGTCAACTTAAGTCCTGGAAGAAAAATAGCTGTTGCTCTTCAAAGGTAAACTGCAATTTCCCTTTTACAGCAGGCAGTAAGCAGAGTTTGTTAGGCAACATCTGCAACAAAATAATAGGGGAAATGGATATTCCGTAGGCTTTACAAATAGCCAGTCCCTTGAAGGTAAATATACTTCGGAGGAAATGGGGCTATTCCCATACATTAAGGGGGAACGCTTGCATAAGCTTTTGCAAGCTCTTTTTAGTCACAACCACAATGATTAGATGAATAAATAAATTATGCATGTATTCATTGGGGTATAGCTACTAAAGTGTTTTTTGTTTGGTTTTTACTGTGGTGTGTTTATTTTTTTTCCCCAATAACATTTTCCCTTGGAACCCTTTGACATGGTATAGCAAAACTTTGGAACCCCCTCCCCCCCGCCACCCCCCCCCCCCCCCCCAAAAAAAAATATGTGCCGTAGAATAGTGCAACACAAACCTTTCAATGAGCAGAGTGTAATGTTCTTTTTTGCTGGCAAATTCCATTTATATCTGGTTTAATTGTTGACAATTGTATGTGCATGTCTGCAGTTGCGTCAAGTCCACTTCAATACTTTGATTTTGTTGCAGAGTAAAGTGAGAATTCAGTTTCACATAAGTACGTGCTGGCGAATGGCAACAGAACTTTGAAAGACTCTGTCAGGGGCAAGGGTAAGGGGCATTGAAATTCTCTGTAAGGGACATTAAAAACTGTGTTGTTGGGGGGCGGGGCCGGACCACCGAGCTGGACGGTCGCACGCCTGAGCAGCTCCTGCAAATCAATGATATTTACCCTCTAAAATCAAGTCTCACCGCCTAAAAAACAGACCGCCAGAGAAGCTACCCGGAGCTGAGAGACTGCTGGACCTGGGGAGAGGCTGGCTTACTGTGCTTCAGTCCCCCGGGGGGAGAAAAACATGTTGCCCCAGCCAGGGCCTTCTCCTGCGGTGAGTGGGGCAGACGGCCGCTGCCCCACTATCCTGCGCCACGGAACCCAGCCACGGATGCAGATCGGAGCGGGTCCGGCTCCGTTTCCCCCCCCTCTGGACCGGGGGGGTGATCCCGGTCCTCACCCTGTGGCACTGACCGCGACACGGCAACTGAGGCCAGGGAACCCTCCCGCCGCACCTAAAATGGCGGACGCCAAGTGTACCGACGGCAAAGGGAAGACCTGCTTCCTTCTCCCGCTCACAACCAACAAGGTGGCTCAAACCTCCCGGCCGTGCTACACGGAGAGACGGCGAACCCAGCTCCAAACCTTGCAGCCGCGCAAAACAAAGCTGAGATGCACACACGCAGGAAAGGAGCCTCACAAGATGGCGACCGCACCAGACTCAGTCAAAGAATGCTGGAACACGGCACCGGAGACAGCGATGCCTCCAGCCTACCCGCAACTCTACTCGACCACACAGAGCAAAGCATAGGAACCCCCACAAGAGACAGCCACGACAGCAGCAGGAATACGCCAGAGTGTACACCTCAACGAAGGTACCAAGGGGACCCCCCCCCCAGCGAAAGTTCCCACCTGCCGATCCATAATAGGCTGGGATAGCCTGCAACACATAACCTGGCTACGGGACTCTGTAACCCCTCAGGCAGGCATAGGTTAAACTGCCTCCACCGCAAGGACTCAATGGCCACCCACTTTACCCACTGACAACCATGGGATGTGGCATGTAGCCTGCACAAAACCGAACGCTATCCTGCCTCTTATCACCCGTTGTTTTTCCATGTATTGTAAATGCTCAGTTTACATAGTAGATGCAAGTCTCACAATACCTAATGGGCCCCCAGTTGCATGCTCTTTATCTCCCACCTCCGTACTATATCATATATGAATGTTCATTCTGGGGAAGAGGGTACTGCACCACTAGTATAGTTTCACATAATTATGGCGAGCAGCACAACTACCACGCATATTACACATATGCCTATTATGCTCCCTTTAACGCATTACTGTACTTGCAGAACGCATTAAGGCCCATAGCCTGGGACTTAATCCCATGACACTCAGACACTTCACATGGCGAACCAATCACTAATTTATGCAGGTCACATGCCTTACTTCTATTACCTGTGTTACTTATATTGCTAATACTGTTAAGACCTGCAACCAGACGAGTACCAACAGCTTGACTATCACTACATTTAAAAATTGTGCCAAGACCATAATGTCACATATATGTTCAATTGTATTTTCACTGTGCTTACATACACCGTTGTGGCAATGTAAGATGCCTTGTTATTTCTTGCACAACGAAAAATAAAGAATTAAAAAAATAAATAAAAAAAAACTGTTGTTGGAAAGTGGCACAGCTTAATTGTTTTTACACATCTTCTCACTTAAAATACATGACAATTTCTTTTGCACATGGTTTTATTAGTGATTCCCCAATTGTGTGTGCTTCTCCTCCAAGTGCTATGCGGTAACTTAGTCTGCAAGAAGCCTCTGTTACTTTTTCATTAGCAATTTGACATTTTTTGCACATTAATTGTTTCAATGCCCCTGACAGAGCCTTTTAATGTCCCTTACAGAGAATTTCAATACCCCTTACCCTTGCCCCTGACAGAGTCGTTTAATGTCGCTGACAGAGTTTTTCCAATGTCCCTACCTAACAGCGCTTTCTATGTCCCTACATTACAGAGCTTTCTATAACAATAACAGAGCTTTAACTATAAGCTCCACTCTCTATCACTCCTCTGCCACGAGAAAATGGCTGACAGCAGGGCTGGCTGGCTGACTGGGTTCTCTCACGAACAAACTAAGTGGCTGGCTGATGGCAGGGCGGGCTCTGACGGCACGGCAGGCTCAAGATCGCTGTTGCGCAATCTCTGCTGTTTCCGACCTTCCAGGAACAGCAGGTAGCGGTGGCCATCTTGGATGTGGCAAAATGCTGTGGAATCCCAATTTTGTTCTCACGAAACCCTAGGGTTCCGCGGAACACTAATTGGGAAACGCTGCTTTAAAGGAACACTATAGGTACCCAGACCATTTTATCTAATTTCAGTGTTCTGGGTGCAGTGTCCCTGTTCATTTAACCCTGCAATATAAAACTATTATTAGGTCCACCCAAATTGCCGATATCCGAGGAGGCAGAAAGAGGTGCTGGAAAGAGGTAAGTGTTTAAATAAATAAATACATCTTTTAAGTCTTCTAACATATGGGAGGGAGGGATATTTACCTATTGGCAGAGAGACACTGTAGTGTTCGTAATATAGTTTTGTATTTCCAATGCTATAGTATTCCTTTAAGAATTCTTTTAAATTCCTGAACCATAACAGTTTGAGGATCTATTTAAAAGAACACTAAAGCGTTAGGAATACAAACCTGTATTCCTAATACTTTAGTGTCCCTGGTCTTAATTTAGAGCTCCCCCTACCCCTTTGGCCCTTTAAAATAAAATAATTAAATGGTTTACTAAATTTTCCCAGCACTGAGGATCCCACAATACTGGTCACATCTCCTCCTGCTGCAATGTCACAATGTTCAATCCAATGCGCCTCACACTGGGGACCTGATGGACATGTGCGGTGCACATGCATTCACATTTTCCATAGGAAAGCATTGAAAAACTGCTGTCCTATAGAAGCATCTGTGCCACATGACTAAGTTTTGCTCAGTCAGTGTCACAGAAGTGCTTCTAGCGGCTATCAGTATGAAGCTTTAACCATGCACAGCAAACACTGCTGCTTTTTTAAAAACTGCAATGTTTTAAATTGCAGGGTTACAAGGACAGGACTACTGCACTTAAGATCACTTAAATTGAGATGAACGGGCCTGGATGACTATAGTGTCCCTTTAACAAATGAAAAATTGCATCCAGCTCTGGCCCCCACCCGGAGCTAGGTATTGATTTTAAGTCCGATTTCATTAAAAATTAAAACATAAAAATTAATTAAAAAAAGGAATAACTCCTGAATGAACACTATACCTATATTACAGAATGCCTGTGTCAGGTATTATTCAGATGCAAGAATGACTAAGCTTGTACACCGCAAAATGTAAGCATTTAAGCAATCTTTAAAAGCTTTTTAAAATCACCATTATCACTTACCCAACTGAAATTGGGATACTTTGTAGGTTTTTTGTACCAGCTTTCTTAAAAATAAATAAATAAAATGTAGCCTAAACCTATGCTAGCTGCATCCTTACTTGAACTGCTGCTTATCTGTTCCAAGCAACCCTCCTATAACGTAGGAATTTTTCAAGACATATATCATGCAGCACCCATGTGGAGGGGTGCGATGCTCCTCCATAGTGTGTGACTTATCAGTACATTCCCCCTGATCGGTCGCGAATGTTTGCTCTCAAGTCTATATGTACCATGAAGCTGATTTCATCACAACCAATTGCTCAAGAGAATAGGTCAACAGTCGTGGTGTCATCCATTCTTTTTGGCAGTTGACAAATTGGTTCTATGACTGTCTACACATATAGCTTGAAATATAACCAGTGACGTACTCCTTTTTGTACACATCAATGTCTATTTATCATCTTTTTCCCTGCTTCAACATTACCTTTAATTAGATTTAGAATTATAAAAGCATCTGCCAAGTCTTGTGTTCTGATATAGTGTCAATGGTCTAGAAATTGTAAGCTGCAGATCAAGGATCAGACCTTACTTTCTTTGCGCCAGGGGCTCGATTTGATATATTGCAACTAGGTTCTGCACCAATGCATACCTTTCATTACATTTGTCACTGACTTAAAGAACTCAAACGTTTTTCGAAAAGTGGGCTGATCTAGAACAACTGCAAAATAGAACAGGAGCTGGTCTCACAGGAGAAAACTGATTTTGCAAAGTTTGGTCAGATCACATCTACAATTTATTTTAAAGTCTCATTTGTATCTGCTAAACAAGATCTAGACATATTAAACTAATCTCCGATAATGCGTATATAGATAGATACAAATGTCAGTTCATTACACAAACTTAAAAGAAAGTCTACAATGCAATATGTATCTCATTAAACAAAATAGGAAAAATTGGTTGATTAATTTATTCTTGCATTGCATTACTCTAAAACAAGATGCCCCAAGTTGCACCTCTATACTACTTTACGCAAAGCTGTGTGCAGCAAAAATGTACTGTTCGCAATAAATTATCTGTAACGAAACTGAAGGACATATCTTTTTATATGGACTCCCAAGTGCTTCTTTTACAAGGTAAACTGTAAGATGGAGAATGGCACATCAGGATCTGAATACAAAAGGGAAAAGCAATGTCAACAAGCATATCACCTTTCTGGGCGCTAAGAAGGGTTAGAGGAACATATGAAGGTAAGAAGGCTGCGGGTGCTTTACTGCAAAGGTAGGCAATCTCCAGATGTTGCTTTAACTGCATTTCCTGCAATGCATTTGTATCAAAGCTACTGGGAGCAGTTATTAAACAACAGCTGGAGAACTATAAGTTGCCCATTCCTCTTGCAACACTATAGAAGCTTTAGCAGAGCTAGTGGTGTCTATTCTACAGCTTGAGTACCTTGATGGTCCAGGGCACCAAGCAACAGCAGACACTATGGCATGACTGACAGATGCATCCTAACACATTAGGCTGTGAGGAGAGAAAAGAATTAATGAACGAGCTACATATTAAACATACTCTACACATGCTTGTGGTACAAGACAACTAACATTATACTCAGTGAGTAAATAGATTATTAATCCAGGGACAGTGGACGATAACATAGGATGTTGTGTGAAGGGCAACTATCCGCCAAAAATTCTAAATGTGGAGTAATCAGTGGGAATATTCAATTTCCATGGTGACTGCAAGATGTTTCACAATTGTTCCTTTTAACAACTCGTGAGTCTCTACAAATCATACTGTGCTAATGATATTATATACATATAGATATACACACACACACGAATCTAAATATGTAATACTAATAGATAAAATCCTTTTAAAGTTTCAGCTTTAGTGACTGACGCAAGTACACCAAGTGTCTAACCCTCCATCTGTCACATGCCGCAAGCCATGGTAACTAGAGAAATAGAGCAGCACGATGTCCAATGAGTTATCTGAAACTAATCTGTGTACTGGACACAAGCCAGCATATAGAGAGATTTGATTACTGAATAAATAACAGATTATTACTTTACGAAACGGAGTATAGAAATAATAGGTGTTGTTAAATGGAGGTGTTTAGAGAGAGATATATAAGAGATGGATCAAAGTTAAGTAATTGCTAAAATCATATTCAAGAAAAAGTTAATATTCATTGTCTGACCGTGACTCATTCTCTTCCTCATTGATAAGCACTATCTGAAACCTTCAAGAACAGATCCCAGTTTACTGGTATATTTTTAGCTTGAGATAATATTGTTCAAGCAACATTTCCCAAAGTCACTTATATACATTGAACAGTTACTTCAAGGGACGGATTTATTAAATATTTATTTATATCCATTAGACAACTGCATGTGTACAAGTTATGAATGGTCGGATGGACCATTATATATTTTCAAGTATGAATGAGTTAAGGTGAACGTAAACAGTTATTCCAAGCACCAACCACGTTGCTGGAAGTGGGTGCCCTTTAGCCTGGATTGCTACAGTTGGTGAAAGGGCTAGGACAATATGGATATTTTTTTTTTCCTTGTTAATTTTACATTAGCCAGATTCTTCTATGACCACCTATTATGAAAAATAAAATAAAAAGATTAGAGTATAGTGCTCTGCCATGTTACTTAGGGAGAGGAGTTGGAAGACCACAGGTGACTGTTGGGAAGGGGGAACAAAACTTTGCTGGACAACCCTCTGTTAGGCAGTATGGTGGAATTGCATTGGATACCTGTGTGTGCTTTAATGGAGTATCAGCGGGGGCGCTGTTCATGGGTAAACAGAACCGCACATAACCACAGTAATGTCATATCCCCCCACTCTGCTGTTGGTGAATGGGCTCATCAGGTTTTCCTTTGAGCTCAATCCCCAAATGTTTCTGGTCCATAGCAATGCCCCTGCCAAGCCCCAAGACCAATTCACTTACTTGGAGTGGTCATGGTGCCCAGAGTCTATGTGTGCATACAGAATTTAACACCCTAGCAGTCAGAGGGGTAGCTCTACCTATGCTAACTCCATTCCTGGCAGCGTCATTAGAGAGCTTGGAAAATATGCTTGGTTTGGTTATCTATAATGTATCTGCCTGTTTTTATTGTTTTACTAAACCCAGTTTGACATTTTATTTTACTTTGATAGCTTGAGAACAGATGAAAATAGAGACAGACAATTAAATAGCATTTTCACTCACTGGTTACACTGACCGTATAAACTGGTATTGCCCAGGAGAAACCTTTTCCGCAAATTATTATAGATTGCACTTATTTTTATACATCATATAAATGGACCTTCACAATAGAATACCTTGTGATTCTGCTCTTCATCATCATCTTGACTGTGTGTGCAAACCATGCTGGAGGAGGAAGAGAAAGTTGGCCCTTGTGAGTAGTACTGTGAACTGCGATATCCATCCCTCCGTAACTTGTCACATTCTACATGAGGAAGCAAAAGGGAGATTTAGGCCACCAATTAAACAGATGAACAGCAAACTCAGATTAAAGGGACACTCCAAGAACCATAATAACTACAGAATGCTTGTGTAGCAGTGATCACACATAATGAAAGCTACAGCCGAAATGTTGTAATAGAGATGCACTGAGATTAATTGAAAAGGCAGTGTTTACATTAAAATGCTTGCAAATACATACTATACTCACCAGAACAACTACAATAATCTGTAGTTGTTCTGTTGACCATGGTGTCCCTTTAAGTACAGAAAGTTCTGAACCTGATCCAAAAAATAAATAAAAAAGCACAATAACCCCTTAAAATCGATTGAACCAACATTTGATATTTTCATATCCATCTGCAGCTCTTAAATCGGATAGCCTGTGTTTCTTATATCAAAAGGAGTATTGTCTGTACCCAATGCTAACTTGTATTTTCTATTGATCTATTCATAAGGAACACAGTAATTTATACCATGGCAATTATTAGGGTTCTCACAAACTATGAATGGCTTTATCCGTCTATCTTTCTATTCAAAGGGTTTCCGGTCTTTTGTTTTTTGTTTCTTCCTCTTGGAGAGGAGAAGGTTTATGGCTTAATATACATACAGCAATATTTTAAGCTACAACTATAAATAAAAATACACAGGTAACAACTGCTAAGATGAGGAAACTTTTTTGGCTACCATTGCTTGTGAACATTGACTGGACTGATGTTATAGAGAATATACTATCCAAAAAAAATAAAATAATTTAAAACACAAATCACCTGGCCTAACCTTAGGAAAGTAATTCTCAACACATTCGAATATAAATCACCCGAGCCTTTTTATAAATTAAATGTATAAGTTTAGGGTTTATTGTGGTTTCTTAAGTGAAAAAATCCTATCTGCTAGATAGGATTAAATCATATAGCTGTATTCAGTGGCATACTAAGTGCAGGGGGGGGGGGGGGGGGGGGGGGGGGGTGCCACCAGTGTGTGAGTGAGAGAGACTGTCTGCCTGCCTGTAACTGTGTGTGTATGTGTAACTGTATGTGTGACTGTCCACCTGTAATCATGCGTATGTGACTGCCTGTGACTGAAGGGGGATGTGTGGGCTGTGTGGCTGCACAGTGCCCCATGGCAGCTGGGGTGCCGGGTGGCCGGCATAGCTCACACACGCAAAGACCAGCAATTACCAGCTGAACTGGCCGCACAGAAGGAAAGTGGGGGCAGAGCTAATAAAAGTCAGTGAATCCACTTCTCCTCCAGCCCACACTGTCTATGATAACTACTAGCACTGTGTTACAGCCTGATATAGTTTAGCGTGTTTACTTTCTATTAAAAAATTGTGCACGTCTCCAAAACCAAAAATGTACTGCGGAATCCTATGCCTGAGGATTGCCGCTGGGGTACCACAAGTCTGTCATTTAAACCTTTTATGCACTGCAAAAATAAAAAAAATAAAAGTTTTACTTCATACCTGGGCATCCACTATATCCAACAGAGAGCTGAAAGCAGGGATCTTCTGTTACATCTCCCGAGCCAAGCCCTGCAGTGCTGGCCTAGTTCATTGGTTGAAAGCATCAACTGATCACTCTCAGACAATTAACTGACTGCACTGCCAGGCTTAGTTCAGACAAACCGCTTCTGGCTTTCCTGTATCTGTAGTGGAGGCAGGGAGCGGCAACTGGCAGAACCCAGGTAATAAGTCAAATTGTTCTAAAACAGATTGACTTGTTATAATGCATACTCCTGGAACCATAACCACTACATCACACTATATTGGTTATGCTGTTCGGAGAGTTGCCAAAATAAGAGAAGGGTGTGCCTTATTTAGATTTTTATAATTTACTTATTCTACTAAAAGCTAAAAAAAAAAAAAAAACTTAAAAATTAGTTGCAAGATTTTTCACAGGGAATAGAAGCAATCTCTGAATTAAAATAAGCCAGGATTTATTCGCTAAACACCTAACTGTTGTGTACTGAAAATTGAAATATACAATATGGCTCTTCTCACAGCTTGGTATTTTCAATGTGATTTTAGTGCAAGAACCCGATTATTGTGAGTCTGAACAGTCAAGCAGACTGCACAGCTCTTATTCTTAACCTTACACATACAAGAATTACACAATTCTCCATTCTCCTCACTTCTAAACTTACAATGAATAAAAAGTGTCAAGTGCGTCTTCTAAGGGACTATGCATTACTTTTTTCCTCCATTACTTCCATTAATGGCAGGTCCCACTGTAATAAGAAGCTAATGATTCAAAAGGTGTTTAAACCTGAGACCTCCAACTGGTAGAGTACCAGCGAGATTACTGAACATATGGCGACTGTCACTGGCATGTGGTAAAAAGGGAGTGCTTTTAGAATAATCTGCTTTAAAGTTGTCATGTGAAACAGGAGCCACTCATTGAGATAATGATGTAGTAATCACATGCATATATTGTAACTTCCACCATCAGTAGAGACACCGGGCACAAGAAACTATTATTACTAATTTATTTATTAATTTATTACTAATAAATAGTATTACTATTTATAATTTAAAGGGGCAATGTATGCATGCGATGAAGTGGATAAGTGCTTGAACTGTTTCTCCTCCCATATAAACTATATTGCTCTCAACACAGTACCAAGAAGGTCTAATTTTTTTAGCCGGTTTTACATGCCATTTGATACTATTTGCCAAATAGAGACGTGGACCAGTATATAGGATACCTTGAAAATCTAGATATTTAATGAATAGTAAAAATGGTATTTAATAATATTAATGAAATGATGCATATTAAAACACCTAATATTCATTCAATTGCCTGAGTGCTAGTGACATTTAGAGTATATCAAATAATTTCCTGCGAGCACAGAAGTTGTTACTAGAATTACAATTCTACCAAATTGATCACAATGCTCAAAGCACGAGATTTAATTTTGTTGTGAATTAGCTCCAAATTATCTACACTCTTCAATTTCCCACATCAGAGAAATGTTTATTGTAAAATAATAAATCGGATACTTAAATTAGCTTTGATACACAATAACATGACTGTACAATATATTTAACCATAAAATATATGTATATATATTTTAACAGTAAATTTATTTGTATTAAAGATAAAAATTATATGTAATATTATGTTCCTTCACTTTGATCACAATAAAAACCAGTGCTCGGAGCACATTGTTCCACCATTTCTCATTTGAAAATGGGCCCTTGATCTCTGAGAAACACAAAACAGGCGTGTTTGCTCTATTATAGGTCTATTATCCACTTAAAAATCGGATTGCACGAAGCCTTTTTCTATATGTAAACAGCAAATAAACAAAAAAAAATACCTCTCAATAAGGCCTCTACCGCACCCTTTTTAATAAAAGATCAGAATCCTCACACACACAAAAAAACAGTGTGTACACTAACATGACAAAGCAGTATGAGGTTGATTTATTGTGCCTTTATTTTGAAAACACATTCTTCTCAAATGAAGGCAGTTCAAACACAGTATGTGGATGTTTTGTTATTGTAAAAACAGGGCCATTTTCACATGGTTAAAGAAAGGGCAGAATTTGCTTTAATGTTTGCACCTGCACGCATCAGGTGCCCAAGTATCAACTACATACATACAGCCATTTATGTCCTGGTCGTAATTGCCAACTCCTTTAAAGATATAGACAGGGTTATTCAATAAAGTGTAATATGTCTGGAAGCCAAAGAAAATTATTTCAGGCAAAATTGGCCAAAATGGGGAAAAAAAAAAAGTTTACAGTTTGCTATTTTGGTCTAAACCGGTGAATTGCAGAATGTAGATGGTTTCCAATGTAGTTATTGGATCCTGACATTTGCAATTTTTTTTTTATTCACTATACTATATATCAGAGCAAAGCAGGCCATGAGAAGCAAACCAGGAGTTGTAGACCTACATCTACCCTTATGGCCATCTCTTCTAAGGAAAGAATATAGCGTTTATCACTGCCTCTCATCTACGGGTACCAGACTATTTGCAAATAAAAAACAAACACGCAATAGAGATTTATCATGGCAAAACAATTACTGTTCCAGGGCAACATGCTAAATAATGTCCAATCTTCATTGAAAGCAAGAGAATAACGCTCAGCATTTAGCACTCACATGGCAACAAAGCTGCCCCCGTTTTTCATTTATAAATCTCCCCCAATATCTGATTACATTGACTACTAGCCAACAGCCATGAGCAGTTTGCCAAGTAACACTGTTTTATACTATGTGCTGCTACTTTAATATAATCATCTGTTCATACAAAACAGTTAATCCTGACAAATTTAGGTGCACGAATATAGTAATGGAATTTGTCTGTACTCGCATTGAAAAAAGCCCTGCATTATTACAGAAAGCAAGTGATGAGGTGTACAGGAAGATAATCGATCCACTTGCATTTAGGATTGTGTTTTGAAAAGTATTTCCTACAACTTTAGCCAAGCAAAATCCAACTAGGATTTAAATCCTGTGCAATGATCCTTAAAGTAATTCATATAATCTGTATTTTTTATATAATGCAAACATGATCTGCAAACATTATGGCAATCCCATGAGCTATAAAACGCAGCCTTCCTGGAGCAATAAAAGTAAAAATAGGTATTAGATATGTTGTTTAGATAATCTGAACGTATTCTTTATATAGTTAAGCAGACGTTTTACAACAAAACATATGCATTCGCAACATGCATCTCTTGCTCAGGACATGCATTTTCTGCAGATTGTATAAACGAGTGCCGCTGGTTCTTTTTGGCTTGTTTCCTTGCTGTCTACTTTACTCATGATGTGCTCACATTAAAGAATTATAAAAAACATAATTCATCTTAGTATTTATCTAATCTCTGATTGGGTTCACATTTTGTATATAGTTTCAAAACGTTTATGGGTGGGTGACCCAGAAAGAAGTAGGTATATATTCACTAAATATTAGGCTAAAAAGAAAGTTGCAGATTTAGACCATAATAAAAACTTCTCAAAAAAAAAAAAAAAAAGCAGAGCAGGAATTTTCGGATCCGCTATTTTGGCTTAACGGCTACAACACCTATATGAACTCACTGTTTAGTCAATTACCCCACAACTAGATAAATGCAATGTATGAGCACCTTTAACACAATTCATCCTCCATATGGGTTAATACGCTTCATGAAGAACTGGACAGCGTTAGAAAACCCAACATAAACAGTTTTATGGGTTAATGTTTTTTGTCTCTCTCTGTAAGACAAGTCTACATTAAAATTGAAGAGAACATATCTGTGTTCGCAGCAGTGGAAGCGCTACTACCATTGTTTATACATCATGAGACTTTGAGATAGGGAAATGCATATATTAATGATGTATATTTGCAAGATATTTTTGTGCAGCAACCTTAGCAGACTGTGTTTATTAACGCATGGCCAAGCAAAGGGCAGTCTGGGGCAAGTCACACTATAAAAGATTCATAAACCTTTCTGGCTGTACCATAGCAGAGAAGAAATGTAATCTACAGATGCCGATCACATTGTCAAGTGCCTAAGGAATGCGCTCCAGACAATGAAAGCACCACTTTGATGGATGACCCACAGAGCACTGACTACTTATCAACATAATGCATGGGACTTGTATTAGAGTGTTCAGAGATCTTGCCTTTATTTTTATTCCATCCAAACCAGTGCACTGCACAAGGGAAACCTATCCAGACAGATTGCACACTATGAGCGATTATTCACAAACCTCACTGTCAGCATGGACGACATTAGAACAGTTAGGAGCAATCCACTAAAATTCATTCTATATAGCCCCTTGAAATGTAAAATAAATACATTTTAAAAAAAGCTTAGTAAACTAGATGATGAGAAAAAAAACAAAAAACGAATAGGCTTTTTATAAAGAATAGTGGGGGGAAAAAAACCTCAACTAACTGCCTGTACATTATTCTTAATTGTTGTGGGCCAGCTATATATATGCATATATATAGGAAACCTGTGCAAATTTGGAACGCCAAGGTATACAATTTTCTCTTAGCCTTAAATTTCAGACTTTGAGATTTGTTTTTCCCTTCCATTTATTTGAAGGGTAAAACAATATTTTACTCTGGAAATAACCACCTAACAAAAGTGGAGTTAGGGCCTGCATTTAATACATTGTATGTGTTCTAGTTTAAAGGACACCATAATAACTTCCTCTCAGAGTTGTAATTGTACCTGGAGGTTGTTTGGGTTAAACCATTTACAAACTATTTATACCCCAATTTTATAGACTGAGCCTGACTGCTCTGCCCCTCTCCTTCCAAGTAAGTCCTCAGCTACAATAAGGAAGTCTTGGAATGGGCGCCAGTGATACGATGAGAGCGTGAGCTTCCAATTGAGAAAACTGTGAGGAAGGTACTATGGGAAGAAGATAAGTAAGGAAGTGGGAGCAGTTTATGAATGGTTAAGCCCCCAAATAATTTAAAGCCACTGGGCCCAGAATCTCCATGCACCATTGCAAATTCACTGAGAAACTTTTTTTTTTTCTCTACTGTAGCACTCATGGAGCATACTGCCTTACTGTTCCCCCCAGATATAATATGTCGCCATACTTAGCTACTCAAAGATCTCCCAGTGAAACCAAGTCATATCGTGAATAGCTGTCTGACACCTGGGATTTCATGCTCAGCATAACATTATGTCAGCTTATCACATTGTAAAAATAAAATTAAACTTTAAAAAAAAAAAACAAACAAAAAAAAAATCTTATTCACATTTTGGGGTTCCAATCTAAAACACAAATGTATGCTACTGGCAACCTTGCAATGTATGGTGCTTGTAAAATCAAAGTAGATTTTCCAAAGCCATTTATGTTCCCATGGTAACAGGTTTTTACACATGTGAGAAAATATAGGGCATCTGTCCAAACCTGATGGTTGACCACTTCACCACAGAGAGAACGCCCCTCTTAAATTCCAGCCCTCCAATACTATGTAAGATTACTGTTAAGACTGGGTAAGCCCTTAAGCAGGATTAGTATCCATAGTGCTCAGACAACTCCTATACAACCAGAGTGCGATTAGAAATTCAATAATATCTAGTCAGTTAGCCTTGTGTGTTTTAGAAAATAATGAAATCAATGCATGTTGCAGAAATTTCATAGAAGTGATGGTGAATCTTGGGATACAATTGTAAACTGTTTTGCACTCATGTCTAGCTGACCAGAAGGCTCCACATGACTTAAAGGACTACTCCACTCTTCTAACCCAACCCAAAAAAAAAAAAAAAACAACCCCCACCTCCCCCCCACACAGTTTAGTAGATATCCCCCCAATAAATGCATACATGCATATTTTTATGAATGTATTCATTGGGAGTATCGTCTAAAAGAGATTACACAGATGCAGTTCTTGTGACTGCAGCCTTTGTAAGCTCCTCCCCCTTTTGCCCAAGAAGAGACTTTCAGTCTCTTCACAGGGAAAGAACCAATCAGAGGCTTCTCACTGAGAAGCCTCTGACTTGGTCCACACGTGCTCTGCTCTGCACTGCTGAAGCTGGTGTGAGGTCTGTTAGGGAGGGAGGGGGAGGCAGGCGCGCTCAAGTAGAGTGTGCCTTACACTTCCGTTAGCTCAGGGGAGCTAACGGAAGTAGGAAGGAATCCTCCCTGGCTGTTTGATTGGTTACTTGGGGGCTTAGTTCCCCAGTTGATTTCTATGAGAAATCAGCACTTTTATAAATTAACACTTTTATAAACCGTGGTTAAATGAGGGTACTCCTCAGGCATAAAGCACTTCAGCAGACAAAGATATCTTTCCACTGCTTATGAAATCTGGAAATGAAATTCTAGACTAAAACCCAGTGTTGAACTCAATTCAATCAAAGACTGCTGGTCCATTTGTTGTTTTTTATTTATTTTTTTTATAAACACTTTACAGTTAGGTTTAATGACATCATATTTTAAGGATATACAGTATATTACTTTCAAATTTCTGCATGGAGCCAGCGGTTTTATTGGGTGCCATCTTACCTCGTAACACCGTTTTCAGGTTCAGCTTGGCTTCTTTGTGCAAGTCCTCTACACAAGGAGGTCTGGAAGATGGCAGGAACACATTCTCCTGTTGGTGCCACGCCGCCGTGTAATGGACTGTCCATTTACTTTCCTCATCTAGATTGGAAACAGCTGGAAGATGGAAAAGCAATGCATTGGTCATCTGTACTATAATAGGTACAAAACAGATAACTTCAATAAAGGATGAAGAAACATATGGGGCAAATGTAATGCATGTTAGGTCCTAGCGATGAGGGCTAAAAGATATGCAAGAATGGGACATTTGGCCTTAATAAGTATTGATGCATTTAGTTGGAGTATTTACAGAGTAGCTTTGATATATGTATACAGCCATTCACCAGAAGAACAGGCTGCAAACTATTTATAAAGGAGTGTGGCATGGAAAGCCATTTGATATTCTAGTATTCTGTGATGGTGGGAGATAAATTGCTATAGACTTATTCAACAAGGCATTGAATTTTGAGAACATGCTTCCTTTCACCTAGCTGCTGTGGAGTACAAGTCTCATCATGCTAATGGAGATGAGCATTGTAGTCAACAGCAGCTAGATATTCATAAAGCTGAAGCTGCAAGCAGTGTATCACATTCTGTTTACAGAGGAAAATAAAAGCAGATGCGAAAAAACTACAGAGCAGCTGGTGTATTTTCCAACGCACGATTGGCACATATGAATATCAAGTTGTCACGTTTAGCCATATGCATATGGCTCCTGGTCCGATTAATCAAGCGAGTAAGTATTGTAATTAGCTTGAAAAGCAGTTTTTAGAGGGTATCTTAAAATCAAGGTTACCATGTCTCTGCTTTCTACAGTATTAGATTTAGGAAGCACTAAGTTCCACATAGTTAATGGACTGACCATCGATGTGATAAACTCATTTTCATAAATATTGTTTTACATTAAAGATATACATTAGAAAATATAAACGTAACTTGAACAAAACCAGTTAATGCAATCGCAAAAAAAATTATTTAACAGAGGATAACATCATGGGTGAAAAAATAAAATCACTCAATCATTGAAGAAATAAATCAGCAGTAAACCAAAACAAGAGGTTTCTAATAATGCGTATCGTTTTATCCATTGGCAGCTGATGAAGTTTCAAGATAGTGGATCGCTAGACTCTACCCCTGGAATTTAACGCAATTTAGCTCATTTAAACGTTATGCACTGAGCACATGACCCAATGAGAAATCATGCCCTGTTCAACACCATGAAAAATCATCATCACCAAGTGTAAACCATAAGTCCGCACCAAACGTCTGCTATACGAATTTTGGAAACATTTTAAAGAGCTCCGAACCTACCCTCTAATGTGGTTACCCAACAACAGCCATAGAAGATAGGACAACACACAGACCTTTATTTTAGTACATGCAAAATCTGATGGCCAAAGAAAAAACAAATGAGAAGACAAAACAACAAAGCATGTGTCAAGGGCTCTATACACAGAAAGGGGGAGTTTTTTTGTTTGTGTTTATTTTCTCTCTCAAAACATCCAGAAACATGATTATATGTTTTTCTTTTGTTTTGCTAACCCACTTATAATTAGTCCTTACTAAGGGAAAGGGGTTTATCTTTTTTTATTTTTAGTTTCTATGCAGCTTTGTGCAGTTCTAAAAGAGGAGTACTAGAAAGGGTTAACATTAATCCTTCAAGTAACCTTACAGATTTCCTTGCCATTAGTGAAATAAGATCCACACAGAGGATTAATTTGAATGTCATTCCTTGCTTAGCGTTTTGGGACATTGATAGTACTGTAAAGTGCATTTACAGAAAGAAAAGAGAAGTTAAATCTCTTAAAACATATTTGAATTTCAGTTGCCTCCTGGGGACCCCAAGCTATCAATACCTTTTAGACAGTCCAGTTCCTATGTATAACATTTTCCAAATGATTGCCCGTCTTGACAACAAACTCTTTAGAGTTGGGAGCTGGCCGTAAGCTGTAGGAGAGCTACTGCCAACTCAGGCTTAAAGGCACAGTAATTGGCCAGGATTTTGGGTCATCCTTATTTGAGCACAGGCGGTTTAATCAGTGGTTTAGCAGTTTTACCCATTTCCTAGAACCCAAGTGGGAAGATCTGCTAAACCTTAACTGACCCAGAGCCGTTGATCTGAGATTAAAACATCAAGAAATTCTTCATACAGCAGCTTGAGTTGGAGGGTTTGCAGAGAAAAATCAATATTTAAAATATGCACCTGCTATACCCAATATGACTTTGTCACTTTAAAGAGCATACAATGTCAGATCTACATTGTGCTAGCCACAGCTCAGCAGATCTAAAGATGAAAATGTTTTTTATTTTTGATAACTTGATCTTCCTGGGATATATTTTCGTGTCATTAACACAGTATTAAAGACTAGTTCTAAGAACGCTGAGTGTATGTAATCAGTCACTGATGTATATCGCAACACTCCATGTACTATGTGGCTTTATACACTAAACTTGGTGTTTCTGAGAAACCGTTTGCCACTTTTAAACTAAAGAGCCATGCTGGTAATTGGTAGCTTGAAGGCAGTTTATTTGTTCCCTGCAAATTGTCATTACTGCAGAATTCAGGTAATAAATAAACCCCAGTGATACACTGTAATAGAAAGCTGCTACAATGAATATGGTGTAGAAGGTATTGCTGCTGTCCTTTTTATCACAGTGCATGCTTTGCATTAACAAATGAGCACAATGGTAAGAGGGATGGTATGTCCCCCAGAATAGTGACATGTAATGCCCTCCCTGACAAACACTCTGAGACAGAGCGACCTTGTGACTTCTTCCTGTTTTTTACCACAAAGCAGAACCCCGCCCCCAATGAATTTTAGCCCATTTCCTAGTAGCACAAGAAACATGTGAAATTGAAACCCTTCTATGACAAAGACCTCCTAACTGAAATCTGCTGCCTCTAAACAGTACCACAAAGTTATAAAATGTACAAACACTATTACATTAACACACAAAGTATCTACTGAGTACATCTACAGTGTATTCAACAGTACATATTGTATTTAAAAGTCATTGTCATTCCTTCAAAATCAACCATTGTGTACTGGATTGTAAACGTAACATGCTAATTGTGAATGCGTGCTGGCTTGTAGGAAAATGGTGGTATCTTCATCTTTGTAGCAGAAAATATCAAATTGATCAAGCTTGTCAGATTGACCAGGCCAGTATGAGGATTGTTTGATCATTGCCAATTAAAAGCTCAGCCAACACAGGGAATTTGCACCTCCTCTTCCCACTGTCTAACATGAAAAGGGATTCAAAGCCACTACCTTAGACCTTGGACAAAAACACTTCAGAATATTATTCCTAAACCCCCTTTTTTAACCCTAAAATCTCCAGAATATAACCAGCATTTGCTGAATGACACACCCCATGCATTTTCTGTCTACAATCAAAGACGCAGTCAGTGTGTTAAGAAATACATTTCCACAAGCAGCATCCAGATTGCTTTGCCAGTCTGCTACAAATATCTATAGTGACAAGACGGAATATCCCCAGAGGCATGCGTCAGGTGCAGACAGCGAGTGGCAATGACATGTAGCACGTTGACATATGATGATGATTACGGCTATTATATTTCAACTGAGGGAATTAATATTTGGTTAGATCGGAACTTGTTAAAGGTTTTCAATCAAAAGTTGTGCAGCATGGTTTGTGAGCAAATATTGAGTCTTGAACCTAGTGGTCATTCAGCACAAAGAATGTAGAAAGAATCCACCCCTGGTTTGGGGCCATTGTTAAGACCTGCTCAATGCTTTATAGTAGGCTAAATGTTTTCCTGTTATTAAATGCATGTTACTGGCTGTAAAGTGGACATTATTTGTTTGGGGGGGAAATAAAAGCTCTTCATGAAAGGCACAATGTTTTATTGCATTACTCATTAACACAACTTTAGCATAAACAGAATTAGTCAAACCTCACAATTCAATTCGGCTGATGACAACATGTAAAAAGAAAATAAAAGTATATGAGTGAATATGTGACGAGGTGTGAAATTAAGCATTCATGCCAGGTGTTTCTAAAAAAAAAAGGCCTGAAAAATGCCTTTAAGCCAGGCTTCGCACAGACAAGCCTAGTCATTACACACAGTGTCTGAAGGACAGAAAGGCAAAGCATAAAATAGAATGCTACAAAAATAAAATGTGCCTTATTCAATTAATAAGAAAAAAAAAGTTAAATGTATGTTTGTTATTTCATTGTGGTCTTATCATTTTCCATTTTTTATTTTCACGTTTTGCATAACTGGTCTCTATATTTTATGAAATGTTGAAAATAAGTGTGAATATTTGTTAATGTTTTTAATCTCTCACACACATTGTAAAATGATAAAACACTTGGCATGTCTTTAGTGACCAGTTCCAAGACAGTTGTATTCAAAATGAATATACAACTTTAAGGGCCAAATTAAAGAAGTGGAATTCTCAAGTGTAAAACCAAGTCTCAAGTTGGCTCTTTTGACTGATTGGAAATATGGGCTTTAGGTCAACACTTTTTGAATATTTTGCCTGCAACATATGCATCTGGCATCAGGACAGGCTGCAGTTTGAGGACAGATATAACCCAACACAAACATAAGGTGTATTGAAAGACTGCTTTACAGAAAAAAATAGAGTGATCTTCCAAAAACTGCGCAAAAATAAATATAAAGCCAGGATGATAATACGAACTCTCCTTATAAACCTGCATCCTAATAATTCACAGTGGATTATTGTATTATTGTCCACAAAATACTTTTTTCCTTTGCCTTATGTTTCTTTAAATGATTTATTTTTGGTACAAAGTAGAAAATTGTACTTTTAACATACATATTTATTCACTGGCCTCAAGGATTGACTGTACATCATGGGATATGTATTTCATGAAGATGAGCCTTGTCAAAGTCACCCATCACTAGACTACAGAAAGAGGAACTTCTTTCTATACAGAGATCTGTCAGAGATAATCTCAACACTAGAACGAGGCATGTTAAAAGAACACTAAGCACCAGTGTAAAATAATGCCGTATCTGAGAACCAGCAATGTTATATTTTTTACTTTAGAATGTTTCTTTGAAAACAATATCGTATACATTTATTTGTGTAGATATTTAATGTGTGTATTCTGTTATCTTTTAGGGAGCTTTATGAACTAAAAATAGTTATTTATGGTAAACTGAAGTTTGAGTTTGCGTAATTAAAGGATAATTATAGGTATCCAGACCACTTCATTTGAAAGAAGTGGTCTGCATGCCAGTGGCCCTGTCATTTTCACTTTGCAATGTAAATCATTGCCGTTTTTGTAGAAATGGCAATGTTTTGATTGCAGTGTAAAAAAAACACCTCTAGTGAATGTCATACTGACAGCCATTAGAGGCGTTTCTGCTGCAATAATTGAATCAGAGTATTTGATCGGATGACGGTAGCATTTTGCCACCCATGCACACCTTGTCCCCAGTGCTTCTTTATGAGAAGCACTGAACTGTACAAGAACGCAGAATTAATCAGCAAGCTTGCGGATAAAGGAGAAATGTGGAGCGGACAACTGCAGCGATGGTGCCTCGGCACTGGAACCGAGGTGAGTGAAATACAGTTAACTTAAAAGGTTAACTTTTCGGGGAGAACCTTTCTGGCTTAATATGCCCTACATGGCACAATGGCGAAGGTCTTCCCTCTCAATTTGTAGTAAAACATGGGGGGTGAGGGGAGGGCACGGGAAAAAGAGTTTTTACTTGGCTTGAAGCCAGCATAATGTGAAGCACCCAGCGCTGCTCTTCCATGCCCCCTCTGTGACATAACTGGGTCTGCACGCGGTCCAATAACAGACCAGCTTGTGATTGGACCATTCTTCTGGTGCTCAGAGCGCATGTACTGGCCAGAGAGGGAGGCCGAAGAAGGGAGGTTTTTTATTTTTTTAAAGTGGCCTTGGATAAAAAAAAAAAAAAATACATTTTTAAAAAATATATGTTTAGGACTATAGGCTCCCTTTATTTAATAAATGCCTAAATCTGGTGCTATTTTGTCTTAAAGGTATATTTGGAAATTATTTTTTTTCAGCTAATTCACCATGACTCCCTGTTTAATAAAGAATATTTTCTGCGTTGAAAATAAACATCAGTCTCTTCCATGTATGATATATTGTTGATTGTAGCATGTTAAAATTCAAATTACATTACATAGTAACATCCTCTGAATGTTGGGTGAAAGTAACATCCCCAGGACGTACTTGGAAACCAGATTAATCTAAATGTACCTTTCCCAATTCAATACACTGTTTTTATTTAGCACATACACAAAATATTTACAGTTACTAACAGGGTTATTCACAAAAAGTGAGAATTTAAGGTAAAAATAAAGTGAATTTCAACGTAAGGACAAAATAACCAAACTGGAAAACTTCTCTCAATCAGCTCGGCTTTATATTCAGGTACTCTGGCCTTAAATTTTAAATTCACTTTGACTTCACCTTAAATTCTCACTTTAGTAAATACTAAAAGTGTAATGCTGTGGTCAGTGAGGCTCTTAAATTAATTCATTTATATAAAAAGCTTTAAAAAAAAAAATATGAAAAAGTTGAAAGGAATTGATAATAAAAATAATTCTGGTCCCCAGCATGCTACAATGTCTATATTGTTAACAAAACATGACTGTGTATTTTTTGCTCACATAACTACAAAGAAGGCATGATACAACAAGAATCAAAGCAATTAAATTGCAGACTACATTTGGTTGATCTATATGTGACTATGAAAAGCTTTATTGAATTAGGATTAGTATTGCAGTTTAAGCAAGGACGCTGTCTGGAAAAGATCCCTAAGTATGTCAATGAACAATAGTGTAAGTGGGGGTCTTGGTAACAAAATGTATGCACTTGCAGCTTATACTGTAGAGTAGACAATCAGACCAGAAATGGAAATCAACAAAATAGTCAGTATAAAAATTCACTTTAAAGCTTATGACCACCACCTAGAATTTATTCCATGCCTACTATGAAAACCTTTCGCACCAATATATGGAAATATTCACATGTTTGACCAGACCATTTTTTTTCTGTCTACATTTTTCCATTTGGCTTCTATTCAATACAGTTCTGTGTTTAGTGAAAACACACTTTTCGCTGAAGTCAAGAGTCAACACCAGTAAGCATTTTCTAAGCAGTCAATTGTATTGGAAAAACAGATTGCAAAATTTAGACCAATCTAGCAATGCTCCCAATTTGCCGTCGACATTGCAACTTTTTAGTCGCAATTTCATATATAAACCTCAAAAAAGTAAGACGTGTTAGATGTTTAAATAAATGTAACGGGCACAAAGGTAGTGCATTTATAGGGCAGCATTCTACAAATGGAGCAGTCAATAGGAACATTCCACCGGTTGCTATGGTGACTGTAGCAGTTGTAGAATTTTGCCCTACAGTTGCCTTTTTTTAAAATAACCCCTAAGGTCCTTGCACAATTGCCTGAAGCACCCTGAGCCTCACCAAAACCAACACGGACATAGACAAACATACATGAAAAATTGAGTGACAAAGGGATTTTTCCCCACATGTGTTTAGTCTGTTTCAATAAGAACAAAAATGACAATGGGGACTCAAACCACATTGCCAATAATCAAAAGAAAAGAAATACATTTCCCTGGGAATAACTTAATTAATCAAACATGGGAGATCCTAAGTAGTACTGCAATGCAAACTCAAACACACTTAACAATAGGCATCCAGGGTTGTGATCTGCAACAAAAAGGCACCTAATAAAAACAAGCTATGGGCAGACTATTAACACAGGTTCCTACAACTTTAATCGCCTTGGGAACAACAGGTAGGTCGGAATTCAGCAAAGAAAGGGTTACACAATGAACACACAGGTAGGTAGGAATCCAGCAAAGAAAGGGTTACGCAATGAACACACAGGTAGGTAGGAATCCAGCAAAGAAGGGGTTACACAATGAACATACAGGTAGGTAGGAATCCAGCAAAGAAGGGGTTACACAATGAACATACAGGTAGGTAGGAATCCAACAAAGAAGGGGTTACACAATGAACACACAGGTAGGTAGGAATCCAGCAAAGAAGGGGTTACACAATGAACACACAGGTAGGTAGGAATCCAGCAAAGAAGGGGTTACACAATGAACACACAGGTAGGTAGGAATCCAGCAAAGAAAGGGTTACACAATGAACACACAGGTAGTTAGGAATCCAGCAAAGAAAGGGTTACACAATGAACACACAGGTAGGTAGGAATCCAGCAAAGAAAGGGTTACACAATGAACACACAGGTAGGAATCCAGCAAAGAAAGGGTTACACAGTGAACACACAGGTAGGTAGGAATTCAGCAAAGAAAGGGTTACACAATGAACACACAGGTAGGTAGGAATCCAGCAAAGAAAGGGTTACACAATGAACACACAGGTAGGAATCCAGCAAAGAAAGGGTTACACAGTGAACACACAGGTAGGTAGGAATTCAGCAAAGAAAGGGTTACACAATGAACACACAGGTAGGTAGGAATCCAGCAAAAAAAAAAAAAAAAAAAATGGTTACACAGTGAATTATTGGTCCTTACCCTTTTTCTTGAACAGGCTGATCAAGGATTTGAGCTTTGTATTAATAAACACCACCATTTTAACGATCCCTCCAGGCTAAACTACAATCCCATAGACAAGGTGCAAGTTAACAGGCTGCACAATCCTTTCTATTATTTGTGATCCTGATGCAGGTTTGTAGAGTACAAGTGCAGGAACCACTTTACAAGTCTTGACCCTGACAATCCAATCTTGTACACTGTGAGCAGGTTTGCAGATTTTTTTTTTTTGGATGGAAAGACAGACTTAATGTCTTGCTCTGTTGTGCTTCACACTAGGAAAGGCTTGTCTGCCTCGTTGCATGTTCATTCAAGACTTCTGCTAGTGATCCACGAGGTCGTCATCCCTGTACCACTATCCTCCACGCCTTCTGAAAACTCAGGGCTGCTCCTGTTTGGTCTATTCCCAATCTCCACTAAGCGCTCTTCTCCAACACACCCTCCAAAGATACAGCACAGGGCTCAGGAATCCGAATGGAGCTGTATTGTTGGTCACCTATTGTTATTGAAATGCTACTCCCCCTCCCTCTCCCCATTCTCCATCAAAGTACACTAGAAGCATTCACAAGCAGCACTCTACCCTTCCACAAAAGGCTGGGGAAACATGAATGCTTTTATCTGTATTTGTTTATATCCAGAGAGTTTGCATTTGTAAGTTTTATGTAAATATGCAATGCTTAGCAATCCCACACTATATACAGCAGCAACTAGTACCACACTTGCCCATGTTCACTACAATACACATGTAACTCTGAACTGACAATACATCCCAATATAATTCATTACATTTAATCTATAAGGTACTGGAAGAATGATGGGAATTTCCGTCTAGAGATTCTTTAACTAAACTCCAGTATAACTATAGCTCTCTAGTCTGAATTATGCAACTTGGATTTAAATTTGATACAAATTTGAGTTCAGTGAACAACCCTCCAGAGTCTATGAATTATCCCTACTAATTCAAATGCAATTCAAATTTTGAGCCATAATATCCAATATAATCATAATACATGTCAAAAAATCTTCCAATGGAGGCCTCAATGAATTCATTTTTTGATAAGTTTTTCAAATGATTGATATTTTTGGATGAACTTTTAAAATTAATAATGGAGAAATATTTTTTTTTTTTTAAACATTTTAATATTTAATAATTGGCCAAACAGTTAAATTTAACAGGGAGCTGGTGTAAAACACACACATCCACATAGAATCTATTTAAATTCACTTTCTGGAATAAATCTGATTTAAACCATTTTGTTTGCTTTTATTAATTTGCTAAATTGGAGGCTGTAACAGACTTGTGGAATTTTCCCATATTAGCGTTTTGCCTAGATTTTGTAAGTAACATGGTTCATGTTTGGTTTTCACAATGTATTGTTTAGTTGAAAATCATAAAGGGATATTTGATAAACAATCCAGAGAAACATCGAATGTGACGGCAGATAAGAACCATTCGGCCCATTTAGTCTGCCCAATTTTCTTAAAGAAAATACAATAGTTTCACAAATTACAATTTGGGAGCAAGAGTGGTCGTGTTCAGCTTACAAAATTTAGGATTAATAGAAAAACAACAACAATGTGTAGTCAAATGTTTCTTTACAACACTAAAAGAAGGTATGTCATCAAAATTATTTTAAAATGATATTACAGATCAAAGCTGAAACATATAGTGGAAGCCATTGTGAAACAAATATTTGCGTTAAAAGTTTTTGGGAAAGGCTTCCTAGGCAACAGAAGAATAGCTCATAAAACACAAAGTAAGTAATTGAGAAAATATAAAGGTAAAGGGACATAAAACCTGTAGCATTTTAAGAATGGAAGCTATGGCTTGCTAATTATTATATGCATTGTGTTTTGCATTGGCCCCTCGCTGAATGAAACAAATGAGCAAAACAAAACCGTGTTTATTCATTTGTATTAGCAATATAAATGTCATATTTCAGCTGACACACTCCACTAACATACTATATGGTGAATTGGGGTCCGACCGCAGTAATTGCTTTAGGCAACCCTTGTTTTCAGTCAAACTGTTTGAAAACAATTTAATGGGGAACTTGAGGGCAACACTAACTGCCAGAGAGTACCATAACCACCACATGTAGTGGTTACAGTGCTTAAAGTGCAATGGTAAATACTGGCAGATGCAGTATAGATGAACACAGTTATTGTCTAGCATGCATTGATTGTCTTTGATACAGAGCTGCTCCCACCCATCACCCACCCTCTTCTACAGACACATTTCCAGTTGACCTGCTCACTGCAGCCATCTGGGAATTATATTCTCACACATAGGATTTCTGCATTATGCTTGGAATTTAAACCTGCATGGAAAATACTGAATAGGGATCGATAGAAAAATCCTTTAAAAAAAAAAAAAAAAAAAGCAAGTCTTTTTTTAATTACTGCACACATACAAAAAAAAAGTGTCTAATTTTCTAGAATGGTGTGTTTTGTTAATGGTTGAATGCGAGAGGACTGAATCACTTAAGGTAGCAGAGCACACACATCTCTAAATTATCCATGTTTTGATATTTGACTACAGTTTACTGCATGAGGCACATATACATTTTTATCGTAGAAGCTTATATTAATTAGGAATACCTTGGTTATTTTGAGGGTGTATAACATTTCCCCCAATTAATCAAAATATTGACTCAATATCAATTTGTAAGATTTCTTGTTCAACTATTTTAGTCAGAAATGTAAAGATTTTTTGGAAATTCTCCACCATTTTTGTTTTTTGCGCCTTTCAGGAAAGCCAACCATATTGTTCATTAATACAGACCCTCATTGTCATACACCGGAAAACAGAACGTCTGGAATTACCCATGTATCTGCACGTTCTTCAACATAAACATGTAATCACTAAAGGACTT
Organism: Pelobates fuscus; assembly: GCF_036172605.1. Lineage (NCBI taxonomy): Eukaryota > Metazoa > Chordata > Amphibia > Anura > Pelobatidae > Pelobates > Pelobates fuscus. Next base: position 238,011,042 of record NC_086318.1, read on the forward strand.
TAAACAAAGATAGCCAGTTATAAGGATGTCATATTTCATATCCCCCCCAGTGGTTGTATGTGGAAATGCAAGTAGAAATATTTGAGCAATTTTCCTATAAATAGACAGGTGTCTGACTTCCAAATATCCCATAGATGAATTTGGAACCGGGAGTCAGTGATGGCAGGACGGACATTCATGCGAGATTAAAAGTCTTGCAAAAACGAAACATGGGGTAAAGATCACAAAATGAAGCAATTAACACAAAATCAATGCAAGATTTTCTGCCGATATCACTGGTTTCAATCAATCTAGTGGATAGTAACCACACTAATCAATGAAGATTAAAAAACAAAATCCCAGGGTTATTGATCTGTTTCCTTATCACCAATGTCAGAACACAAATGATTCATTCATATCCTTTCCCAAGCTTATTTTGATTGTAAACCTTCCCAAGCATCTAGTGGACAAAACATTTCACTGAAGCTGCAGTGACAGTGAGCTCATGATAAACGTGTAATGGATTTGTTATCAGTGTGCACATGCACTATATAATGTGTGTTTATGTAGCTATCTCTATCTAGGAGTAGGTGCAGACACTAAGCAGGACAATCAGCCTGTAAATCAGTTTTCAATTTAGATTTTTCAGGTTTCGGTTGCATGGCGTTTTGTATTTGAAGTTTAAAATATATATGTATAAGGGATCTAGAAGACCTGCACCAGAGGGCTTTTGTAGCCATTAGAATGGTTAAAGGAATACTCCAGGGTGGATTTTACCATCAGGTTAAAGACAATGCACATAAATGGACATGCATGTATGACAATAAATAATCAAGTAATATTGGATACTTACCTAATCGTAACCTTTATCCGAAAGTGATTAGGATATCTAAGAAAGATTCTAATCTACAGTAAATGGGAACCCCCTCCACACATGAACAAAACATTCAGCTATACTTATGTGCATACATGAGTGAATCCCATTCAGTTCTAGTGGAAATGCTTACAATAACAAATAAGTAACCGGTTCCAGCTTTATGCGGACTAATGCCCCCATGTAAAGTTAAAGGATAAGTATGAGAAAGTAATAACAGAACATATACACATTCACTACTTGCATATATTTTGCATGCTAGTAATATATGTGCCTTTACATTGTAGTGTTCCTTGCATAGAGACAGAGATTGCTTGTGTGTCTTCTACATTCAAAGTGCTTTATTCACCAGTAGTGAAAAAATGCTTTGATTTCATCTTGGGTTCGATATGGCAACTAATCAAAAAAATCTTGCAGTTTGTTTAATGATAAATTGCCACAGTGCATGCCTACTTTGTTTTGATATATTTATTGCAACATCTGTCTGGTCAAAGGAGCAAAATGCAAATCAAATTCCGTAACCAGGCGAGGAATCAGTCATTTGCAGTAGGTGTTAAGCTTACCTGTTTTTTTTTTGGAAAGGTTCCAAAACAGGTTACACATTGTAAAAAGGACTAGGAAAGAATTAACTAAGTAAATCACCTGCTGGGGCCTCTAATTAAACTCTTCAGGTGATTGTAAACTTGGGAGGGACACGGATTTCCTAAATTTCCGTGACTGAAAACCCTTTTTCCTACTGTGATCTTCATTCGGACTGCTTGAGGGCCTCACTATATAGGATAACATTTTGCAGATTTCACCTGGTATCCATCTGTTATTTACCTCCCTTTAGTGCTTTGCATTGATAACAATTGCAACCCACCTACTGTCCTTTATAAAAAGTCAGTGGGGTCTCTTGACTGGAGGCATGGTTAAAAAAACTCCTCCCAACTGTCCCTATTTAGGAGGGAAAGTCTCTATTTTGGGTCCAAACCCCTCTGTCCCTCTTTTCTATCCTGATTACCTTTTTTCTAAGCACTCCATTTTATTGGTGTGTCTGAGTGTATAACAGAGCTCCCAGCAGTAATACTCACTTTAATGAGTACTTCAACTACAATAAATGTGTTTAGATATCAGTCTTTGTAAGTGTGATACATTGTTATTGTTCTAAATTATATTTTAGCTGCATACATTGTTATTAGAACTCACCTAAAATTTCTCAGAACAGCCCTGCGCCTTAGCCACACCCCCACTCACATCCCTAAAGTTAAAGTGACATTCTTTATCCATTTGAAATGTTGGGAGCTATGTTAAACTGCCAGACATTACCTTAAATGTGTATTAATGAAGGTAACTAGGTATTAACCTGGGGTGCTTAATTGACTCTGAACAATTTCATGTTAACCCATATCTCTAGAGCATGAGGACTTGAGCTACGAAAAATGGTATTGAACAAGAAACAAATCTCAGCTTAACAGTGTTACAGTATATGATTTACCATGGTGTAAACTGTCATGGATGCTTACATAATACGGTCTGTGTCCTTGCCTATATTAATTGATTAAACACAGACGGGTACAAACTAGTCACATCAGTGAAGCCAATAGCTTTGCGTTTTAATTTGAGTACTGTTTAATTAACAAAGGCACGAGGAAAGGTCAGAGCAAATATAATTATGGATTTCAAAAGATACAGCCATGGCAGACGTGTCAATCCATTAAATGGCCAGTTAACACATCATCATCTGAAGTTCAGGATTTAGGGTCTAAGTGAGCATTTTCACACTATGCTATCAGTGTCGCAGAAGGAGAAATTCAACTCTGTTTGGCCGCTGAATACTCCATATAAAACCATTTACAGGAAAAGCTTATTTCTTCCTTGCAAACAAAAGAACTAGTGTTAAACCTAACATGAAAAAGTGGTGCTGTCCTGATGTGTTTTTTTCCCCCCGAAGACTGATGACATGTAAGAGCTGAGAACTCCTCACCATCCATACTACTCTTAAACTAACATGGACAACAGTGTTAAACAGTTTAATGAGGAGGGTCATTCATTAAGCAGAAGGAGTAGTTTGAGGTCTGGATCTTATTTACTCTATCATGTACCAAAACAAGTTTTCAACTGGTCATTTCTTTTCAGGTAACTGTATACCTTCTGGGGTATTTCCCTGCCAACGTCTTTAGTCACAGCTGTTAAACAATAACTTTCAGAAGACTTCTTCATACCACCCAACATTTCATATGGAATATTGACAGTTTAATTGTAGGGGTGCGAGTGGGGCAGGGTCCGGAACATTTGTAAAAATTGAAGGGGACTTCCTAATAATTTATGACACTAAAATGCCATTTAGAACATGAACAATTTATCTTACACAAAACCTGTGTGTGGTAAGAGTTATAGTACAGATAGTGCTGGTTGCCAAAAAGGTCTGTACTTTTTCTCCCAATGTTGTAAAAAGCATGTGGAGATTCCTGTGTATTAGCAACTTTAAGGACTTCCACTTGTTTCCTACCCATTCCTCCATGGTTTTGATTTGTAGGGGGATGTATGAACAGAGTCCCTGGTGGTTTAGACTGAAGGATACCGGCTGTAATGGCCCAGATCTTCTATTGCCCTCTGCATTGTTAAATGAATGATCCATTGAAGCATACCTCCCAACATTTCAAATGGAAATGGAGGAACACTTCAATATTAAGTGTGTGAGTGGGGGTGTGACTAGAGGCAGAGCTGTACTGAGAAATTATATGTGATTTACTAAATTAAGAAATTAAATGCATCTTATTTAGACAGACTGATTTGTAAATACATGTAGTTTATTGATGTGAGTATCACTGATGTGGAGTTCTAGCATTCATTCATACAGACGTACTGGATACTGCACTCACCAGATAATCCAGGTGCAGCTAAATAAGACCCGGTAGGGTCGAAACGTTGCTGCTTTTGCCCCAATAAAGCAGCTATTTTTGTTATCCCGGAGTGCCTGAACCGTTATTTATTCTGCATATCTAGCATTCATTCAGATACATCAAGAATACTAACTTCCTACAAAAGAGGGACATTAGAAAAGAAAATAAGGACAGAGGGATTTTGGGCCACAATAGGGACTGCTAATAATAGGCAAACATTTGGCAGTATGAATAAAGCATTCCAGTATGATGTCACATTCAGATCAATTGCTGGTAAAATTAATCTCTCTCTGTTCCTTCTTACTACACCAGTATTCCTGCAAACTTTTCTCAGAGCGCACACATAGACCATACTGATGCACAGGCCTTTCAATGCAATAGATTATTGTCAAGGGACCGCACCATAAAGTGAAGCAAAGACATACACTTCTGGCTTGATACCAGATTCATATGTTGAGGGACACTTTATGAGACTAACATTTATGGTGTGCAATGGGTCCAAAGTTGGTGAGAACTTATGACTAAACTGCTACTGCACTTCCAAAAACCTCTCTCTTACCAGTACTACGTTTCCTATGTGCACTACTATGCAGGCATTCAAGTCAAATGTTAATCAACCATTTTAAAGTGCTACGAATGTATTTACTTCCAAAACACTCAATTTAATTTAATTTTGCTTTTAAACTCAGGGAAAAAAACAACACAGCTTCTTAGTTAAATATCCCTTTGTAACAAGAAACCACCATAAAATGAAATGCAAAATCATGAAACCTATATTGTTTCTTGTCAACGTTCTGTGTAACAGAAAAGAGACCAATTAAAATATGTAGAATTATGTAGAAGACCAGAAGATTAAAAGTAAAACGTATTTTAAGACCGTTGATGTCAATAGTTTCATTGACTGTAAAAGTTGCCATTTTAGACCATGGTTGGAAAATATTCCAAAAGGTCAGATGTTGAGAATCAAAAGGAACTGTACTGAAAACGAAGATTTTGACAGAAAGACAGAAAGATTAACAAAGATTTTGTACAACAGACAGAAAGATTAATAGGACAATTTGAGGAAAAAGGTTATAACAACACCTCTTTGGAGAAAATATTTAAAGAAGTTGGTACCATCGATAGACAATCCCTTTTAAAGTATAAAAATAAAAATTTGATTCAGTGTGGAGAAGAAGAAGTACCCCTTATTTTTAATTTTTGTACTCAAAGTCATAGCCTGAGAAAAATAATTATTCAAAATTGGCATATTTTAAAAACAGATGATAAATTAACTAATTTTATTAAAGACAAGCCAAAAATGATTTTTAGAGGGGCGAGGAATCCTAAACAAGTTTTAACTAAAAGTTTTTTAGATATTGATAAGAATGACAATAATAATTTTTTTAAATAACCTAAAGATTTTTACTACTGTGGGGAATGTAGGGAGTGTAAACCAAGACAAAGTAAGTATAGAAAGAAAGTGAAATTTGTATAGAATATTACAAAAAAGGAATACAATATCAAATCCTTTATAACATGTAATAGTAAAAATTTTATCTACATGTTAACGTGTCCATGTGGACTTCAGTACATAGGTAAAACCTTACGTAACCTCAAAACTAGAATTAGAGAGCATATCTATAACATTAACCGTCAATCCATTAATCACAGTGTCTCAAAACATTTTATGGAACACCACAACAGTGACCCTAAAGGGTTAGAATTTGTGGCCATAGAAAGAGTTGAAATCCATTGGAGAGGGGGAGATTTAGATACTTTACTTAATAGAACCGAAATGAAATGAATTTTTAATATGGACACCTTAATACCACAAGGTCTTAATGTAGACTTTGAGATTACTCCTTATTTATAATCCCCCTTGTAATAATTTATATATTGTGTATATATATATTATATATATATTTTAAATAGTTTTTAAAACAATTTGAAATATATAAATTTCCCGTTTTCATATATTTTTTCATACTATTTTTAAAAATATATATATTTCCTAATGGAGATATATATATATATATATATATATATATATATATATATATATATATATATATATATATATATATATATATATATATATATATATATATATATATATATATATATTAATTAATTAATGTATGTTTTAAATCAGTATTATCCAAAAGTATTTTATATTAAGTTTTGGATTAATCTCAAGTTCTACTTTTTTTTTTTATAAAGAGTGTATACGGTTGATATGTACTTAAGGAGCCAATCAAAGTAACAAGAATGTTAATAGCATCTCTTTATTTTCTTTCTCCAAATATAATAGGTCGAATTTGCTTTCCATTTATGTATTTTCTTGTATTGCCTAATGATACAGTTTTTTTTAGCTATACCTTTTAGAACGAAAGAGAACGTTTTAAATGTTGTGTATATATATTGTTTTGCCCTTCATGAACTTCTGAGAGTCCATTTGCAATTTGGGCAAAGTCCGTTTAGTAAGTTGCCCCGCCCCTGATATACACGTCATGACGCGACTGTGGAGAGAACGTCATGACGTCATATCTAAGAGACGCTGCATCCGAAAATGCGACCGGAAACCGGAACAAGGAAGTAGGACGGACCAGGAAAAAAGCGCCAAAGGACGGCTTTTAAAAAGGACCAGAAGGATGAAGAAGAATGAACTCTTGAAAAAGGCTATTTTGCCGAAGCGCGTCAAGTTATTTTTATGCCATTTGGACTTTTCTGGTAAAAGTATTTACTTTTCTTGTATTGAAGTACCCATAGTGTGTCCAATAAAGCTTTGTGTTTTTTCAACTACATGTATCCTGAGTAAATTGGAACAGAAAACACCGGACCACAGAGGGGAGCCAATTTGGAGTACCAGAATCCAGCTATTGTTATGACATGCTGTTAGTCTGCGCCAGCTTATTAAGTGGCTCATGACCATGTGAGTTGAACCAGTTATTGATTTCATACTTACTTAATTGCTACGGTATTACCCTATATACGCTGTATTTTGTTTGCAGATTTTACAAGATTGCTTGATTTACATGTGTCAAAGGGTAAAGTAGTATTGAGTGCTCTCACCTATCACTTTTTGCTGTTTTATCAATTAAAATATACTTCTGGGAGAACACCTATAACCAACACACATGGTAGGAGTCCAGAAAAACGGAAAATAAAAGGAGATGTTTGTTCTTATGTGCAAGAGCCAGGGCCAGCGCCACTTATAGGCGAAGTAGGCGCCAGCCTAGGGCGCACATTTGGAAGGGGCGCTGCAGCCATCCGACTGCGCTGTTGTGCACTGCATTTGTACATGTGCCGCGGTGCTGGCAAGCCGCACTAAGAAGAGGGGAGCGTGGGCGCTGCTCTGAAAAGAGCATTTAGGCTAGCGCCAGAAATCTAATTGCAGCACCCGGTTTGCATGCCGGGCGTCTGCATATTAAATCTTGGTGGTCCCACTCACTATAGCTCCTCCATCTTGCAAGGAGGAGCTGGAATTTAATTTAGCCAGGTGCCTTGTCTGTCAATTCGGGGAGCGGGGGGGGGGGGGGGGTCATGCATATGACACTCTCACATGACTCTGCCCCCCTCCTCTTGCTTCTCCCCTCTCCATCTATTACAATAGAAGGAGGAGAAGGGGAGGGGGAGGGGGAGTGCAGACCCTCCCTGCCCAGTTGCGGATCCAACCCTGAACAAGCCCTGAACAAGCCCAGTAGGAAAGGGATCAGAAGTATTGGCTTGGTGAACAACAAGGTACTGTACCTATTAATTTTAACAAACACACTGCCACTTCTCACTACCACATTGCACTATACACACTCTGCATTCACTACACAAAGACACACTCTGCATTCACTACACAAACACACTATATCCACTACATACGTACACTGCACACACTGCATAAATTACAGACACTGCACCCACTATACACAGCCTGCTGCATCCCACTACACACACTACCGGAGGGGGCAGAGTCAAGGGTGTAGCCAATGAGGCAGCAAAATGAGGCTTTGCCAAGGGCGGCAAAAATCCTTGCACCAGTCCTGGCAAGCGCATAACTAAAATATTTTAGTATTAAACCAAATATTGCCTTAAAGGGACATTATAGACATCAGAACAACTACAGCTTAATGTAGTGGCTCTGGTGTCTATAGCCTGTCCCTGCAGGCTCAGCAATGTAAACACTAACTTTTCAGAGAAAAGGATGTTGGGCTAAGGTAACATCACCAGAATTTACTTGAAAACCAGAGTAATCTGAATGTACCTTTCCTGGTTAAATACTGTACTTTGGTATTATTATTATCATTTGGCTTTCATATGGGATTTGTATTCCTAGCCCTACAGTGTTCCTTTATAACAAAATTTAGGTTATGACAGTCAATTAAGATCTTCACGTTGTGGTAAATTGATCAAAATCTATTATTTATATAGCGCCAACAAATTCTACAGCGGTGTACAATTGTTTATTTATTTCTAAAGTGCATATTATATATATTTATTATAAAGATTATGAATATTTGCATTTACACTCCTTCATGAATTAAAGCGAGCAGCTGATGACTGGAATACGTACACTTAGAGGGGTTTATGAAGAAAGGATGCTTTTGCCTAGGGAATAGAATGTTTGAATCAAATGGATAGAAAACAAAATCAATTGCAATTGGAATGGATGAACTTTTAACCCTTAGCAAGGATAAATCAATAAGGTTTTAAGCATCATTCTACCAAGGATTACATATTCTGTACAGACAATACTGTATAAAACTGGTGTGGGGAGGGATAAGATGTTCAACATGGGGTACACTAGTGGACCCATATCTCATATTGCCAATAATCAAGTATTCTAGCTGTGCCAGATGTTGGATAGTCTGAGACAAACAGTTACTAGGGAATTCGTTCTCACAAGGAGTGTTTAGAAAAAGCAATACTCTGACATTGCAACATTAATAAAAAGTGCCAGGTCACAAGAAGCAATAACTGCCTTCCTATGCACAAATATGTCATCAAACTGATTAAAAGGCTCAAAAGAACTCTGGCTCCAGCAGGAAAACCCTTCATATTGGAACTTCTCACAGAATTTAAAGACTCTGTTGTGCACTAGTTTAAATGGAATATTATTGGCATGATAATGTCACTCTGCAACAACCCTGCAGCAACTTCAGGCAATCCGTCAGCGCTGTGAAATAGTGCACCCAAGGCCGGTGTTAGGGCTATGCATCTGCAAAGGTGGCAAGTGGTTTAGAGGCCTGAAATTATCATTTTTTTACAGTTTACTTTCTGATTAGATTTCCTTATATAGATAGTATTAAAACTGCAATGCAGTAGGACATTGTGATCTACTTCTGCACAATGCTGCAAAGTGATGTGTTCAGAATCTTGTTACAACGCCAGTGACAAAAAATGCAGAAAAGTCCATGTATTATCCTATAGCAGCTGAACGGCTCCCTAACACTTTAAAGGAATGGTTTAAAGTAACCATTGTTGTCATAGGACAGTGAGCGATGCACTTTTTCTATTTCTACTATCTACTGCTCATCCCGACCTGCACAGAAGGTTTAAGGAGTAAACCTGGTCATCTATTTCCGTAAAAGGATTACGCCACTCAATTTTATCAAAGACATTTTCACTGTAACTAAACACATTAATTTACACAATGTGTTCCCCTGCCTCGAACTGCTTAATAATTTAATCTGATTGCGTGGCCGCCATCTGCTCCTTGCATGTGCTAAAAGATGTCTGATAACACTGGCACTTGCTATTTAGTACTGGGTGTGGATGGCAGGGTAGCCACCACAAAGACAGATTGCAAGGATCTGGCAGGTTTCTGTCAGAAACAAGACACCAAAGCATAACAGGAGGTCCAAATATGACAGCTTAGACAGGCTGAAGTGGTGGGCTCTGTCCCTGGATGAACAGTTAATGCTAGAAGCGTCTGCTATTAGTGCCATGTCAGATGGTCATGTCTGCTTTATATTTATGATGAGCATAACCCCTCGTTTCTCAAAAAGTCAACTTGTTTGATTGTAAAATTTTACAGATCTAAGACATCACAACATGGTTACCAAAATCCAAGTCTAATGTTTACTGCGTATAAAAATCATGGTACTTAGTTCACTGTCAAAGTCCATGTTTCTGCTCATCAGGCTTGTTATGTGTATATTATTTGTCTTTGCCTTATGAACATGCCTTAAACCTAATCAAATCAACATATTAAACTCCATGAGTATTAAAAACAACGTGGTCGGGTTATAAACCAACTTCTGGAAAGTTTGCTGTGCCTTTAAATAAAATAATTTTCTTCCGAAACAGCAGAAAATGTAATTCAAACTGGTCAACGCCGTGCCTGCATTTGCATGCACAGTCAAATGATTGCTTGTTGACAGGGCAACAGGAAACAATATGAGATCTTAGGCTAATGTGGCAGACAGGTTAAGGTTTCAAGAGCGGCAATTCCTCGGACGGATTGGGTTTCATTAGAAACATCACGTCACATGGTTCCCTGCCTTGCTTATCTCTGAGCTCTGCCAGCGTTTCTTTGGCACTGAGCAGGTTTACAGAGGTACACATGGAAATTCTTCAGAAAAGTGATGGCTGCAGTATTTTTTAACTACCTGTATTGTTGCAAACACTTCTAACAGACTGTATCAATTGTGCTGTTTAAACACTCAAAGTTTTAATTCAAATGCCATAGACGTTTAATAATCGAGTTGAAATATGGCTCCAATGTAATCCAATATCGAGGGCAACAGATACAGAACAGTAAAGAAAGGAATATCTTTAGAGGAGAAGATATTGCTGTATAAGGATTAAAGGTTTAAAGAGACCAAACTTTTTTTATACTTTGGGAAGTATGGCATTATTATGAAACAATGGGTTAGCAGATAAAATAAAAAGAAGCACACAAAACCAAAAAATATTACTATTGTAAGTATATTAAAGGACCACTCTAGGCACCCAGACCACTTCAGCTTAATGAAGTGGTCTGGGTGCCAGGTCCTTCTAGGGTTAACCCATTTTTTCAGAAACATAGCAGTTTCAGAGAAACTGCTGTTTGTGAATGGGTTAAGCCTTCCCCTATTTCCTCTAGTGGCTGTCTCACTGACAGCCGCTAGAGGCGCTTGCGTGATTCTCACTGTGAAAATCACAGTGAGAGCACGCAAGCGTCCATAGGAAAGCATTATGAATGCTTTCCTATGTGACCGGCTGAATGCGCGCGCAGCTCTTGCCGCGCGTGCGCATTCAGCCGACGGGGAGGAGAAGAGGAGGATCGGAGGAGGAGAGCTCTCCGCCCACCGCTGGAAAAAGGTACGTTTTTACCCCTTTCCCCTTTCCAGAGCCGGGCGGGAGGGGGTCCCTGAAGGTGGGGGCACCCTCAGGGCACTCTAGTGCCAGGAAAACGAGTATGTTTTCCTGGCACTAGAGTGGTCCTTTAATTACGGAGACAACAACAAGAAGGGGGAACTGCCTGGCCTGTGTTTTTTAAATAGAGACTGTATTTCTAGCAGGGCAGCAGGTAATTAAGGCCTGCAAGCCGGGTCTACTGATATTTGTTTTGTGAAAGAGATATAATCATAGGTTAAAGAAGAAATCTTTGCATTTGGTTAAGCCCCTTTCATATCGAGTAATATTAGCAAAATGACAGAAAATTAACCAGAGAACAACTAAATACAGTGAATTTGCACAAACCGTACAGAACATTAGATCTATAAAGTGAAAGTCTGCCCCCTGCAGGACACTACCACTTCCAAGGAAAGAAAATTGCCTATGCTTACACATACTAAAATATAGGATTAAAGGAGAACTCTAGTTAATATAAATTAATTTCTAGTCGCCTGGGCGAAGTCATCAATCCAGTGCTTCCCATAGAGAGGGTGCGCTAGTGCGGCAATTAATGTGCTCTGCCAATATAAGGTTGAATAAACTGAATTCAATGCTTCTCTGAGAATTTTTAGCAGTCATTCTGCATCATCATGTAATGCGGGAGAGTCTCTAATGGCAGTCTCTTTGACAACAACTAGAGGTGTGGTCTCATTAGACTGCAAACACTGCGGTTTCTAAAAACAATGTTTTACATTGCCAAATCATATCGACTTGAATATATAGTTCTTGGTTATTTACCTAAAATATGAACAGGTTATTCCAAGTCTCATGAAATCCCAGGCGCCACGGCAACTAGAAATTTTGCCCTGGTAACTGGGATTTACCAGCTCCTTAGTTAATGTGGCCACTGAGGGAGCTTTGAAGGCGGCTGAGGCTTGACGGCGACGGAGCAGTACTCTTCTTGCAGCTCCTCACAGGAATAGTACGTCATCTGGCTCCGGCATCACTACATAGAGCGCACAGGGAGCATAGAGGAGCTGCAGTAAGATTACTACTCCCTCGCACGCAGGAAGACATCAGGGAACACACCAGGGACACCAGGGACCCAGTGGACACCAGGGAAAGATCCACTCAGCTCTCCCAAAGGTAGGAAGGCTGAGTGGGTTTCAATTAAAACAAAAATGTGAGTGTGTGAGCCTCTCAGAATATGTGTGTATGTGAGCCTGTCAGAGTGTTTGTGCACGTTTACGTACCTGCCCCCTCCGATGGCATAAGGTGTTTTTACTCGCCTTTTTCCCACGCTGTGCCAGTTTTGCCATGTATGGTCTCACCTCCATTGATGAGATTATTTTATCTTTATGAGCTCAGCTAAGCCAGTGCTGAAAGCGCTGGGAGGATTTTGTGCATGCGCAGCAAATGTGCCAATCCGTATCTCGTCAGATGCATTGAATTAATCTCTATGAGGAACATTCAGCGCCTCCATGCAGAGCTTGGAGACACTGAACGTGGGTGCTGCACACTGTGACTACAGGTGTTACTTAGCAGCAATGTAAACCCTGCATTTTCGCTGCAAAAGCCAATGTTTACACAGAAAAGCTTGCAGGGATAGGCTATAGACACCAGAACAACTACATCAAGTTGTAGTGGTTCTGGTGACTATAGTGTCCCTTTGAGAATTGCATTTTTCTCGTTGAAAATTACGGTCTAACTTTTTTAGCTGGTTCCTAGATTCCAAACAAATTTGTCAAGCCGTGGGTTATTCAAAGTGAATTTCACACTAAAGGCCGGACCTGCTGAACTGAAAAAAAAATCTCCAAGTCAGCTACTCTGACCTTAAATTTTATATTTATTTTGAATTCCAACAAGTCTCACTTTACTAACTAACCCTGTCCGTGTTTCGCCTTGTTAGACTGCAATTGCTTTCCAAACAAAATGTAAACATGGATTATTCACTCAACATTCAGGGTTATTAAAGGGTTACTCCAACCACCATGACTATGTCTGCTTTTTGAAGTGGCCATTGTAGTAGGAGTCTTTAAACACTGCACATCCACAGATTTGTTTATCTGCACATATGATTTGGGCAGTCCAAAACTCTGTTCCAGGTGCCGAATGTCAGTTATGCCGACAAACGTAACAGCTCGTCTTCCCTCCCTCTTCCAACCATACAGAGCGAAGCCCTCCCTCCTCTCAATCACACCAATCAATAGCTTCTCACCAAGCAATGGCTTCTCTGTGATAAGCTTTTGATTGGACCTCTGCGTTGCTCCTGTGACGTCACACAGGGGTTGCATCTGGGATCTTCATGAACAGAGGGGAATAAAACTTATTTTTTAAATGCTCTTTGAGCGTTTACTTTACGGGGAAATATATAATAATGCCTAGAGGGCATTATTCTATATCCTACCAAAAAGGGTTGGAGTAACCTATTAACACATCTAGTGAATAAACGGTTTGCTTTATAGTGAAAGTCAAGCCTGGTGCACTTATTGGTCTATACACTATGCAGTAAAGATCATGAATACTCTGTACGCGTCTGTTAGGCTGCATGCTAAACTATTGAATTATCATTCCATAATTTATTTCCAATAAAATGCAAAACTTAATTATTCATTGTGAGATTGATATAAACAACATTAATGTGTAGTGTGCTAGCTTCATTCTTCTACAATGATTATTTCTAAAAGCTTTTCCGCTTACCATAAAGATGTTTCATATTAACTCCAAATAGCTGTAATTTAATATACACAATAAATAAACATGTTTTAATGTCATTTTGAAATGAAATGCACACCCCACAGTGACCCTTTGTTCAACAGAAATTGATTACAGATAGATCTCTCAGCAGCACTCCGAGGGAGTCCGTATTGTCTGCAGTCTGCCTAAAACAGAAATCATTTTCCTAAATAGCTTAGAAATCATAGAATTAGGACTACAAAGTTGGTAAATATGAAAGCCACATACTTATTATTCTAGGAATTTCCATGCCAATCTGACTAGTTGCACAGGACAGGACCAAACATTCGTGCTGACCCAAAGACAAGTTTGGAACATTCTAAATTCACATTGACCAGTTCTGTCCAACATATAATATGAGATTTAAAACCATACTTTGAAAACACAGTAAGGATCCAGTATAGGAGAAAATAGGATTTAAATATATAGCTTGGAGTAGTCCCTTTTGGACACAGAGTTGCATGTAAAAATATGATCATTTAATAAATATGATTAGCTCATGTGGTTATGAATTCCTGGTGGGCTTCCATATCACATGGCCTCACATGGAAGACAGCCATTAGAGATGGACTTAACCCTGTCTTACACTGCAGGTTTAAAAGGACAGTGCCTCTGCACTTCATTGAGGGTTACTAGAGTCAACTTTATATCAAATACAAAATTTCTATCCAAACTTCTGGGAGTCATCTCAACCACTTTGATATTGATATTTTGGCAATGAAATGGGTTAACCAACTAACTTACGAAATACAGATGGGTGGAGTAAAACGGAGAATATATCCATACACATGGCTCCCCTATTCATATGCTAATTTCAATCAGCCAGCACTTATGGAATTCCTAAAACATCAAGACAAAAGAACTGATGTCTACATGGAATGCAGAAGCAAGTGTCTGAATGTCAGTTTCCCCTCCATTCTGTGAAGATGTGGTCCTTTCTGTGGAAGTGATTTCAAGACTGGGTGGACATGTTGGCTATTCCAGCTCTGTATATAGTGGCAACTTAAACCAGTCTTATTAAACAGTTCCATGTTTTATCCAAATAAATATGAAGGTTTAGTGAAGGAAAGTGATTATTACAATGATACCATGGTAAATAATCCCCACCCCCCTCTCCCCTCCCACTTTCTTTCTACAGGGATGGAGGAGGGGTGTTTTAGGGTTATTGTTGCTTTGGGTTTTGTAGGATTATAGATCACATGTATTTTACGGTCTAATTGTTCAATACATTTTACTTTACCCAATGATATTGGAATTTGAGGAGATTGCTTTCAGGCAATTTGCGGCCATCTATCATAATCTCCCCTGTGCATACTAATCACCATATCTCTTGACCCCATATTTCTTTTAAACAAAGTTTTTTTTAAATTATTATTATTTTATTATTTATATAGCGCCATTAAATTCTGTAGCGCTGTACAATGGGATCAAATATATTTTAAAAGTGCTGCCTCGCATGCATATCTGAATTTAAACAGTTTTGTAATTGCATACAGTATTGGGAGACCATTCTGATTCGTGCATCAATGCTGTACCTTAGAAATAAATATTTATTTTGGTATGTGAGGTCGTGCTTACTGGTTAGATATTTTCTAACAAGTTAGTGTTTCTTATATTTCAAATCCTATTCATTCCTCTACGGTTTTCATTTTTTTATGTTGAAAAGAATATAGATACGGTGAGGTTTTGTTTTTTTCAAATGCAATATTAATGTGGAATAAATGCCAAGCTAACCCTTGGCGTTCTAGCGATTGAAGAACATAGTTCCCATGATGCTCGAACATTCAATTGATAATAGAATGTAATATGTATTTAATCCGCTATCAGTATAGATGGTCTACTGCTGGGCTAAAATCCCTTTCATATCATTTCTAAAAACTTTGCAACTTACCAAAATCCTCTAACAATTGGAGTAAGCTTAAAATAAATAAAGAAATAAATGGGATTGTGAATCCACTTGCCCTCAGATTCCAAGCCCTCTTCTCTTCAAACATTATGTAGAAATTACATTTAAAATTATCAAATTAAAAATGGAAAAATTGCAGCAACATTCAGGGTTCTTCCAAGTGATAGTGATGTCCACTTCACCCAGGATTTGACGACAATATATGAAATCCATGTTCTCCTATCCAGTCAGAATAACACATAATTGTGGCATTGATAAGCAAGATAAACATTTATACCCTACATTATCACCGTATTATCTCCTTAAAACTGTAAATAGCTGAACCACAATAAAGAATTGCTATATATATATATATATATATATATATATACATACATACATACACACACACACACACACATACATACACACACATATGCATTTAAATGTATTTGATGGAGATATATACGTTGAAATCTTGATTTATATCTATAGCACCCCTACAAATACATACTATTTGCAGAGGGGCCAGGTATGTGGCCTAGCAAATCAATCAAACCATTAACAAGTGCAGGGATAAACTTTTAGAAGAGACATAACCCTGTTGTCATACACTGGTGACTAAATTGTGCACCATGTTTACACTTTTATTTGACAAATTACTCATTGAGTCTGGGTGGTTTTACTGCCATGTGCTCTAGCAGCAAAATATTGTACTACTTGCCCCTTGTACACAAACCACCATCATATCATACACTATCCTTGCAATATTGTGACTGTGAGAGCTTGTTTGTTGTGGCTTTACATTGTGTCAAAATTTTAGTTTTTTCCCCTTCTTAATTTAATATTCTGCATTGCAAGATCGCTATATTTCTGTGGCAAGCTTCGCGTGAGAATAACCCCCAGTGGCTGTGACTAAGGATCCTATATTCATTCATGGATAACAAGCCTTTCCTAAAATGAAACATTAATGACAAAACATACAAAGGCAAACACACCGTGGGTTTAGTTTATCGGAGATGTTCTGCCAGAACAGTACAAGCACAGCTCGCTGGATGTCCCGGGAGTGTGCCTTACTAGTAAAGCAGTGATTTAAGTAGAAGCCTGACTGACTCTGCACATCGATAATGCTGTATTTAGTGTTTAAAGTTATACTGGCACAATAAAACACATTGTAATAACCAAAGGAATCAGCTACATTTTATTGATTTAAGTTAAGTATACTTCAATACGTTAAATATTACATTTTGTAGACTAGACTGTTTATATAGAAACATGTATTACATGTCACGGAGTACACAATGTCTCTTATTACCATATGCCATCAAAAACTGTTCATTTACTAAACACTGTACTGTATTAAACTAACAAAAGATGTGACTAATTGGAGCAGTTTTCTTAATCTGCTATTTTAATCAGAATTTTACAATTGAAGTTGTTACGGTGCCTGGAGGCCCTCGTGTGCACTCTTGCCTCAAAGGGTAAACCGTTCTCAAACTGTTTAATCACAAAATTGCCTCCAGCGCCAAACTCAAAAATGTTCAGTTTTAGGAAGTCGCTGGGCAGGGGCGCTGCTGATTGGTTGAGAGCATCAGCTGACCTCTCTCACCCAATCAGTGACTCAACATTCACAAAACTGGCTTGGAATGAAATGTACTTTTCCTAACCCCTTGAGGTAAGCGTGTGCCCGGGGCCCCTACTGGCACCTTTATTTAGATGGTGTTGTTAAGGTATATTTAATGTTTCTTTAAGAACTGACTATGCAGCTGTTAGCAAATCACAGCACGGTTTACAGATCTGCCGATTTTGTGAGGCCTGAAATTAGGAGATCGAGAGGTGGGACTGATGGGTGGGTGTGTCTGTAAAACAATTAACATCACAAACTATGACCCTGCCCAAAAAAAGAGGTGGAGGTGTATATCATTAGGTCATTTTATTAATTACAATTTGCGGGACTTGCCTGATAATCAAGGCAGAAAGTCCAGAGAATTTAATTTGCTAGCACTATATTTAACACTAACTTTCCAAGACACCATAAAACCTGTACATGTGGGGGTACGGTTTTACTCGGGAGACTTCGTTAAACACAAACATTAGTGTTTCAAAACAGTAAAATGTATTACAATGACGATATCGTCAGTGAAAGTGACGTTTTTTGCATCGTTTACACACAAACGGCACTTACACTGATGATATAATTGTTGTGATACGTTTTACGGTTTTGAAACACTAATAGTTGTGTTCAGCAAAGTCTCCCGAGTATAGCAGTACCCCAAATGTCTTTATTTCTCACTTTTTTTTATATTGTATTCATATTAAATTATGTTTCATAGCTGAATAGTTGATGTTAAATGAAAGCCCTGTTTCTCCTGAATAAAATGATATAAAATAAGTGTGAATGCACATAATATGAAAGAGGCGAATTACGGTTGAACAGACATATAGTAAAATTCCAAGTTTTGTTTACGTTTTATTTTGATCAAAACATGTACATTTGGCTCAGTCCTTAAGGGGTTAAACAATTTCAAATGAAAAACAAACAAAATACTACCATAACATATTATAGGAATACTCACGTGGAGAAAACTGATATACAAGTTATTTGCATAAATGTTATGTGAAACTATTTTAATATATTAAGACACGTCATCAATTTCCTCCTTGCACCCTTTCTTTGTAACCAAGCAGTGGACCATGACAGCGAAACACCTAGCAACAACCATAGAGAAGATCACAAGGGAGGTGCTTAATTTTGGGCATCATTAACTCTTTGGTGCATACAACATAACAGGTCTTTCCAATAATACCTAGAGGATTACTATAGGCCAAATAAGTTGTTTAAGAGAAAATATTCATTAGTTATTCTTTGTATTTCTGCTACTTCAGAGCTTGGCGTTTCTATCACAGCAGGTTGTTCCAAGGACACTTTGTATCCATCCCACAAGTCTGTGGTATGGTCTCTTGAGCAGCAACTATGGAAGCAGCAGGATGTGCATTGGTGCACTGCTTGCATAAAGAGAACCAACCCACATCCAATAATAACCAGCTGAGCACATTCACATATTCCTCCTCCCCCTCCTCCTCTTAGCTGTGTCACTGTGAACCTGCATTCAAAGACCACTAATGGGGCAGGAATTTCATGAGATGCCCTGCTTGTTAGCCATGTTTCACGGAATGTGGACCAGATAAATAAAATAAAAAAAATCATATGGTATTCTGTATTTTGCCAATACTCTTTAAAGTATAAAATATTTTTTTTATAATTTATACTTTTTGGGTGATTTTTTTTTTTGGGGGGGGGTAGGCGGGGGGGCTTCACTAATATAGCCTATGAAAAACAAACATTTCTTCAAAAAGGGGTGCTGAATGTGACTGGACCTCCATTTTAAGAAGATTTGCTTGGCATGGTTCATACATTTTTAAGATAAGTCCTTGGACACCTTTTTCTTATTTTCAATTATTGTCAACGTTTTTCAATAAAGTGTGAAAAGCCAAGAATTTAAAGGAAATTTTAATTTTCAGACCAAACTAGCCAAATGAAACTAATTAACCAGGTTGGCTAGCCGCACAATTTTTATTTACTTTAAATTCTCAATAATTCACACTTTGAATAACTAACAGATAGTTATTCAATAATCCAATTAGATATCTATATGAATACAGAATACCACCCTCCTCACTTAAAGATGCAAAAGTGAAGTATTTGAATCAATCAGAATTATTTTACTTGATTTTCAAATTGAAATCTACAATTTAAAGCTGAATTCTTCCATCAATAATCTGAAGAACACGTGCCATCTAATAATATGGTATACAGACAATTAAAAATATCATGGATTTAATGGAACTGATCTTACTTGGCCAGAACTCGTCTCCTTCCTCGCTGAGTAACTTTTTACGACTGCGCTCATGCTTTTTTGCGTGCGAGTTTCCCATTTTATAGGTGTACAGTGGAATGAGTTCTTGGTCCTCAGCATCACAATACGCTTGCCACTTGGCTCTGTGTAGGCAACCCACCATCGGGTCTGCAGGCAGGCAATGAATGTAGGCAATCATTGTGAGATCCTGCTATTGCTGCTGGAGATATCCTTGTATTCCCAGTGGGAAGCCAGAAGCAGGAGTGGCTTGGCCTTTTTAGCTCACAAATCCATGGACAAAAGGGAAAAAAGGAATGCCTTGGAAAACACAGATCGAAAGGATGATCTGCAATGATGCAGCCCTTCTGTGGTTCACTTTCACTTTGTATAACGGAAACTTTAACAAGTTTTCAATGTGGCTAACAAACTTTAATCGCTTGATAAAATAAATACATTCTAACACCTTTCTGCTAATGATTAGAAGAGATAAATATGCAATATTTTGTAAGGTGACAAGAACAATCATCCACAAAATCTGTGTATGTGCATGTGTCGTCTTACGGCAGTTGTAGTACCAAACAAATCCTGCTTTGACATTTCTCAATATTGTAGAACTTCTTTCTGGATCAAAAACCCTCTGAACGCTCTATGTAGCAGGTGCCGTCTGATGGAATGGGTT
Source organism: Pelobates fuscus (assembly GCF_036172605.1). NCBI lineage: Eukaryota > Metazoa > Chordata > Amphibia > Anura > Pelobatidae > Pelobates > Pelobates fuscus. The sequence goes on from NC_086318.1 coordinate 238,031,230, forward strand.
CACCTGACGTATTCTTTGCATTCGCTGGAACAAGTTATTTTTGTTATAACCGGAAACTCTTTTTCATTAGTTAAGCCTAATCTCCGATTAGGTTTCCATCTCCTTAATGCTTATTACCGAGGACACTTCCACAGATGGCGGATGTACAAATGATTACATAAAACCTAATAACCAAGTTAAGGGAGATTTGAAAAAGTTCTAAAAATGTGAACTCCTTTCACTAATCTATTATATATCTTGGAACACTGTAAACAATAAGTAATGCAGCTAGCCTGTATCTCCTGTATAAAAATTAAATGAGTACTTTGGGGCTCACTGGACATTGGAAATCACCTACATAACATGTTAACCGCATTTTTATGTGATGCATTTTTCTTTTAATTGTATATTAAGATTTAACAATTGACATTACAACACAATCCAGGCACAATTCCATCCAAGCATAGCCAGGGCATGCACTGCAAAGGAGTCAGAGAAATAGAAAAGAAATGTTCCATTACTTCTCTTCTCTGCACACTTTCACTATGCCAAATGGTCGCAAAGGACAGGGTATTAACAGTAACTGCCAGACAGCTACGTTTGAGGCGTTTAGTGGAAGGATATAGAGATATGGATTTCTACATATGTGTGGCAAAAAAGTAAAAAAAATATATTTTTAAATGGAATTCAACGCTGGTCCGTTGTGGCTTTCCACTCCCCCTCATGACATCACAGTAGCCTTTGATTGGACCATTCAGCTGACTCAGAAAACATGATGGAAAGGGGAGGGGGATGGAAAGGGGAGGGGGATGGAAAGGGGAGAGGGTTTGTACATTTAAAAAATAATCCTGCTCTGATTTGGTAGGCAGCAAGGTCTGCACAAACTATGAGAAGGAGGGAGGTTACAGTCAGGCAGAAGCTCAATATATCTGTTACCCGCATGATGTGAGGTCAGACAACGGACGTACTTTATGTACAGAAGTGACGTTGGCAGCCCAGATGTCAATAGGAAAGCATCGGGAGGCTAGTGCTCATGCGTGGAAACACTGTGCTGTGCCAATCAGATGGTCTCTCTGAGTGACAGCCACTAGAGGCATTTAAACCCTGCAATAAAAACATTGCCATTCTGCAGAACAGCAACGTTTTCAGCTACAGGGATGTAATGGGGGGAACACAGCACACAGACCACTTCATTTAGAGTCTGTTTGCCTATAGTGTCCATTTAAATCTATGCAGGCTACATCGAATCAAAAGGTGTGAACTAGAAAATATATTATCCAAGTACATTAAAATCTGTCAACTAAAGCACATCAACAGAAATGCTGAGTCTTTCAACACATGCAGATTGGCTGGTCTGAAGATTATGTCATAGAAAGTGTCTGAAAGGACATCAGATTGAATGAGATGCTCATTAACACTGAAGCTGTACTTACAGCATAATAAATGAAGCGATGGCACCAGAAGCCTCATGACAACTGGGTTTGATGAACACTCCTCTTTATTTTATCTTAAATTGAATCTGTCACCTTAAAGAACTCTACATTAATCACCAGATCATTATAAAATGAATCTATGTTGAGTTTATAAAATATTTTAACAAATAAGGACTCCAGGAGCACAGCGTGCAAAGGCACGAAAGAAAAAAAGATTTAAGATTTATACCAATTTCTCCATATCAAAGTAAAAAAAAACATAAAATAAAGTCCAACACCGTTTCAAACTAAAGTTAACACAGTACATTTACAATACTTTGTCACTACAGAGTATGGGCATAAGAGGAAAACAGGTAAACGTGTCATCTTGTGAGATTAAGTGCTGTCATGTAGTTGTAAAGGTGCTCTTGAATAACCTCTTCAGCTCACTGTAATGCTGCATGGGGTCTTTGCAAAACCTTTTATCCAGAGGTTTGGAAAGAAAAAAAAATTAAATAAAATTAGCCTGGTCCCCAAGCTGCTCTAAAATTTCACTTCATCGGTACACATTTGGAAGGCAATGATAGGCTGCGACCGTGGTGCCAGCTCAGCTCAGCTTGGCCGCAGGTTTACACGAATTCTGACATTTCAACCGGTTCGAAAACAGACTGACAATACAGGAGGGAGGCATCCTAAGACTCCTTCAACCATAACCACTACAATATTCTCTAGTGGCTATGGTGCCCCTTTAATAATAATGTTTTGCCTTCATAATCCATTGTTTTTACTCTACTGATGAAATACCATGGCTTAGTCTTAGCATTATATATTGGTGGCCTAAATTACTTTTTAGGCTGGAGGAGCAAGGCCCACAAACTGGATTCAGAACTCCAGAACTTGACCTGCAGCAGCCTCTTTTATAAAATGTCCTAAGGGACAATGTTCCCACAAGGCAAGGAGCGGTTGCCTAATTCACCTATCATCCACCTGATGTAGTCCATGTAGTCCATGATGCCACCTGATGACCTATTGCCATATTTGGGCAATTTTGTTGAGCTCTGAACAATCCCAACACTTTGTCATCTAATTGTTTAACTCTGTCGCACAGCGATAATCAATCAATCTCCCCGATCCTCATTTAATCCCCCACAGCACTGATATTTCAAATAATGTAGGAACAGTGCAATAATATCAGTGTAAAGAATTTTGAGAGCTTGTCATTCTGTATGCCAATTGGCTTACAAAAGAAAGCCTCTTGCATACCGGTAAGTGTAATTACCATATGTGCAGAATAATTATTATAAATCTTGTAGCTAAGAGACTTGCTTACAAAATCATTTAACAGCCACACTGAATTAAACCGGTCTGATTCAATAAGCTATATGCAGAGAAGCTCATTCAGAAAACATTTGGAAAAAGAATTAAATTTCAGAACAAAACCGTTCTGTGAAATGATTAGGAGCACCAAGGTATTTTGGGGTTCACATTGATAGAAAATAATCCCCACAATAGGCTACATAGATTCATTTAAAGCAGTAATTAAATATCCATAAGTAAAAATCAAAGCTATATTACACATATCAAACCTGATTTTAGCAAGTATTCTATTATCCAGAAATAAATCGTACATGAATAGAGCAACTAATTTCAGACTTGTTCCCTCTCTGTTAAATTGCCTTATCAGTTTCATGTAGGTCTCCAATAGCCACTGGGCATATAGTTGGTGTGCAAGATTTGCAATGGTCTCTTGTGATAATATTCAGAGATATTAATTTAGACCCCGTATTTATAGTACAGATGTTGTCTTCGACACTGCTTCTTAAGGTTTCTGTGAAAATATAGGATCACACAGCTACTAAATAAGCAACTTTTTAAATTAGATTAGTGACCATATTACAGTTTGGTTTGCTTGAATTCATTTTCGGGTTATTCGTTTACAAATTGTTGTGGCAAGAGGAACATTTTGAAATGTTTCAATACATTTTTATTTTTTTATTTTTTTAAATGATACCTAGTTTTCCCATATTTAGCAACAGTACCTGGATCTGTTTAGTCTGGCTCAACAGCCAGCATTTAATTAAAAACATAAGGGCTCACAAATCTTCTGTAATATTATTCCAATCACTAATGGAATACAAAGACTCCACTACAAATACTATTCCACCAAGTGATGAGAACCCCTGAACAAGTGTAATCTGCCTCATTAAACCTTAATAGGCTCTGTGCTAAGGCTGCATTTACATTTCCCATTTAACAATGATTAATTCATCCTTTAAAACTATCTGTGAGGGAATTTCATTTGTTCCCAAGTCTTAAATTAGTGCTCAGGCCTAGCTGTTTAGAAGAATGAATGGATTATGAGCAAATGTAATTTATGATGATAGAATGCTTGACTTAAAATAATGTCCATTCACATATATAATTACCGGTATGTACATTTGGATCGAAATTATGAAGTTATATGGCTTAAAAATGAGAGCTTTGACTTTTACCAGCGTTTAAAAAGCTATTACACAAAGGCTGCTGTTTCCAGTGCTGTTACCTCCTGTGGAGAGGGAACGAATGAAAGATGTTATGGGTGAAATCTGAGCAGACTATTTAGGCCTGAGCATGCACATAAATCATTCATTGCATAATGACTATAATATCACAATTTCTCAACCTGCTAACTAGTGCAGAAGTGCAATTTTGTATACATTTCCGATGTGTAATGTGTAGGATCTCTCTTATGCAACGCATATGGATTCTGGGCTTTATCAAACCTTGCACAAGAATGTTCCATGTTGGCATGTCTCAGAAATTCCAGCACTTACAGAGACACTTCACTGCTCAAAATAAGTTCACTGAATTGTAGATAAAGCCCAATGAAACACATGCATGCATTTAGTTATGCATTTATTTCTATTAGGGGTATGTCTAAAAACAACCTGCAAAAGCTACAGAACTCTTGCCTTTGCAAGCCCTCACCTTTTAACCCCTTCAAAACGTTCTGTGGCTATCCAATCACAGACTTACCAATGCAGCTCAATGAGAAGTCTTTACAAGGCTGATGCTCTGGGCAATTGCTGCCTCTTGAGCTTATTCCACTGAGCTAACCAAACTAGGAAGTATTAGGACCATTTGTAAGACAAACAGGGGGATGTAACAAGGTTAATTCACAAAAGTACCAATTTCTATAAATATCTCAGAGGGGGGAGGGAGGGGGGGGAAATGGGTGAGAGGGAGGACAATCTACAGAACCCTAAAGCACTTTAGCGTGCTTAAGTGCTTTACGTGTGAAGTGTCCGTTAAACTTTTTTGTTTTGGCATCATGACCCTCCAGTTTCACTGCCCAATTATCTGACAATCAGAAGTTGAATCACTTTGTTTATGAAGCCCTAGCTTCACCTCTCCTGGCTGTGACTCACACAGCATCTCCACATACAGATCTAATGATTAAACGTCCTTTATTATACAGTGTGTTTAATTTAGAATTCACTATATCCCTTTTGGTTAATAGCCTGCTAGAACCTTTTATGTGTAATTCCAGGCAGCCACTTGAGGCGCTTTTGCATTGCGAATTGGGTCAAACTGAAAATATTGCTCTTAGATAAGCATTTGATTGTCACATTTAGACAATTTGCTGCACATGCACATTATCTTACGAGAAAGCATTGGATTTATTGATGATCTTGGTCAAGGCGGTGGGGTAACCATGGCAAGGCAACAGAGCCACAAGCTAAAAGGTAAGTAAAATCTTACTTTAACCATTAAAGGAGGAGGGCCCCAGGAGTCTAAATAGTTAGGACACTTTAGTGTTAATACATGGAATACATTGTTTGTATTACTAACCTATAGTTCAATTAACAGAGCAGTATATGCGTCTAAAGTAAAATCACTGTGTCATATGATTTGATTGAAAATTGAACCCTTATTTTTCCCCATTGAGGCTGTGAGAGTCACAGTCGGGGAGGTGTGTTGGGGCTGCATAAACAGAAATATTTTACTAAATGGTTACCACAAATCATAATCCTCTACATACAATCTGAACCAACAGAAAACAAACCTATGAATGCAACATCACATAAAATTCTAGAGCTTTGGCAAAGCTTCTTTAAAGGAACACTATTGTCACCTATTTCAACAGAGTAGTCTGTGTGCAGTGGCCCTGTCCTTTTAACTTTGCAGTTTCTCTAAAAACGAGTAAGAAAATTGCCACTGCCATTTGGGAGTTAAATCACTTTGTTTCTGTTTATGCAGCCCTAGCCACACCTCCCCTGGCTATGATTGACAGAGCCTGCATGAAAAAAAAAACTGGTTTCACTTTCAAACAGATTTAATTTACCTTAAATAATTGTATCTCAATCTCTAAATTGAACTTTAATCACATACAGGAGGCTCTTGCAGGGTCTAGCAAGCTATTAACATAGCAGGGGATAAGAAAATTTTAATTAAACAGAACTTGCAATAAAGAAAGCCTAAATAGGGCTCTCTTTACAGGAAGTGTTTATGGAAGGCTGTGCAAGTCACATGCAGGGAGGCGTGACTAGGGTTCATAAACAAAGGGATTTAACTCCTAAATGGCAGAGGATTGAGCAGTGAGGCTGCAGGGGCATGTTCTATACACCAAAACTCCTTTATTAAGCTAAAGTTGTTCAGGTGACTATAGTGTCCATTTAATCTCAGGCAAACCAAGACATATCTATGACAAGCGCAGATTGCTCATCAGTCTTGATGACTTCTGGCAGACTGTGCCGGTGCTGGATTAAACTATAGTTTCATTGCAATTTTTTTTTTTTTTAAAGCCTATAAACTAAAATAATAAAGAAATATTTTTATTTTTTATTAGTGTTCCTTTAAAAGATAGCCAATTTCCCCTACATCACAAGAGACCAAGGCTAATTAGAATTATTAATAATTATTATGATCATTTTCAATATACATTCATTCTATCCAGAAAAGCTGATTATCGTATTTACATCTTATTGTTTAAAGCACAGGCATAACACTTTTGCCATCATCACAACATGATCTCTAAATCCCTGTGCCAGCATGGAAAGACTGGTCTATTTGGCATCAGTGGTTCTATAAACCATGCAGACATTAACGGACAGAAACACTCCTTTCAGAAAATGATCCTTAAAGACCAGAATATTTTATCATAGCCTAGGCCCTAGACATCATTGTTGTTTAAGGGGTTAAATGTGTGACATTACCCTCGAGCAAGCAAATAAAAGCAGATGTATAATCACAGGGAAATTTAATAGAATTCTCCAATCTCTCTTCCTTCTTTATCTACGTCGACAAAGGGACCCAGCCCGTTGCTAGGACACAGTATTTTAATTAAGTACACCTTGACGGTAATGCTTTCAAATCAAAAAGCTTGAAAGCTTCCATTGAGAACACAGCAGTCACATAGACAAACACATGGAAAATGGCACCTTTTGTTTATTAGTAATTTTAGGGAAGTGTAGAAATACATAATATTCGTGTGCAAATGGTTGAAATTGTACTGATGGAACAAAAGGCAGCACAACCACCATAGTTTTAGTCAATTTGAAATATCAGGCACTCTTATCAGAAATATGCCTAAAATACACATGCTAATCAGAAGCCCAATGCCCATATAATACAGAGAGATTTAGGATTTCAAATCTAAAGCATTTTATTAGTCGAAGAGTTACATCTGCTATTAGCATGTTGATTAATTGTTGCAGTCCGAATAAAACAGATAAAGAATGAAGTGTTGTCTGCCCTCAAATACCCTCTAATTACAGCCATGTGCCAAATGAAGAATGCTGCAGTGACATCTGCTGGTCACAAATGGTGTCACAGTACTATGCATCACTGACAAATTCTGGGAATACATTTGTTTTACTAAATTAAAAGGTATGCTTGCAAAAGGACAGTTTAGCTTTGAAAAAAATGAACACTGTTTTCCCTTATATTACGTATAAGATTAATATATTGTATACTTAAGTCCAACTACGTTGATACAATAATTAATTTTAATGTAAATTCCCCTATCAAAAGAGTTAGCAAAATATGTACACTAGATGTCAATATAGTTATCCATATTCAATCTACAAAGCCAAGCTATTCATATAAAGAATATGCCACTTAATTTTTATCAATGATGTGTGTCTGCATATATCTAAACAGTCCTGTTATTTGGAACGTGTGTGCAAAGGAAAACTCAAAACATACAATACAAGCCGATATGTCTATTGTGCAAGTGAACTCTAAGAGTACGATGGAACGACAGGTTACATGAACTTCTAGGACATATTCTAGGCCAGGCATAGGCAACCTTTGACACTCCAGATGTTTTGGACTACACCTTCCATGATGCTTTGCCAGAATTACGGTTGTAAAAGCATTATATGGGATTTAGACCACAACATCTGGAGTACCGAAGGATGCCTATACCTGTTCTAGGCAGAAGGATACGAGAGGGTATCTAGCACATTAGAGGAACCCAGAAGCACAGCAGGTTAAGTTTTATATACTAACCTCCATAACACATCAATATTTGTTTTTGAATTAAAGCCACTGTTATTTGCTTGTTCTTGCAAAGAACTGAATGAGGCTTACTCTCTGTGATTGGTAACTGGCCTGGTGCTTGCTGGCGTCAGACTCCAAATTTTCACAGAATGCTTTTTCAGGCTGGCTAATGATGCCCCAATGACGTGGCCGGAGATGAGGGGTTAAACTCTGTTTGTGCAGCATTTCATAGTTAAACACTGCACACCCTGACTCCAAGCACCATGACCACTTCAAACCCGTGAAGTGGTCATAGTTGTGTGCAGAAACCGTTTATAGAATGATTTTTATATTGCATGCTCAACACAATCCAGCAATAGTATTCTGCAAACAGGGCCTATGAAAGTAGAGTCGGCTTGTACGGTACTCCCATTAATTATTGCATGTCTGTTGCCAGGTTTCCCTTAGAAAAGCCAGCCTCTGCAGCCAGACAACGCTAATGACTCAGCAGCAACCACAAGACAGAGCAACAAGAGGACATTAACCATTTAGTTGTTTAGCAATCTAGTGTAGGTAAATCAGGAAAGCTGTGGTTTCACTGTCCTGGATGCTATAACACTGAAGAAATTTGTAAATTCCTAAAGTAATCCACCATGCAAAAACAACGGTGTCAAATAAAGTAAATCTAAAAAAAAGAGCTATTCTTCAATTTAAGAATGCAGTATTATCTTGCCTCAAATAGGTTTTCTGTGAACCAGGGACTCAGATGAAGTAAGTGATGGTAAGCTCCCACCAAGCTCAGCTGCACCAACAATCTGACAGTAATCTTTGCCTCAAACTTACCAAGGTTACAGCTGATTTTACACAAATGCCAAGCTCGTTTTAGCTGCAAATAGGTTTATATTCAGCAATAATCACTTTGGAAGTGACCTTGTGTTACATGGGGCTTTCTAAATGGGCTACTTAGAAGACATTACCAGAGTCATATGTAAGTCATCATACTAGAAGGACCGAAAAACATGTTGTAAGCAGGGACAATGTATACAGAACTAGAAAGCTACAGTTATATAGCAAACAGCTGGGAAATCCCATGGGTTCCTTTTTTTGTCTTGAAATAATTCAGGGTGAAAAAACTCAAAGCTTTTAACCCCTTAAGGACACATGACATGTCATGATTCCCTTTTATTCCAGAAGTTTGGTCCTTAAGGGGTTAAAGGCAATAAAGGAAGCAGCTACATGCACAAATAAGTGTACACCGAGTCCAAAGGTGTATATGAATCAGAAGGCTGGGTCCTTTCTAAATTACACATTACCAACTACCTCAGACACTGATTAAGAAGAAGAGTACAGAAAGAGGCACGTTAAAGGCAATAAAAGTATAAGTGATCATTAACAAATTTCTTGATTGACGCAAACACTTAAGGAGAATTGATATAAGTATTTTCTATTGTATTTTGTTTTGTTTGATGTGTAAGGGTGCATGTTCCTGTTTGGTTTTATTCTGTAATTATTTGTGTGTTGTTTAAAGAGTGTAGTACAGATAGTTTGTTTAAACTATAGTAATTTATCAAATATTTTACCAAGATGGATACATTGAGATTTCTCTCGTTTTCAATTATGTCCTGGGTCCACAAAACATTGCATTGTTACAATAGGAAATTTTTTTACAAAAACACAATATATAAACTATAAACTATATATATATATATATATATATATATATATATATATATATATATATATAGAAAAATAGAAGGGAAGGCTGCTCTCCGGACTTTAAAACATCAAACTTTTATTTAGAAATGGTTAAAAACGACCAACGTTTCGGTCCCTGCTCGGGACCTTCCTCAGGGTCAAAAAATAGAACAGCAGAACAGATTGTACATTATTCTACATTATTTGGAGCTCTGGTGGTGCGCCCGGCATTGGACTGTCTTTAAGCGTGAGTGCAGGGGATATCTCTATTTTATATATATATATATATATATATATATATATATATATATATATATATATACACACACATATATAAATTTAATACATAACAGGTAATAAATATATTCAACCATGACAGGTGCATTCTGTGCTGAGGTGTATTGCCATAGAGATTTGATGATGTCCTTGAGGTTATTCCATAATTGCTCTGTAGGAAAATGAGGACTGAGACACTTTATTTCTGTATTGCGGTATGCTAAAATGTCGTGCTTGTACTGGATCTGAGGTGGGAACAGCTGGAGAGAGCATTCTGCTCAGGTAGGGTGGGTGTTTCCAAGAAATGCTCTTATGCACAAGGCTGGAAAGATGAAGAGTGTGTCGGGATTCCAGCGATAGCCAGTTTAGCTCTTAACATGCCACAGTGGTGGGTAAAGTAATTACATTCTAGTACAAAGCGGCAGAACAAATTATATAATGTATTACGTTTATTAAGGTGGGTTTGCGGTGCTGGTGCATAGACTACATATTGTGTGCGTACTGTTACCACTTTTTTTTTGCTTAGGTTATTGTCAATACCAAAGATTACAAGGTGATAAAGCAAATAAGCGATCAATAAATCACAGAACTGACTGGTCACAAACTCTTTGGTAGTGCTAAAAAACACCAAAAAAAAACCCCACACCATATTGCAAATAGATAGAGCGGATTCATTTTACCCAAGAATGCCAAGGATTAAGAAAATACATTCTTCACATTTCATGCGGAATCTGATCATATTTCATGGGCTTTATCGTCAACATCTGGCAGATATTTACTTTCTGTTACAAGCTAATGTCAACATTTAAAATGAACTGCCATGCTTCTGAAATATTATATCGCCATACTTTTAACACTATTACCAAATACTGAATAATTACAGTTTCGTTGTGAATATAATAAACACATTTAACGCATCAGATTAAGTCAGAACACATAATTAACCTTAAGGCCAGCTAAATACTGGCCTCTCAACTATCCTCTTATTTCAGAGTCCTGTCCAAGTGTTTAGTTTTTTTTCCCTGGCTTCCTAAACCCTCAACAGCACAAGCACATCATTAGACATTCTTCAAACCTGCACTTGGTATGGGACACCCATCATTGACAGTAGGGATGCACCAAAATGTCAGCTTCCGAAAATGGGCCTATCCCATTTCAGCCGAAAACAGGTCAAATTTGCACATTTAAAAAAATCGTAGTGCATAGTTTAACAGACATGCTTGCATTGACAATTCAGATGATTATATATCACAATGAAAGATAGTAATGATAACACGAAAAGTCAAGAATACTGCACTTGGGATGGGGGGGAGGGGAGAGAAAAGAACACTATGGAACAGGGGAGGGGAGAGAAAAGAACACTATGGGACAGTGGGAGAAAAGAACACTATGGGACAGGGGGGAGAAAAGAACACTATGGGACAGGGGGGAGAAAAGAACACTATGGGACAGGGGGAGAAAAGAACACTATGGGACAGGGGGAGAAAAGAACACTATGGGACAGGGGGGAGAAAAGAACACTATGGGACAGGGGGAGAAAAGAACACTATGGGACAGGGGGAGAAAAGAACACTATGGGACAGGGGGAGAAAAGAACACTATGGGACAGGGGGAGAAAAGAACACTATGGGACAGGGGGAGAAAAGAACACTATGGGACAGGGGGAGAAAAGAACACTATGGGACAGGGGGAGAAAAGAACACTATGGGACAGGGGGAGAAAAGAACACTATGGGACAGGGGGAGAAAAGAACACTATGGGACAGGGGGAGAAAAGAACACTATGGGACAGGGGAGGGGAGAGAAAAGAACACTATGGGACAGGGGAGGGGAGAGAAAAGAACACTATGGAACAGGGGGAGAAAAGAACACTATGGGACAGGGGAGAAAAGAACACTATGGGACAGGGGAGAAAAGAACACTATGGGACAGGGGAGAAAAGAACACTATGGGACAGGGGAGAAAAGAACACTATGGGACAGGGGAGAAAAGAACACTATGGGACAGGGGAGAAAAGAACACTATGGGACAGGGGAGAAAAGAACACTATGGGACAGGGGAGAAAAGAACACTATGGAACAGTGGAGGGGGGAGAAAAGAACACTAAAAAAGAGGGAGGGGAGGGGAACATTAAGGGGGGTGGGGCTAAGGTGCAGGGAAGGGAAAAGAAACACTGCGTTAGGTGGGACGACTAAATGAGAAGGGAAGTTTTTCATATTCGATTAATTAAATTCATTAAAAAGTGTAATAATACAATTAAATTAAAAAAAAAATAAACTTTTAAAATAATTTGGGGGGAAAAAAAAAGAAGTAATTTTCGGTTTCGTTTTTCGGACAAGGGCATCCTGAATTTTCGGTTCCGGACCAGAATTTTAATTTTGGTGCATCCCTAATTGGCAGGGACCTTCATAGGTTAAAAAACTGTGGTGGAATAAGCTCTATTATCATTAGTTTGGTGTTGCAGTTTTTTTTTTTTTTTTACGCCCTTTCACTGGGCTGACCCACCACTTTTTCCATCTACAAGATGTGTCCCCGGCACACATGCCCAGAATTCACCACCACCACCCTGACCAGCATACCTCTCATTGTTGGGCGGAATGGAAGCATCATGGGAATTGAAATTTATTAAGAGGTAAGGGCTCCCTAATCACAAAATGACTTTAACAATGTACGAATCTTTTTAAAGCTTTTTTTTTTTTTTTTTTTTTTTTAAATGGGGAGCTACTGATACCCTCAGCCAACCAGCGATACTGCTGTCAGTGCCAGTCCATGGCTTCCAGTTGGAAGAAGCTGAGAGCAGCTGAAGGACAGGGACAGAACTAAATGGCTCTGGAGAGAAGACTTTGAAGGTTAAACTGTTCATGAACAGTTTAACATTTAAACAGTGAGGCAGCGCCAGGAATCTCTGTGTACCATAAGAACTTCATTCCAGTTAAGTTTTACGGTGCCTGGAGTGCTCCTTTAATGTTCAGCAGCGCTGTCAATATGCACGCATACTGAATCTGCCACGCCAAAAAATGTACCTCCCATGAGAAGGGGAAACAAAACTTGGTAGTCTGGGTGCAGAGTCCCTGTTCCCTTACCTTTGCAGTGTGTAACATTGAGTTTTAGAAAATCTGCAAAGTTTATAATGCCAAAAACAGATAAAAGACAGCGAGAACAGACCCATGCACTAGATCCTAGGAGAATAGTGCCAGTCTAGACTCGTGGTCTTATGTACCGCAAGGAGACTCCAGGGGTCTACGGGGGCTTAACCCCAATATAGATAATGATGGTCTCAGTGTAGGTAAAGACGTGAGACCATGTGCATCACCTGGATATAGATATAGCCACATAGGAAATAAGTATTAATTATAGGCTAAACTAACCCAAAATAGAATTGAGACCATGAAATAAGTGAAAAATAAAGTATTTACAAGTGTAACTAGTGCAACTATGCATCCAAGGTAGAAGCAGGTAGAGGTCACTTCCAAGTAAATAAGGGGATATGATATAAGGTACTAAGATAAAGCTTTATTAAGAGACTTGCTTAAATGAAAAAAATCAATCCCAACTTATGACCCCTATCCCTGGTCTAACACTTGTGCTCCTCTGAGTGATGTCTCCTAAAGTACTAGAACTCGAACCCTAACTGCCCAGGATACACAAAATCCCATTGTTGGAGCCATCCAGATTAGCGAACTAGCAATAATGGATAAGGTCCCTAAAATAAATGGCAGTTTAGGGCTGTTGATCGTGGTCACAGAAAGACCAAACAAACAATGCAGGATTGCCACACAGTAATATCCAGAGGAGAAATACTTTCAGATAGAAAGGAGAGGGAGTAAGCAGTATGAGGTAAAGAGGTCAGTTTCAAATAAACTGACAGTAGAATTTATAAAGCCTCTCTCCCTGTAAATCTATCCAGACAGGCATTGTAGCAAAGAAATAAGATAGTGAAAGGTAATCAAATTATATTTGAAGTTAAGAGTGCTTAAATCAAACGATGCCCAGTGCCCATAATAAAGAAAATAAAAAGGAAAAAACACCTGACGTGCGTTTCGGTGCTTGTGTACAGCACCTTCGTCAGGGGCCAGTTTATAATGCATGAACTGCTTCTAGTGGTTTCCTGCAGTTTGACTGAGTTTGACTCAATGAAACGACGCTGGACATCCTCACGCTTTGCATAAGGATGTCCAACGTGTTGGAAAACCCTATAAGAAAGAATGTAGTTAATGCTTTACGATTGGGAAGGACTAAAGCACACGTGGCTCTGACCCATTAGGTTCCCCCCAACAACCGACGTCGGACGAGGTGCGTCACCCAGCACCAAGTGTTTAATGGGTTATTTAACCCTTTTCATGGCTAGGTGTGTGTGGCAGAGAAACATAGCGAATGCAGTTGTATTCTAGCACTATTGTGTTCCTTTAAGTTCTGATTTCTTTTATCCCCTGATTCTAGATTTAATAAGCAACTATTACATCCTACAAGTATGGTGTGATTATAATTTTACCTTACAGAAGAAAAAGAAAAGCCAGGTGATGTCCATTTATAGTTACCGACTATAGTTACCTGTAACTTGAATACAGGTCCAATCAATCTTTAAGAGAAAATTACGGCTTCTAAAAATCTGTTAACCCTATTAAGACAACAAATGAATGCAGGCAATTTCAGGCACGCTTCAATACTGGGTAATGTATCTGCCAGCTTACAGTGATTTCCAGGCTAATTTATCAGACAGCTGAGAAAGCAGAGGGGATTCGTCAGGAATTTTTACCCTTTCCACCACAAAGGACACTTGGAGCATTCAACGAATAAAGTGCCCACCTCTCCAGAAAGAGGTTAAAACTTTCAAATAAATAATTATAACCATGTATGACCATGAATGTTACACTGTAAAGCACTCCATTAAAGGAATACTAAAAAACGTTTAAATAGTTTTTTTGAGCTTTGGGTTTAAACCATTAGCCATCGTGTTGAAGCTAATGGTTCTTTCTCCCTTGTCTTAATTTAACATGTTGTCAGACAACAAAATCACAGTTACACTGTTCTAAATACTATGACCAAACTTGAGTTTTATTTGCAAAATTTGTATCAACAAAGAACCCCACCCAATAAAAGTTTAAAACTAGCCTTATTTCCAGCGCCGGTGATGGCTCCGCCCCCTTTGTGACAGCAAATGGACTATTTTTAGCCAATCCAATGCTTTCGGATTAGCTAAAATCGGCACAGGGCAGGCAGGGCCAAATGTCATTTTGGCCAATCGAGACCTTCTCATAGAGATGCATTGAATCAATGCATCTCTATGAGGAAAATTCTGCGTCTCCATGCAGAGCGTGGGGACGCTAAATGGCAGGGCTGCTTACTGTGCAGGCTTGAGCCAGGAGGCACCCCCAGTGGCCCTCTAAGGAGTGGCTACTTGGAGTTGTCCCTAGGGAGATTGTAAACACTGCCTTTTTTCCGTGAAAAAGCAGTGTTCGCATGAAAATGCCATTAAGCTGTAGTTGTTCTAGTGACTATAGTGTCCCTTTAACCCCTTTAGGACCAAACTTCTGGAATAAAAGGGAATCATGACATGTCACACATGTCATGTGTCCTTAAGGGGTTAATAATGCTTTTCACATACATTGTACATACGTGTACTGAAAATAGGCTTGAGAAAGGACTGTGATGTGGAATATAATCAGCACTTTTCATGGTGGTGACATTAGCCGCTTCCTATATAAACGCAATTGCCTGCACACATCACTGCTTAAATATAATCAGGACCAAAATGAAGCAGTTTTCTTCCTTCTGTTAAAGTCGGTGTTTGATGTTTTACAATCTTGCTAAGCTTACCGTATGGACATACATACACTTTTTATTGCTTATATTTAACCTGTTCAGACCTCATATCTGCAGAGGAAGACTTTGAAGATGATATTCCATGTGTGTACATACAGCCTGCACAGATGGGCAGTAACACATTGGTTTTCATGTAGACGTTGTGTCTACTCGGAACACACTGTGTGCGGCTTTTTACAATCATAGCTATGCAAACTGGGGCCATGAAGCCCACCTTTCATGCAAAACCTATTTGTGAACATTGCGATGGAGAAGCGAGTAGCATAGGTTAGCAGAGTCCTACATGTAGATTAATATCCATTTGAGGCATTGCTTTGCATGTTCTAACATTTTTATAAACCTTAGGGCAGCGTTTAATATTCTTCTATTTCCTGTATCATTCGGAGTCATGTATAACCTGCAGTTAAAGATGCTCCCCATTTTCATTGACACTAAGCCTGCCTTTAGGAAATGTAATTTACAAACACAGGTGCAACAGTTGGTGTTTACTGGTATAGCACCTATTTTGAAAATCATTTGAATAACTTCATTAAATAGTGAGCTCTTGGGTTTCAAACGTTAGGTCCCAACTCCAGAAAATAAAATGTAAAAACAAACAAAAAAAAAAAAAAAAAAAAAAAAAAAAAACAGATTTTCAACAACTCACTCTAACGTTGCTATTTTGTTGTAAGTTCTGCAAGTCATTTTTCATAACGTACTGTTTAGTAAATAACCTCTTAAGCAGTCCCATATTTACATCTGAATAATGAAACTAATGAATGCATAAAACACATATATAATAAGAGATAAAATCCGTCTCATGCATGGTTTAAAATGTCCATTTAGGGTAAAACAAGGACATTGTATTAAAGCACTGCTTTTGTCATTGCTAACTTTAACAGACTTGCTGCATATGCATTTCAACACTTGTAAGCTGATAAGTAAAGAGCACAGCCTCTTCCAGCTTCTGGAACCCTCAATTAACAAATATATATGCACATTTACATTACATAGATATACTTGAAGATAGTTTTTAACATCTTATGAGATTTCCTTGGAACAGGAATTTAATCATTCATGCAAACACGCAACACGCAAACGTTCTTGGCAGCTGTGTGCTCAACATCTGGAATCGTTTGCTGTCAGCTGTTTTGCAAGACATGTAACCAATCCCTTCCTACATTCCTTTCTCAATTTCTCTGCATTAATCCCAGTGCAGAAATGAAAAGAAATTATTATTATTATTTATTTTTTTATAACGTTTAGCTTTGAGCAATGTGCCCTTCAAATGCCATTCACTTTCAGGTTTGAGATAGAGAATGCCTCACATGCCAGGAATTAGATATCTTTGTATAGGGGGACAGTGGAATGCGCTGGAGGTGTAAGTCTGTGTATGACCACAAGAAATAAAAACATACAATCTGTGCCAAAGTGATATCCCTGAGGAGGGATGAGAGCATCTTATGGAAATTAGAAGACTGAACATTCCGCTCATCTAATATTAGATTCAAAGACTTTTGCAGTTGCTCCATAAGGCCTTTTGTAAGCCTCAGCTTCTCGCTGGACAGTATACACAAAGAGAATATAAGACATGTGGCAGGCAACTTGCTCCGATAACAGAGAAATGCAACGAAAGCCAAAAACTGGACGTGGCTTTTTGTAAATGGCTTTGCATTGAAAGATTTGTTAATTATTTGTGACATGGCGGCCATTTTGATTAACCTACATATCAATGATTTGTCTCTACGTCTATATAATTGTACTTGGTACATATTAAAAGGTTTACATTTTTATAGTATTAGGCATTTAGTTAAAGGATCATGTCCTAAACGCTCCAAAAGTTATTTATGACCCTTTGGTAGAGGGTAATTGTTATAATAATCATGTTTTTATTTTGACACTTTTTTATTTTATTCTTTATTTGGAAGGGGTTGTGGTTCAAATGCCCCCAACAGTCCAAAGCTTACCATCGACAATGGCATGTCAGTCTAAAAATATGCACTCCAAGTGGCTTATGTGTGCTAAGGATAGCCAAATAATTTCTGCATACACAGATTCTATAACAACAAATCTATTAAATCAAGCCCTAGGTCTAAACCTGTAATTGAAAAGCTTTTCTGAGGAACACTCACTTATAGATGCTCACAACCCATAGCATTCGAACATGCTACCACATAAAACTAAACAATTACAGGGACGCCAACGAAAAGAACAACTTTAACTTAATAAAGCAGGTTTGGTGTATAGATCATGCCTCTGTAGTCTCACTACTCAACTCCATGTAAGAGTTAAAGGGATACAGTAGTGCCAGGAAAACAAAGATGTATTCCTGGCACTACCGATCCCTCTCTGCCTTCTCCTCCCTCCCGGTAAATAAACTGTTACAAATCCTTTATTTACTTACCTGAACCCAGGACCGATATGCTTGGCGCTGGGTCGAAGCTATGCCCCCTCCTCATCAAGCGACGAGCAGGGTCTAATGCGCATGAGCGGCAAATGCCACGCGCACATTAGACTTGCAATAGGAAAGCATTGAAATAAAACTCTGACGCTGGAGGTCCTCGTGCAGAGCGTGAGGACGTCCAGGGTCAGATAACAGACCAAATGTCTGTTTGGATTCCGGAAGCCCTTGAGTGGCTGTCTGGTAGACAGCCACTGAGGGCAGACTTGGTGCTGTAATGTAAACTTTGCAGTTCTCTGGCACTAGGTGCAAAATGGATACAGCACCCAGACCACCTCAATGAGTGGAAGTGGTCTGGGTGTCCCTTTAAATAATTTTGTTTACGCAGCCGTAGTCATGCCTCCCTTCATGTGACTTGCTCAGCCTTCCTAAACACTTCCTGTAAAGTGAGAGCTATTTTATACTTCCTTTAATGCAAATTCTGTTTATTTTAGAATTTCATATCTCCTGCTCGGTCAATAGCTTGCCAGACCCTGCAGGGGCCTCCTGTGTGTGATTAAAGTTACATTTAGAGAGCAGGATTTAAAATTAAGAACAAGCACATGAACATCTGATTGAAAATAAAACCATTTTTTACATGCAGGCTGTGTGAGTCACAACCAGGGGGTGTGGCCAGGGCTGCAAAGACAAACAAAAGCGACTTAAATCCTAAATGTCAGAACTGAACAGTGGACATTTAGGAGTATGAGCTATACAATAAAAATGCTTCGTCAAGATAAGGTTGTTTTGGGGACTATAATGTCCTATTAATTGTGTTGTCCAAACTTTGGAACAGTGGGACAAGGGTTTTTAAGTTCTCAGGTAATGGGAGTTCTCAAAGTGAATTGTATACACACAGTATTATAAGATCTTGTGTATGCAGACTGAATACACGTGTAATCTGCTAAAAACAGGTTACAACATGAACACACATGAGGTTTGTATACAAATTAAACTCGCTGCTAATTATTCATAAAGGAAGGAAAGTATGACACAGAGGCTGGTAGAGAATAGCAAGTATACAAAGATAGGTGCAGACCTAACTAAGTTAAAGAATGGCTTGGGGTTACAATGTGCAATTTAACTTTTTATATCACTACTTCTAGAAAGGAGGAGACAGTCAGGATCTGGGCGCATTGTTTCTAGTCACCTAAGGAAGAAAGGGAAGAGGATATGGGATGACAGCACATGACTTAAATGACTATCCACTTATCCCCGGTCCCTTACTTGTGTTCCCACTACCTTCTTCTTTCTGACTCCTATACCCCCTACCTACTTGTGCCAGACTCCTAGATACCCTAAAATCAAACTCAGACCGTTACAAAATGTGATTGGGTTTCAGGATTTAAGCCCTGATTTGCTTGGGTTCAAATTGGCTATTTGCAGAGACTTCATTTAAAATTCTGTTCTAGCTTCAGTCATCACACAAGAACATTTCCACATGTCAGTCAATGAATAAACTGCTACATAGCTATTTTAGTACAAGAGCCCTTAGTAGATTGCTTTGTTTTGCCTGAAGTGCCAATATTTGCCAGTTAACGCTTTTCTACATCTCAAAACCTGCTGGAGTACACCATTATATTATCTCACTGTTATAAGTAGATTCTGATTCATCCACATGTGGATCTTACAGCCACATGGCACACCCAGTACAAATAAAGTTGCACAGCACTGACTCAGTCCCACAGTCTTTTATCATTATTGACAGGTCATCACACCAATTCATTAGCTTTTTTGGATTCCAGAAAATAACCTTCCACCCTCCCTCCAATCACCCAATCAATACTGCTCATAAATTTAAAAGCCAAAGAAGGTTAGCAAGACAAGACAAGAGAGTGGTTAGTCATGGCTGAATCATATAATTATCAGGTAACTACTGGAGACTAATGTTCAAATTTCAGCAGGGCACACAAAGAAAGCAAAGCCATTGAAGTATCACTGCTCAGCCCCTACACTTAGCAGTCACAGCTAAAACAAAGGCGATACTGAGGTATTTGCTCACAGGGATTATAATCACATTGCAAATGAGTTTCCCAACAGGCAAACTCCTTTGGGCATTGTGATGGAATGACCACAATATTGAATACATTTAGTTGTTTTTTACTCAAAAATACCCAGGAGCAATGTACAATAAAGAAGGATTGGAGGCGTTCAGAAATAGTATCTCATCCAACATAAAACCAGGAAAGAATTCTAATGACAGAAGGGGTAAGCTCTGGCACATAGAGAGTTGCTTGCTAGTAGCATAATAACGCACTCTAAGCATTGCATTTTCCAGGGATTTCCTCACAATACAAATCAACCTTAAAGTAATGAACACAAAGACACAGCTTCCCATGGAGCTCACTGTTAACCCCTTCAGCGCAAGAATGTCCAATCCATCCAACAAAACACTCACGTCGAAATTCCTTTGAGAGAAACTAGTCAATATAAGAATAAATCCAGCCTATCAAAAAAAAAAAAATACATAAAAAAAAAAGGCAAAATATTCGATTTTTGCTGCAAGAACAATATGAACAATGGGTGTTCACAGTCAGACTGTCTGAAAAGTTTCTCAATGGTCTGAGACAAAAAAATAAAGCTTAACATCTCCGTGAAAGATATTAAAAAGAAAGAAAGAAAAGGGAAGACACCTCACCTTTGAGACAAAACATTCTGCATCCGTTACACGAGGAGCTGAGGAAGCTTGGAACACTCCAATTGTACAGGGCTGTGCTACATACAGCTGTTTTGCAGTTCCTTTCATTTAGCGTGCGCACACTAACACACACACAAAACCATGGCACCAGGCCAGCTCGTGCTGTGAAAGGAAGCTGCCATCCAATCCTATGTTATCCGAGCCAGTCATTTGGCCTGTAACCCCAAGCTCTCCTTCCCCAGCTGACTCCCCTCCATTCCCAAAATAATATCCAAGTAGAGTGAGAGGGGGAAAGAAACCTCCTGTCCCTCTATGGCCAGTCCCACCACCAGCCTATTTCCAATTGTTCTCTCTTATCTGTCAGCATTTTTTTTTTTTTTTTTTTTACTGTTGTGTGCACAGGGTTTAGGGATGTCAATTGGGCAGAGGCAGGAATGGTAAATCGCTCTTAATCCAAGTCAACTGTTTGTTGTGAAATACTAACGCAGCTCTTTGTGGATCACGTTTTTTTGTTTTCTTGTTCTGGAATGCCTGGTTTGTTTTCCAGTATGCGGCTGCCCCCCTGCACATTTTTTTGCATTCTGCTATTGTTTGAGCTTTTCATATGTGCTAGCATTCAAAGGTTTCCTGACCAGAAGAGTTTCATGTCAACAACATACATTGCAATGCTTTCTGTAAACATGCACTGTCGTGCTAATTAATGACAGGTATACGTCAACCCACCTACAGCACATTCTTACACACACACACACACATTATGAGAGATGGGCTTTTACTAGTAATTGCTAGTGGAATAAGCTCAAATCACTACAGTCTCCTTCCTTAAACTTCCCTACAGTGATATTAAAATAAGGATTTCTCTTTAATTAACGTATTGGCACTAAATGAGACACATCTTCGAAATTTTCCAGGCTTCGTGTCTGAAACAAAGAGATTATCAAAATGTATCAAAGCTAAAGATTGCATAGTTTCCTATAAAGCTAAACAGAATTATTGCCTTAGCTAACTTTTATTTTGAAGTTTAAGGATGGATGAATTGCTGGCTCCCGTTTAACTACCCTGTGCATACACGGATTTAAATATACTGGTCTAAAAACAATGCTTTGTTTTACATTAATGAGAAAAATGGACAAAATTAAGCCAAAATGTTTCATGGAAGAATGACAGAACATGAAATGTTATTTTACAGTGCTTGTAATTCAGAATTTGAATAGGTCATTAAATCATTTAAACAAACACCAAACTGCTTGGTATTCAACAATTACATCAATATAAAATCATACTGGATGGCATAACTAACCAATTGCCACACATTTTTATACAGTCAAATGTTTTGTGTATCCAACTGTGGATCTAACAGGTACTCGCTATCACAGATACATCAAATACCAATTAATCACAGTGATAAGCCATTGAATAGGAACACCCTCTGAGCACCACCCATATTTCCATATTTCAAGAAAACTGAGCAGCTACTTACTAAGTCGTTTAGAAACAAAACATTTTGGTACGCCTCAAGAAGAAAGTTGTTAAATTAAAAAAAACGTCAAGAATTGTGATGCTACATTGTTGCCATTGCAGCATATCCTGTTTTGTGAAAAGTACATGGTATTTATAGTGGTAACTGCGTGACAAATTCTTTAAATACTTCAATACAAGAGGCCACCCTAGAAGGTAATGTGACAGTGGCAGGATTTGGGGGGGAAAAGGCAATATTTAGATTCTGCTTTGATGCTCACTCCAAAGGTTATTTACTAAAGTGAGTATTCATATTCATTTCACATTTAAGCCCGGTGCAGACAAATTGTAAGAATAGAAGACAGAGAATTTTTCTACTTTGACATTACATTTGTATTTCATTTATGGTTATTCAGTAAAGTGAGAATTCAATCTGTGTCTAACTACATTCACTGCACAGTGAATGTAATGTGTGTCTAGGTATCACGGGGAAAAGAAAAGACACATGATTATGTAAGCAAAGCTTTGGTTAAAAAATAAAACAAACAAAATATAAAAAAATAAAAAATTTAATTCTAATTAAAAATTTTCGGCCAAGCTAAGCTAGAAAAATAGAATAATTCATTTATAATCACTATTAGGCATCAAATTTAAATGCCCAGACAAATTATTTACTAAGTACTAGCTTAGTGAATATTTACTGAATTATCCATACATTTCTATTATTTAGAAAATTATTTATTATTGACACAGGAATTTCAAATGCTATGCCAAAATAGTGAAGATAGAAAAACAGGTTAGAAAATGTATTTAAATTTGGTTGCTTTGGTCTAATATTTGCCATTTCCTTATCCATTCCCCACTTCTTTTGTAACGCCCCGCGAGTCAGGTGGTACTCTAAGCTATTTCATATATTAAATGGCTCAGTTAGTGGAATATTAATATGTCCTGTTCAGGAATATCATCCAAACTTGCCTGGCAAGCACCAATTACTTATTACCAAACTGAGCCCAAGCCATCAGGAAGAAATGTGATACCTCATGTTAAGAACAGTGGACTAGCTTTATTTCAGACTGAACAAACACCTGCTGGCCACTTGGACCAAAATGTAACAGTCTTGTCCCTGCAACTTCCCAAAATAGAAGCAGTTTCATAAAAACACCCCAATTAGCATACAGTTGTACAGTGTTACGCGCCTTTGCCAATAGTTAAATGTAAGTATATTGTTACAAAGATAAACAAAATAAAGAGACCTTAACCATTTATCTACCAAGTTATTTGCCAAAAAACAGTCAAACAGGACAAGTTGTAGAAAGTAGGTCATGTAACCTACGTCGCGCCACTCAAGGCTGCCAGATCTAAACAGGCTCTGGCCTATCAGGAGTTTTAGTGCAAAGTGAGTGGTGAGGACAATCCTTTATGCGTTGCAGCATTTAGAAGAAGTAATCTCCGATCACTTCATCGCAGAGGTTGTGAACGGGAATTGGCACGGGAGTAGAGCAGCCCGTACAAGCTATCGCAGCTCCTTTGACCTGTACTTGGCCGCCCAGCCACTGGACCCAGGGAAGCCACCCACAGTGCTAGATATACACAGAGCTGGAGAATAAGCATACAAATAATACAAACAGCACAAACAGAACACCACTGATAAGCCACACACATGCACACAAGCAGCCTCTCACAATACTCCAAGCTGCCCCACACACCAAACACAATTACACACACAGCCCCTGTACATAGCCCACATTCCTTTGTATCATACACAATTCCACAAATCCATGCCCTTGTACGCACAATATTGGGAGAGAAAGGGTTAGATTGTGCTGTCTGAACTGCTATAGTTATGCACATCACATTAACAGAGCGCAACAAAATGATAAATATTCCCCGAAAATAATGGTTATTGATTGTTGTATGTGTTCCAACCAAGAGGGATTAAAGTACCACTATAGGCACCCAGACCACTTCAGCTCAATGAAGTGGTCTGGGTGCAAGGTTCATCTAGGGTTAACCCTGCCTGCTGTAAACATAGGAGTTTCAGAGAAACTGCTATGTTTACATATGGGTTAATTGACAGCCGCTAGAGGCGCTTTTCACTGTGATTTTCACATTGAGAAGAGGCCATCGTCCATAGGAAAGCATTGAGCATTGAATGTGCGCGCGGCTCTTGCCACTTATGCGCATTCAGCTGATGACGTTGGAAGGAGGAGGAGAGTCCCCAGCGCCGAGGGTGCCCGGCGCTGGAGAAAGAGGTACGTTTAACCCTTCCTCCCACTTCAGCCTGGCGGGAGGGGGGCCATGAGGGGGGGGGGGACGGACACACCTATTAACACTATAGTGCCAGGAAAAGTAAAAAAAATAATAACCATAGAAAGCAGAAAACTATTTATTTCTGGCATGAAAAATGTTGCCAAAGTCACAGGAAAAAGAAATACTTTTCACTTCAGGAAATAAGACAAACGACACGCAGAGAAAACTATTCTAAACAATGACAACAGATTCCAAAGAATCAAATAAGATATTTCAATAAGAGGACTATAAAGAACCAAACATTTCAACATTTCCTGCCGACTATACAGTCTGTCTGCATCATCTGCTGCATGGCCATAGGGTTAAGACAGAGAGCAGAAACTAAACACTTTATCTGAGCTATGTAGAAGTAAGGTCACACTGCCAAGATCCACGTCTACTTCTAACAATCACCAATAGCCAACCTAGCTCGTTTTAAAAACATGAAAGCTCATCAACGGCTAAGAATAATACTTAAAGGACCACTCTAGGCACCCAGACCACTTCAGCTTAATGAAGTGGTCTGGGTGCCAGGTCCTTCTAGGGTTAACCCATTTTTTCAGAAACATAGCAGTTTCAGAGAAACTGCTATGTTTATGAATGGGTTAAGCCTTCCCCCTATGTCCTCTAGTGGCAGTCTCATTGACAGCCGCTAGAGGCGCTTGCGTGCTTCTCACTGCGATTTTCACAGTGAGAGCACGCCAGCGTCCATAGGAAAGCATTGTGAATGCTTTCCTATGTGACCGGCTGAATGCGCGCGCAGCTCTTGCCGCGCGTGCGCATTCAGCCGACGGGGAGGAGAAGAGGAGGAGAGCAGGAGGAGATCTCTCCGCCCAGCGCTGGAAAAGGTAAGTTTTTACCCCTTTCCCCTTTCCAGAGCCGGGCGGGAGGGGGTCCCTGAGTGTGGGGGCACCCTCAGGGCACTCTAGTGCCAGGAAAACGAGTATGCTTTCCTGGCACTAGAGTGGTCCTTTAACAATGCTTGTGTTCGAAAAACCCATAGGTGGGAGTTACATTGTAGATATAATTGGTTATGGAACTGGACATTTTAGAAAGCTTTACCCATTTTAAAAAATATATTTTTACAACTAGTTCTTAAAGGATCACTCTAGGCACCCAGACCACTTCAGCTTAATGAGGTGGTCTGGGTGCCAGGTCCCTCTAGGATTAACCCTTTTTTTTTTTATAAACATAGCAGTTTCAGAGAAACTGCTATGTTTATACTGAGGGTTAATCCAGCCTCCAAAACCTCTAGTGGCTGTCTCATTGACAGCCGCTAGAGGCGCTTGCGTGCTTCTCACTGTGAAAATCACAGTGAGAGCACGCAAGCGTCCATAGGAAAGCATAGTAAATGCTTTCCTATGCGACCGGCTGAATGCGAGCGCAGCTCCTGCCGCGCATGCGCATTCAGCCGATGACGTCGCAAGGAAGAAGGAGAGGAGGAGGAAAGCTCCCTGCCCGGCGCTGGAGAAACAGGTAAGTTTAACCCCTTCCTCCCCCCAGAGCCCGGCGGGAGTGGGTCCCTGAGGGTGGGGGCACCCTCAGGGCACTCTAGTGCCAGGAAAACGAGTATGTTTTCCTGGCACTAGAGTGGTCCTTTAACATTAGGCCTAACACAAAATATTTGGTATATATTAAAATATTAAAACATATTCAATCCATTTTACTTTAGATGAACACTCCAATTACCATAACTGTAGCTATGGTACCACGAGTGCCCCCATTATAAGTAGTCAAATAATTTTTGAAGAAGTGACTTCTTACCTGGAGTACCGCTGGGCAGCGCTCCCCACCACTACTAGAAAAATTATGCAGCATAACAGAGAAGGCGGAGATACAATTGTGAAAGACTTGGCGCTGGATTCCGGGTATGTTTTAACCCTTTTATTGTAAGTTGTTTTTTTTTGTTTTGTTTTGTTTTTTTAAAGTCACACAACAAAATAGAAAAAATACAATAAATAAAATGGTTGCCAAGTGCCCAATATCGCATATACAGCTAAAATTAAAGGGTTGGAATAACCCTTTAACTGTGTGTACCATAACATGTACACTTTAAAATATGACCTGAAACAAAATACGTCCCCTAACTATACCCAATAGATTTTGAAAATATCAACTGATGAGAGATCAGGGTACCATGAAATTCATCTGCTAAGGATCCATTCAACAAAAACCTTGGGCCAAACTCTCCATAACAGAGTAAGAAGCATTCCTGAAATTCATATAGGCATGTTTAAATGATGTACTGGAAACAAGATATTACTGCTGATGGTGAAAAAAATGTGAGATAGGTTTATGGCAGGTGAGTGAGTGATGAGGAAATAATAGTGAACGGATGTGTGATGGATTGGACAAGGTGAACGACTGATGGATAAACATTATATGATGATTACAGATTACACTTTTTCTGTAGAAGTGCAATGAACAAGGATGAGAACATTATTTTGGAGGAAATTGTCTTTTTTAGAGATAACAGATTGAGGAAGTGAAAAATGAATTAGGAGTTGTGTATAATGACGGCCATCAATACAATTTTTGGAAATTACCAAATAACAGACTATCCAGTAAATATAGGTTCGCACAGAACGTTGCTTGGTAAGTAAACCATTATTACTTGACTACTTATCACAAATCAGGAAGATGTATAAAATGTAAATATTATACATATTACAAATCATTTTTTGGTTAATTCACAGAATGTACTGAGAGTTAAGACATAATTTAAACATATCCAGCTGTGTCCTTGTATACACAATAGATCAATCCCACAACACTACAAACCACAATCAATACAGATTTTTAAACCCTCTAATAACACAGGAGGCTCATACTGGAAATGGGTGGTGTAAATGTATCTATGTGTTAAGTGAGGTATTATCTACACTACTCTCCAACAAGTCTAGGTTACTCTTAATTAAGTGTACAAAAACAAATAGACTTAAAGTAAGCACCAATACACAGCATAAAGCAAAATGCAGTATAATAAAGGGAGTATGTTCTCATCTGATTGGCCAATCACTGCATTTTGCCCGCACATGTGCAGTAGTCTCCCATTGATTTCCTATGGGCAGGCCTGGCACAGTCACATAAACTGTGACAAGGGCACTAAAGCATTAGGGCTGCATATTGGTATTCCTAATGCTATAGTGTTCCTTTAAAGAAAGAGTACTACTAATTAAAACTCCACAAATATGATTCAGAAAGTGCAAAATCATTACAAATATTGTTCTGTACCTTTTAGAAACCATTTACTCAAAATGGCATGGTTAATGATATGTAGACACAATCTAAAAAAATTTAAAAAATTAAAAAATAATTCACTGAGCAATGTGTTGTGGTGAACTTAAATTAGCATCTTGGCTATTTTGATACAAACTTTGCATATGATTTGCAAATTAAGGTATTATACCAATCGATCACTGCACATTGTGCTATTTCTACTTCCTGAAAATAGCATGTTCTGCTTATAAAAAAATTGTTGCCAACACACAGAAAACGTTGCAAACGTGCAATTCAGAATTTATACTTTAGAAGTGCATGGCTTAAAATATTGCAAAACAGGGAAAATGGTTTGAGTTATGGATTATATCTTCATTTACTTATTAACCCTTAGAAGAAGGGGAAAAAATAACTTCACGGGCCTCTAGCATGTTACTCCTGAGCCAATAATCACTGCATATTTACAAAACAATAAACAGGTTTGTACATTGCAAAGCACACATTATTCACTGGTCTCAAGTATAAATATACACAGGCCAAAAGCAACTAAACATGTTTTCATAGCTGTTTTCATCTTAGAGTCAGTGGATAGCATGCAGTGTGAAAAAACATCAGGGAATTTGCTAATCCTTCCCCGGAGCCTAGAAGGGTGGCAGGTGCATCTCCTCAGGCAGCAGGCACACCAAAGTAGCCCATCAAATACCAACTTCCAACAGCGTCACACAGCTTATAACTAGATATTGTCTGCAAAGCCCAATTTGCAAGCACGGCAGGGCATCGCCAAACCAAAAAAACATTGCACTTACAATAACTTGGATATTAATGGTTTCTGAAAGCCACAACAAGCAAATGCCTAGCTTGAGCCAGAAACACCGTTCTGTGACAAAGGAGCTCTGAGACCACTATAAAACATTAATACGGTCAGTAAGAAAATAAGTCAATGCACACTATTTAACCTAAAAATACTCGGATGTAAACTCATGGACAATAACACCAGATTAGATTTTCATTAAACAAGTCTTACATGAATAAGGTGTGGAGCGTATTCAAAGTATTGCACATACTCTTATTTAAAAAAAAAAAAGGGCAGGATCGCACAGGTTACCACTTCTCTCATTCTTCAGATCACCATTTACAACCTCATACCAAAACCTGTTTGGGGAGTATTTAAACTGTTTTAACCGACTCTTACACCCTCCTACAAAAACAAAGGCAGGAGGGGCTTGCTAGCAGAATACTATTGTCTTCCAATTGTTAAATGTTGCCAGTGTTAAGAGTTTCACTGTAAACGAATATGTAGAAGGTTATGCAAAAAGGGTAGATGACCTGTCAAGCCAAATGGCCATTTACAATATAAGTCCAGTGTTTTAATTATATACTGTATGCATCCAAGAGAGAGAGAGAATTGACTTTTATGTTGCAGTAGCAGATGAGGTTTTCTTCGAATATTCCAACTGTTATTATGACATCAGTTCCTCATTCCTTTGCCCCAGTAAACACAGTTGATGATTGGAGTGAGGACTGCTAGGGAGGCTAGTGTAAAACACACCCCGATAGCACGTTGTTGTCCGGGATAAAGTAAATGATCAAAGATGCTCTGCGCAAGCTCAAGCTTCGTTGAAAATGCCATATGAGAACAAACCCACTTGGGCATTACTTCAGTATTACAGTAACATTTAGCTGGTTTTTGGCTCGTAAAAAAACAAATCCCTGCATGTGACCGTGACCCTCTAAAAGGTGCATCTATGTTTTGGGATGAATTAGTGCTTGTGTGCACATACACATCTTTGTCTACTCCTTATTGAAGTCGGTTGTACTAGTGATACTACTACTGTCTGGCCTATGACTAAGAGGTAACCCACATCTTTATGTATAGCAGGCAAACACTATGCAATCAATAGACAGGCCATGATATCACACTTAGAAACATACCATATTACACCCATCAATTGCATTTTAGTGTACAAAAATATGAGCAAGGAGTAAGTGATTTACTTCTAAGTTGTTTTAGGCTTGTAGGCTATTAGCCATTGTGCAGTGTACACATAATACAATTGTATTTAGTCATATATAGTGCTGGCAAATCACTGGGTTGTGTACACTGCATTTTCTTGATCAAGGAGCTCTAACAGCCTACAATCTAATGAATAACCAAAACGTTAATGCGATGCATGTTTCTGTACATGCCTTGAACCCCAATGTGGCATGTTACCTGCATATTTATAAAATGCACAATATTAAATTTAATAGAAATTGTATTCAACCATAAGTTTAACATATCTATTTCATACAATATGGCCAATAACTCACTCCTTTAGTAACAGCGTGTTTCTACGTGCATGCTACGTTATATTTAAAGGGACACTCAGAATGCAAACTAATACATTTTATTTTACTAGTTTTGGTGCAAGAAGTGGTCTGGCAAAGACAGACTGATCCCCTAGTATTTTACGCCCACCTCCTCAGTAAGAAACATAAGACTGAGATAGTTTCACTTAATTATAAATATTTTGTATGTCGTAAGCAAGTGACATGAGCTGAAAGGGTGTGATCATTGGCATTTATTTGGCCCAAGCAGCTCTAATGATTATGGCACTGGAGTACCCCTTTAATGTATCATTATTTAGCTTATCTACTTATATAACACAGCTATTCCACAGAACTACAAAACTTAATGGTTGCAACTTTGTTATAGTGCTGAGGGTCTCACTCCAGTCCTCAAAGTGTACCAAGAATCCAGGTTTTGTCAATAACTCCAATGAAGCATAATATGAAATCACATAAATCCAGGACAGTAACTGTGTGATTAGGACTAGTTTGAGACCCACAATTATACAGCATTTTGCAACCTGATAAAAAATACTCCTTATAATAGAAATATGAATCATGTTTTATACAGCCTACAAATAAAAATTTCCCCTAACTGTAATAATAATTCTCCCATAAAGAGGAGTCTCTCCACATTTAAAGTGTGTTACTTGAGGTCAGCAACATATTTACACTATTGGGCTCATATTATACCCTGGTAACAATAAATGGTTAAATCCATTTGGTTTACTCCATTAAAATCGCCGTAAAACAGATATTCAACACTTCAACGGTTGAGCATTTGGTTCACCACTGGTGCCTCAAGTAGTTCCACTAGAATAAACAAAGCTTTTTGAGGTGTTGGTAATCCTGTTGCACTTAAAGTGTTAACAGAGTAACAGGAAGGTCCATAGAGTTCTGACTAGCTGAACAAGATTCTAATGACAAAGACATATTGATCCTTCCTCACATGCTGGAAGGTTTTAAGGAATGAAACAAACAAAAAAACTGCATCTGGTTAATTTAGGGTCCAATGAGCATAGGATTGAGAAATACCCATATTGATCAAGTTTGTCAGTGTTTATGTTAGTGATATTGGAGATACAGGATGTTCTTTAAATAAATAAGGCAAAATATAAAAAAAAAAAATTATTAAGTACACTCTTAAGCAGTGGACATACATCATTATAAACAAACTTTCTCAAGAATCTTTACTGATATCTTTGGAACAAGGTGTAGGAGTTTTTTTTCCCCCACTGGCTACATTGGGATGAACAAATTAATTTCAGAAATATTCAAGGTAACATCTGCAAGTCAGGGAGGTTTCCTGATAAATAGGGAGTGAGGCTAACTACGTAAATCAGATGGTAGGTAGGCAAGCATCTCCCCCTCAGAGGCTTTTCCTTTGAGATTATAGAATCTGGGCATGGAGCCAGTGGTGGTTGCAATATCAATCTGAAATGCCATGGACATAAAACCTGGGAACACACAGTGAACACTCTATGCTAATTGCACCTGTTGTAACTGGCCACTCCACGCTAATTGCACCTGTTGTACCTGGCCACGGATCATGTGACAAAAGTGCAACAATACTATATACATCAACATAGATTATTAAAATGGGAATTCATTGCTGTCTCCAACAGTAACAGTAAATGTGATTTCAAAGAATATAGCTTCCTTATTTATCTCATACTAAAAGTTAGACATGGGAGGTTGATTCATTACTGTGATCTAATCTCTGAGTATTAGCCTTCACATAATGTGTCATATATATATATATTTATTAATATTATAAATATCCTACCTGGTCCATTAGAATAAGAGTGATGTTCAAAATCTCGATCCTGGTGCCCACAGCCTTACAATATACAAGGAAGCTGGACCAAGCATGTGCAAGCAAAAGTAGAATGTGTGAGGTCAGCGTGTGCAATCACTAGGGTCTGACACCAACCAATTAGAGGCAAAGAATCTTGCTCACCCTGTTGACCTGGTAAAACAAATAGCTGATGTGCATTAACCCTCCTCTTCCTTTTTGTTTTAGCAGTCAAGCTTTTGTGTGCTAATCACGCAAACGCTACCTGTTTGACAATTACCCTGTATGTCTGAAGTACAAACAGTCCACATATCTGATTTGATCAAATGCTACATTATGCTATAGATCACTATGGATTTCTTTCTAAGCCATATACATTTTATCATTTCAATGCTGTGTTTTTCTCATGCTTCCAAAGGCACATGAGAACTTTAAGTAATGTTAATTATGATAATCACACCTTCATGAAAGTCCTAATTTGCCAGGACATAAGGTTATCGTTAACAGTCACCTGAATACAAGCAGGGGTGTGAGTGATACCATAATAACAAGAAAATAATCAATTTAGAGGGTCAGTATCTAGTGAGTTAACTTGTAAGCATTACAAGTATCTCAGTATTACTATTCCACTGCCCTAGGTAAAGTACTGCATCTCCTGCTACTGTTCATTGATTTGTTTAGAAAGTGTTTAACCATAAGGAATACCTTGAAATCTCTGTTGCTCCCAAATATTAAAGGACCACTATAGGCACCCAGTCTAATTCAGCTCAATGAAGTGGTCTGGGTGCCAGGTCCCCCTAGTTTTAACCCTGCAGCTGCAATCATAGCATTTTCAAAGAAACTGCTACGTTTACACTGCAGGGTTAATCCAGCCTCTAGTGGCTGTCTTGCTGACAGCTACCAGAGGCGCTTCCGCGATTTACACTGAATAAATCGCACTTGTTTGACGCCCTCGCGGAGTCCAGCATCAAAAAAGATCCCCATAGGAAAGCATTGAGTAATGCTTTCCTATGGGCGGGTTTGAATGCGCGCGCACGCCTCTGGCTGTGCATGCGCATTCGGCTCCACTCGGGAGCTGATGTAGACGGAGGAGAGGTCACCAGCCTAATAACCATTTATTCGCAGCAGAACGGGGCCATAGTCACCGTTTAGGTGACTAAGGCTCTATAGCGTTAGGAATACATATGGAAACAGTATGAAAATATTTCCGTGACTTGCAAAACCCACTAAACAGGTGACTTACAGAGTCCTGCAGTTTTCATTCTAGATGTGAGTTGGAGATTTCTTTAAAACTCAGCTCTGTGATATACACAGCGTAGTACATATTTGTATTCCTAACGCCATAGTGTTCCTTTAAGCGCCTATACAAAGCAAATAATTATATGGCAGCAGTTATTCTAGTTATGGAGGATGTTTTCTAAGAGTGAAGTTCTGATTAGCGTAACAGCTAAGCAGTCTTAAAGGGTTAACTGCATGCCCCCATTCATAAAAGTTCTGATTTCAGGGAGAGAAAAAAAAATAGCATTTTATTTTGGGGGGGGGGGGGGGGGGGGTGCTTGACATATTTGTTCTTAGAATTGGAGTGCTGCTTTAATAGAGAGCAGAAAGTAAAAGTGTTACTCCAGCCACCATGAGCGCTTGATTTGAAGTGGTCATGGTGGTAGGAGTATGAAGGTGCAGTGTTTCAGCTTGAAACACTCCACAAACAGAGTTATTGTTAATTCAGTGCGGGGGGCTAGTCGCACTCCCAGCACATGTAACAACTCTGTTCCAGACTAAATAATGTCAATCCTGTGCATAAAAAAAAAAAAAGTCCATTCTGAACTCATGCATGCTGCCGTCAGACCAATAAATCTCCCCCTTGCAGATTCCTCTTCCTACCCTCATTTATTGTACCCTCCCCACTTCCATATCCCAATCAATAATTATCAGTTACCCGCACCCTCCCTTCTCCTCCTTTACCTCCCTCGATCGCTCTCCAGCTCAGAGCACATAGTTATTGGTCCAATCAAAGGTTCCTCATTGGACCTGGGAGTGGCTCCCGTAATGTCAGATGGGGTAAGTAAAGACTTAATCTAAAAACATATTTCAAGCGTTCGGGAGGGGGGCCTTGAAGAATAATGCCAATAGGTTGGGGAAACTTTTGAAGTGCTGAACATGTACAATGTATTGTAGAGAGTGCAGCGATCTACAGACCGCATACTGGTCGGGTAGTATTTACACTTTCCATTTAGAAGTTCACAAAGCAAGAAAGGAGAAGAGTAAGTGTGCATTCAGGTCCCAACAACTTAGCTCTTGGACATTTACATTTCCACCAAATTTTCCTTTGCTAACTGGTTGTATATTAAGGTACTTTGCCCTGGCTTGTTTGGTTACAGTCCTCGTCAGTATCCCAATATTCGAAACTTGGCATGTATATTAAACGGCATGCACAAAGCTAGTTTGCCTTTGTAGCAGATACTGTGAATGAACAAACTGTTCGGATTAGGGATGTTTGGGAGAAAAGATTATTAATGACAACAATACACAGCCACATAACAGGGGAGAATCCATTGGACCAGTGCATGGCTATTGAATGGTTTTAAGCAGGGTAAAAAAAAATCATTAGCAAAATATCGGTTGTAAATCTGCTGGTTTAGCAGGAAATATGTGAAAAAAAATAAAAAAAATACACAGTATGAAAATATATTTCCATGACTTGCAAAACACACTAAACGGGTGATTTACAGAGTCCTGCAGTTTTCATTCTAGATGTGAGTTAGAGATTTCTTTAAAGCTCAGCTCTGTGATATACACAGCTTAGTACAGACAATGCTCTACTGCACCTACACACGCACAAATTAACTAAATTCACATACTTTACACAGACATTGTTTCATTAGAAGAAGTGGGAAAAATATATTTTGGCTGGTGAGTAAGCAATTGTTGGTCTCCACTTTGGTCTGAGTGGATGAATGTTTGCCTGAAGCCCAAAAAACAAGTGCAGCCATCAATCTTCACTAAGTACCCTTAAGATCTTAAGCTGGCTAGTAAAAAATAATTAACCCACAGCTCTTTAAAAGTAATTTGGGCAGGCTAAATGACGGGCAGTACACAAACATGTTTAGTTTCAGATGTGCATTTACAAAAGGATGGTTGGCTCTCACATAAATAAAACCACTGCACTTACTCGTAATTACTACATGTCAGCATTTATTTTCAATTTGCTAAAAGAACACTGCAGGAATTGTAAGTGCATATCTCCAAACATTGCAAATAGACAAAGAGGGGCACTTGAATTTTAGGAACGTGAGTGGGGGTGTGGCCAGGGGCGTGGCTGTTCTGGGAAATTGTATGTTACTTACCAAGAGCAATTATTCCAACTAAAATGTACTTTATTTACACAGAATGATTTATAAACATATTTATTGTAGTTCAAAGACATTATTGTGGGCATTATTGCTGTGGAGCTCTGTTATACAGTCAGACACCAACAATATGGAGCTACTAGAAAAAAATGACATTAGGATAGAAAAGAGTGAGAGGGATTAAGGCCCAAAACTGTCCATTCTAAATAGGGACACTTGGGAAATATGTAAATGCTTTATTTCATTGAAGTGGCTATTGTGCCTGGAGTCATCTGGAGCAGTTTTTCCATTCAGCTTTAAACGGTTTTTAATTTTTCAACACTAAATGATAGCTCCCAGCAGCCTTTCCCCTCTGTGTTGCTTGGGCTAATGAGGAAGAATTAGGCTGAGCAGCAGTGATTAGCCGAGAGTGTCAGCTGACCCCACAGTGGTTACACCAATTCACATTGGAGATATCATTCGGTGTGACCACAAGGAAAAGTGTGTAATTCCTGCCTTAGCAACACCTCTAGTTAAGGAGGGGATATGAGATGCCAGGGACCCTTATTTAACACCAGATTAAATGATGCCCACAGCATTCATTAAGTATTTGAAATCTAGACTACAACAATTAGTAAATAAAATTGTCACCAAGTGAATAGAACTAGGCTTTAAATTTCAGAACACTAATTTTTGGAAACACACATACTAAAGGCTGATAATGTAATGGATTTTAATATTATGAGTCACCAAGACCTCTCAAACTGTACTTATTACATTATACAACTAATGACCTTTGATTACTGAGAATTTGTTTAAAAAAAAAAAAATCAAACCATCAACCTTTTGCAACTATTAGAAATATAAGACACAAAGTGAATGAATATCTAAAAATGTTAGTTATTAAGAAAATATTTTCCTTTCCTCCCATTTTCTAATCCCGTCATCTTCATATTGTGTGGGGAAGCATGGAATTCTAGGTCTGCTGGACTGAATGTAGGCAGACAGTACAAGAAAATAGGCAATGAGCACCCAAATGAGGGCACTATTTGGCTAAATAAGACACAGGTTCTCACAATATGAACAGATAGCTTTGCCGCAGACCCAAACTCTCAAAATAGAGACTCTATATATAGAGCTCTCAAAACAAAGCTTGACAGATAAATAACACCAGACATCTGGTGCGCGCTGGTGTCAGACACAAATTTTGGACAGAATTGATGTTAGCTAGCCCAAAACTTTACTTCCAGCCTGGTTGGATGATGCCCCTCTGATGCTGCTGGAGGTGGAGTTCGATCTCTGTATGTGCAGCTTTTAATAGCAAAACACTAAACATACAAACTATGCACCATGACCACTTCAAATCACATGCTTGAGTAACCAAGTATCAATTTCTATCCAAACATTTCTGAAAACAGTGCTTTGTTGCAAGAGACAAATCAATACAATGAAGAATTAGTACTGGGCAGATAAGGGCGGTTCAGGCCAACAGCTTTACTATGAAGTTACCAGCAATATTCTGGCTCTAAGAGCCTTTCTCAAGCAAGAGAAAATCAAAAACATTTCTAACAATGATTTTTAAACCTGAAATCAAGGAGTTTGGATCAATATGACTGTTCGAGTAAATTACTTGGTGTGTCTTCAAGTGCTAAATTATATTGCAAACTCCTGTAGACAGGAACTTTTATGTTGAAAAAATGTACTAATGATTTTCCACCGGTATATAACAAATGCAACACTGACTAATAACATTTCATAAATAGTCAAAACTACAGCATAATGCAATATTTTCCTTTCCCTTTTTTTTTTTTATTTTTAAACCAACACTGTAGACACCATCACTACTTGAAGAGACTGAGGTGAAATCAGTGCCAGATCTCGGTGGGCACTAGGTCTCGCATTACCATTAAATGGTTCACTCACTGTTTAGTAGAGATTCTTGGTTCACAGACTGCAGCTCTGCCTTCAATTATGAGATTGCAGAGGCAGGGCTATACTTGACTTCAAACCATACCAAGGGTAGTAGGCAGTGATAGGCTGAGAGCCTCTGCACTGACACGGCTCCTGGCAAATGAAGTGCCAGGAGCAGGAAGATGGCAGTGGCCGCAATAGACAGCTTGAGGTTAGTATATTTCATGAAATTGCCTATAACAGCAATTCCAATAAAAACAACTGGGCACCAGGATGAGATGAGAAATGCAATATCACTGCATGTGAGTAAATTTATATATAAGTAGAGCATGTGAGTACATTTATATATACGGTAAGTATTTACTATAACAGCATTCAGAATTTGCTAAATAAATACAATTTAATTAAAAGGGCGGTTTGAGGATCAACTTCAAGCTGGAATGTCCCTTTAATTAGAAGGAAGATGCCAAATAAATTGTTTTTGATTTTCAAAATATTTTGAGAAAAGGCCATTCTTTTTTACGTCTAGACCTGTTGACTTTCCATTGTTCTGTCGCCATCCATCTTCACCAGATTTTCAGTGCATTTTTAAAGTGCGAGAGGCGGAAAGGCTCCCTGAACTCACTTTCAGACAGTTGCCAGCACTTCAAAGCTGTATATATAATCAAACTCAGCTCAGTTCAATGATCCAGAGCATTGCTATGTGTGGCTTGAGTGCTTCCTTCATCTTTCAAAAGATTCCAAAATTAGTTAGTTCTGTCACTTTGGGGAGAGGAACAAAAAACAAAGTTTCTTACTTGTGGTATTTCAGGAAGAGATTTGCAGTGTGAACAAGCATATTAACCCTTTGACTGCAAGCTGTAAATGTAGACAATTATTTTATAGGGACATTATAGGCACTATAACCATTTCATTTCTTTGAATTGGTTCTTGTGAGGCGAGTCCCATGGCATTGTCCCCCTCCATTCTGGGGGTTTAATACTGTAATTTTCAAAATAGAATTACGTTTCTATGAAAATGTAAGGTTTTTTGGGGGGGGGGGGTTTTGCGGTCCACATAAACTTAAACCTTGTTTATGTGGCCCGTGCTAGACTTTGAGTTTGACATGCTTGCTGTAGACACATTGATTAAATGAAGCAGTTACAGTGCCAATAGTGTCCGTTTAATTGCTTCAAATAAAACAGGTCATTATTGTTATTCTAAATTTCCAGGATAAGTAAATTCTAAATGTAACAAAGTCAATTTGATATCCTGTACCCATTTCCATCATTAAAGGAACACTATGATAAAAAAAAAAAAAAACCCTAAATAAACATACCCCTACAATGCATATACGCACAGTGAAAACAAAGAGAACGTTACCTGCGCTCTGGCCTAAATCCCCATGTGCATTTAAACAAAATGGAGGCTCTTTAGTTTTATTCCAATGGCCATTTGAATATATAAGCTCACCAGCCACGTCAAGGCAAGCCTCATTAGGTGAGTTCCTACACTAGCCATTAGATATGCTGATATCAGCCAAGAATCTCCAGTGAGAAGGAAGGGGTATTTTAAAAACCCTATAACATTTAACCCTTTATAGGGCTTCTACACATACAATAAACTTTGCTGATATCAGACAAAGTGAGACAGAAAGGGGTGTTTTATAAACCCTTTACCATTTAACCCTTTATAGGGTTTATAAAATACCCCTTCCTGTCTCACTGGAGATTCCATTTTGTTTAAATGCACATGGGGATTTAGGCCAGAGCGCAGGTAACGTTCTTTGTTTTTACTATGTATTTTAAGCTGTTGGATACTAAGCTACTGCTGCTGTAAGCGCGGTGCTTTATCTTTGTGTTCATATACGCACAGTGCAGAATGCCTGAAATCTGCTCTAAGGATGAATTCAGTGCCAGGATCCCAGAATCATAGTCTGAACCAGTGAGAGACAAAATATACAAATTGCTATATTATCCCCAATAATGTAAGAGACTAAAGAAAAAGTGGGAAAAATATATATATTTAAAAAAAAAAAAATAAGTTTCAGAGCTAGACATATTTCTATACTTAATAAAAAACATATACTTGTGTGTCTACAATTTGGTCAATGATACTTAAAAGAACACTCAGGGCACCACAAAAACTTAAAGGAACACTATAGTCCCCTAAATTACTTAAATAAAAGCTGTCCCTCGCCGCTGTCTCCTCCTCTGCGCCGCTCCTCCTCTGTATTGCGTCGGCCGGTGGGCGAGACTGATCCTGCCCACCGGCCGAGGAGACCTAATGTGAGGCTGCAGAGGCATGTTCTATACACCAAAACTGCTTCATTAAGCTAAAGCTGTTCAGGTGACTATAGTGTCCCTTTAACTGACATGAAGTTGTTATGGTGCAGGAGGTCCCTGGCTCTTGAGGTGTTAAACCGTTCATGGACGGTTTTACCATAAAGAGTGCTACCCAGAGTCATTTCTGGCTGTTCCCAACGACATTCAGTGTTTCAAATTTAGCCTGAGGAAGCAGGGCCTGATTTTGGGTAATTGCGATTCTGATTGGCATAGAAGTCAGCTGACACAATAAGCCAATCAGTAGTTCCTTATTTATAAGTCAAAAGGTACATACCTTTTTTTTTTTATGGGGAGCTACTGATTATCTTTGAGAGTCAGGTAACTGCTCTAAGCAAGTGAGCGGCAATATTCCTCTATACGAACTTGAGACACTAGATGTCGGTGGAATAGCCAGAAACAGCATTGTATTGCAATCTTTGGGGTTAAACCATTCCTGAATGATTTAACCCCTTGAGGTAAAGAAGCTCCTGGGACCCCCTGGCACCATAACCTTCCAACCTGTATACTTGACATCTATAAAATTACATCTGTTCATTGTCAGCTTGCAATGTGTACTTTTTCCCTAAACAAATTAAGGCAGATACACACACACCTTCCAACTCCGGTGTCCATAGAATCAGGACACCGGTGGGAGGGGTGTAGAGGCGGCAGGCCAGTAATGCAATGGCGTCGCTGGCTTCGTCCATCTGTCCCAATAGGAACAGACCTGCCTGGAAATGTGGTGAGTCTGCCCCTTTACAGGCAGGCTACCCTGGCGAGAATGCACGTCAGGCCGCCTGCCTATCATGTTAGGACAGCCCACTGACATCCGACCCTGTAGACAGCACTGTTTCAGTTCTCCCTGCAGGGTCCTAGTGCCCTGATCATAGCACAAGTGCATCTTTTGATGTGCTTGCACTATGCTTGTTAGGAGCAGTACCCCTGGTGTCCCAAACGTGAGACACTAGGGAACTAAGTCGATGTCCCTTTGTCGATGTCCCTCCTTCCATTGGTCTCTTTTTATAATGTCAGTCTATGCAGTGCTTCTTGATGATATATACAAACTTGTGACCACTGTAACCAATCACCATCAAGTATAGGGTAAACATGCTTCATGGTTGTCCTGGTTTCCTTTCCATGCAGTGGTTATTGTTACCAGAGAGTGAATTTATACTGTTTATTGGAATTCCTGTTTTCTTATATCAGCTTGTTTGACCATTCTTGCTCTGTTATGCTAGTCTCTTGTTTTATTCTCGGTCTGCTTCCCAACATTTTATTTATCCATCTTGGGCACTAGACCGGTGCGTGTTCCTTTACAGTTTCCTTTAGATATGCTTGGTGTGGGGTATTGTCATTCCTGACAGTCGGAACAGGGCCCAAAAATTGAGACTGTTGGGAGGCATGGATACAGAGTTGCAAACTATTTTGCAAGTTAACTTACTATTTTAGGGTAACTTTGGACTTTCCAGCTAAGAAAAGGATTGCATTTGTCTGTACAAAACAGAGTCTGATTGTAGCTGTAGTCGGGTCATTATTTACCACTAAGGTGTAGGCTTTCAGTCACTATTTACTCTGAAATAAAATCACTGCCTAGTTTACACAGCAACATTAAGTCACAGACAAAACAGTCAGCTGTGTTGACTGGTAATTGTTTAGCCTTGACAGCTGAATAATACTATTAGTGCTTTATTTACCAACTAGTGAACTGTTAGGATTGGGAAACTAAAAACAAAATTGTAGATCTGGAAATTTGCATGTCCCTTGTCAATACATCATAATTCACAGCTTATCAAATAAATTCTTTAATGGTGGTAAAATTAAATCAAAAGTCTACCATTTGGCAAAACAAAGAACAGTCTCTGATGGTCAGACCGTGTATTGAGATATTTTTAAGGTATCATGGAGTCATGTCCACATTACCAACAATGCACCACACTACAATGCAGGAATAAACATTCACTACTTTATATGTAGTTCATACAGTATGTGTCACATTCTAAAGGGTAAATGTTGAGGTGCCACTCTGAAAGTCTTCTAATTTTGGAATAAACACAAGAGAGGCCTGATTTAAAGTCAATACACGCAGCCTAGCATGGCTATTAGTATCATGGAGAGGGCGGTTACTGCTGACCACTGACAGTGTTGGCCAGCTCTCAGTAGCCACCATGATAAGTGGACTAAATTCAGCTGAGCAACTTTTATACCACTTTAGAGATAGTAATCTAGTAAATAAGCACAGAAAAACTCCACAGTGCTGTAAAATAGAGTTTAGGGCCCCACTTGTGAGCTTATTTATACACCAACAAAAATTTATGTTTTTTTAATGGTCCTGCTCATGAACTTATGTACTAGAGTATTTTAAGAAACACAACATCACTGTTAATGGTTTGACAACTTACTTTAAGTTGGAAGGGCTCTGGTCACCTTCTCCACTGAAAAGCACAATCTCCTCCACAGAGCTTCTTTTCAATTTCTTGAGCCAAGTACAGGGCCAACTCAGGTCCGTCAGGTTTAGCTCAATGGAGAGCTCTTTTAGCTCTAATGATGAAGCAGACTGGCGTCCGGTGGACCCCAGGTAGGTTGTCAAACCATTAGCAAATGGTCTGCCTAATTACACTTGGGGGGGGGGGGGGTTCAGGGCATTCCTGGTACCATCACTACTACAGTGATTATTGTGCTTCCAGTTTTCCTTTATTAGAAACGTATTAAAAGTTATTAAAGAGCATTGCACATGGCCTTTATATATTTATGCTGTTACATGAGTAAGAAATCCGTCCAAATACATGTTTACTTTCAGGATTATCCACATAATTACATTTTTAACAGATTAAATCCAAATGGCAAAATGTAGGCTAAAATTGTTGCTCCTTGAATTCTAACTTTAGCAAATAACCCTGGATGTGTTTATCTTTGTAGCCATGTTAAAAATCCTCCCTGATGACAGATTATTCACAGGATGTGTAATAATACATACTATGGGATACATTCACAAAACAGTGATTGTGGCTTGAAGACACCTTTCAAAATTTAAGCTTTAATATTTTCACATTTCTAACTTGTTATCATTGGAATTGGTTTCTAATGCTAGTATTCCAACCTACATTTTGTAAAGTGGTTGATAATTATTAACAAATGATTGATAACTGAACATAACGATGTATATTTTTAAAGGTAACTTATCTCACTTTCAATGACCTTGGCTACAGGTAAGTGAAAGAGTAATATATTGCATGTTTATATCTACCACAAGTAAAAATAACC
The DNA here is from genome assembly GCF_036172605.1 of Pelobates fuscus. Lineage (NCBI taxonomy): Eukaryota > Metazoa > Chordata > Amphibia > Anura > Pelobatidae > Pelobates > Pelobates fuscus. Next base: position 238,073,823 of record NC_086318.1, read on the forward strand.
ACATTGTATTTGATAGAATTTTAAATGAAATATTAAATTAGTTACCATGGAAGTGCAATTATTAAACAAGTTGTAATTACTTTAAAAAAAAAAAAAATTATATGCATCAATTACCTCTCCCACTTTGTCTTCTATATCGCATCTCCTCCTTGTATTCCACCTTCTCCCTGCCAGAGGAGAGCTCTCCATCACTACGAAATAAGCGTTTGGTCCTCTTCGATAAGGAAACGTTTAACCAGCTCAGAGCTTGTGATAGGGAGCCCTGAGAATTTCTCTTGTAAGAACCAGAAGTACACTCCTTTCTCATCTTTCCTTCAAACTATGCACATCCCTGTACAAGCTGATGCACCAAATTTTGCCCTAATAGTATCCTTCGAGTACCAAACAGCAACCTCTGGGCTTTTCTCCATAAATTCTTTGCCTTAGACGTGCCTAGAAAAATATACTTTGTTGTGCTTTCCCCCTAAGTTGACTAACAAGACAATTCTTTGTTGATGTTGCCCTCACACGCATTCAACAGCTTAAAATTTATATCTATGACACAATGTAATTCTTACCATGCCTATAGGCGTTTTGTGTATTCCTTGGTAAAACACAGTTGTGGATTGGTTAATGCATCTGTAACAACTTCAATGTTGTTTTAACAAGCACTTGCTGCACCTGCTTTATTGAGTCACAAGCTCGCAAAACATTCAGTTTGTTTGTAGTGAGTTTTCTTTGAATAAATGCAGAAGAGATCCATTCTAACAGCAAGAAAACTGCAGAGAAATAGTCCAATCCCCATACCAAGCTTAAGTAGTTGCCCAAGGTCTGAATAGAAGCTATAGGAACAGCTGAGTGACTACGATTGGATTGATACACAGCGTGTAAAGAAAGATCACAGTTTGCCTACAGGAACTGGCAGCACGTAGAGCAGGCCACTCCCTGAGCTGTCCAAGAGCCCTGTAGGTTTACTTGCACAGACAGTCTCAGGGAAATAATGTGAACATTACAAAGCAGTTTTTATAGACATAAATGATGACAAAATGACCAACCGCAGAAAAATAGGGCATCTCTACAATATTTTCTAGAATGTGTTTTGAGAGATTCTATTTTTTTAAAGTAACACTATAGGCTCCCAGACAATTTCATTGCATTGAAACGGACTGGATGCAGAGCCCCTATCAGTTTAACCGTGCAACGTGAAATACTGCAGTTTTTGATAATTACTGTAGTAATTACATAATAGGGTTAACTCTGCCTCTGGAGGCGGCCTTCCAGTCACAATGGTGGTTAAATGAAGATGGACGTCCTCGCTCTTTGCATGAGGAAATTTTCAAATTCCCCCAAGGAAAGAAATGATTCAATGCTTTCCTACTGGAAAACGTTATTCTGCGTGCAGAATAGGTGCCTCCATCGCCATGGCATTGTGGGAGGAGGAAACCTAGCCAGTATATAGGGAGCCTCTGAGCTAGAAAGTGATTTATTTATATTTCAACCGATTCATCTTTGAAGGGGGTGCGACCTATAAAATAAGTGACAGGACACTATAGCATTGGAAAAACAGGTATATTTTCATAACGCTAGTGTTCCTATAAATGTTCTATTCGTATTACCATTAAAAAACATCCTGTTGCTAACGCGACAAGTGGATCTAGACCCATGGTTGATCCTATTGTCTCGACCCGTAGACTGCCTTCCCAGGAGGGAACAACAACTACTCCTAAACAAACTCACGCTGGCGCTAGAAGGGCTCTAGCACAGGCGTGGATGAAACCCAACCTCCCCACCGACAATGACGTGATAGTAAAAATCAAAGACACGTATCTGATGGACAAAGTGACGGCACAAATCAGACACACTGAAAAATCATTCCAAAAGGCAACCATGGGAGAATTATGTTGACGGATGAGCCAGATGGCTATGACATACGGACGGCCCTTGCAGGGACCCCACCCGCCGGGCACCCAGAAGAGCAGCAAGTCCTCCCCTCCCCCCTCCCCTTTCTTTCCGCCCCCTGAACCCGACCAATTCAACTACCCACCCCCCATTGCACCAAACACACAGTATGTGACAACGGATACCGACCAGGGCATTACAAACCTACACAGAACCACAGATAAGCAGTAATAGGCTACCTTGTTAGATGATGGTAAAAGGGCGGACACACTAAGAAAACCATCACGAGGGCAGCGCTCAGGCGCAGGGCGACCACCACAGACAAGTGACCCTGCTCTGACACCTACGGAGATAAACCGCAACAGGGTGGACGACCACACTGTTCAGGCCACAGAATACCTTCAAAGAACGGGTTACCAAATGGAGGGCGTGCTACAAATGACTATTGTTGATAACAGGGACAGACAGACACTACCCCCATAACATACCAGACAAAACACCAACCCAGACACATTGGATGATGTTTCACTCCTAAGACGCCACGGTAACCTGCGCTGTTCTAGACGCTGACCTGAAAACCAAGTACACAAACAAAATGTCTGACGGACCCCAACACCGAATGAAGTAAATGGCATTGTATATAAGCTTGTTATGTCCTGTTTTGGATAAACTTAGTAATTGGCTTACCCACAAGCACGAACCGCTACATAAAATCAAAAACGACACAGAGCGGCACACAAGAGTCACCTCACAGCATGTGAAACTTCTTGTCTTATGTATCATGCAATATAACCTACATCTGTACTAGGCCCCTGCGAGGGCCACTGCATACTGCCAAACCATACTCTGTATCAAATCAAAATAAATAAATTTTAAAAAATCCTGCTGATCACAACACTTCATTAATGAAAAATTAATATACTGGTTTCCCATGAATATCTGAAAAGGCTGTGGCACATTTGATATTTTATTTAAAAGTTAAAAAATGTTTTTAATAATAATATATATATATATATATATATATATATATATATATTTATATATATATATATCTATATATATATAAATAAATATGTACGCCTACCATGTAAATAAACACTACAAGTATTTAGTGGTTACGGTGCAAACTAGACCTTGCTCCCCCCTAGTCAAAGCATCTGCTACAGTTTGACTTCTTACCTGGCATCCAACTCTCTGCAGCTAGAGGCTCTCTGAATTTAAGCAAATGGTGCAGGGATTAGCTCATTGGCCTGAGAGCTATACGCTGGCACTGCACTGCAGGGCTTAACTCAGTCGAAGCGTTAGACAATGGTTTGACTACTTTCATCAAGGAGGGGGCAGTGGCACGGGCACTTTAGGCACCACAACTACAAGCACTGTGTAGTGATGATGGTGCTTGCAGTGTTCTTTTTAAGACATGCCCTTCACAGGAGGACCTACAGTTCCCTAGTTATATAAGAAGAGCCAAGTGCCAAGATAGGCATATATTTATATATATATGTATTAATTTGCAGCATATACCTGCCTACTAAGGACACATGTGGTACTGATGAGGACATGTATGTGCTTTGTGAATGTATACATTCTTTCCTGTGTGGAATAACATACAGCCTCACTAAATGATAAAACTTGCCAGTTTGGCTCCATAAGTGTTGCACAGACCTTTAGCACACAAAAGGTTAAACAAACACCAATACTCCTTGATCACATAGGGAAGACTTCAAAAACTCATAAGGAAGCAATGAACTAAACCCTGTCTCAGATTACACAGCCCATGAGTCAGACAGGCTTACTGTAGTGACCTTTGCCCTACAGGAACAGAGGAGAATGAATTCACCAACTGTCTACCTCTGTTAATGATTCATAGGCAGGCTTGGCAGTGGAAATTACCCCATGAGGTCATAAACAAACAGCGACTTTAGCAAACTCCACAGGTCAACAATACATTTGCAATAAGTTTGCTGTGGACAAGAAGGATGACAAGGTGATAATGTACACAAATACAATGTGCAGATTATGTACATTTAGCATTAACTGCAGCCTACAGGTATTATTAACATGATATCATGAGCCAATATAGATGTACATAGTTGATGGGTCTTAGTGAACACACAACAATAAATGTACTCGGCACCATAGCCAAGTTATCCTTGCAAACCAATCCTTGAAAGGCAAGGGACTTCCCGAGGACAGACTGAGGGAAGACGTGGGAGGTACAGAAAGGGGCCTTGTCGCCACTGGTCTTTAACCAACCCAGAACACCCAATTACACTGTCAAAGGTGGATTTACACCACCAGTAGCAAATTGCTATGTCTCCGTATGTGCAGCATTTGAAATTGAAATACTTTCCGTACTAACTCCAAACACCATGGCCACTTCAAAATACTGAAGTTGTTATGGTGCTTTGACTAACCCTTTCAATTATGCACGGTCACAGTGTACAATACATAATATAAATAATGGCATTTAACCAGACTAAATATATCAAATATGTGAGAGGTGTGCAAGAAATGCACTTGGCTCTGCAACCACTCACTAAGTATCTCCAATGGAATGCTGATGAAAGCATTATTTTGATATCATGAATATGGCTTCAACATATTTTTCAGCACTTTATTATTTACCAATATTCATTCAAAGAGGGACTGTAATTTTTTTCAGTTTTTTTCCCCTTTTCTTTTGGTTGTCCTTCCCTTATGCCTTTTGTATAAGTATGCAACCCACCTTGCCTTTATTTATATTTATATTTATCTTCTCTTCCTTGTGCGAGACCTAAATATCTGGGTAAACCCATTGTGTTCTCCTCTGCTCCTGATGCCTGTGGTTTGTCCTTCTGTGGAATTGATTTTACTGATGGATTGTGGATAAATTTGATTGGCAAGTGGAACAGAGCCTTGTTTTAAGCCCTGCCCATTGTAAAGTTTTGTCAACGTGACTAAACACACATTAGGAAGACTAAAGGCTATAGGCTAACAACCCTTTAAAACATGTAAAAAATGTTACGATATAGGACAAAAACTGAATGGGCTATCTGAGAATGGGCATATTTGAGTGGTCTGCCAAGTGTTTCAAGTCTAAGCCATGTTTAGATTCAGCATACCACTGTAAAACATTAAGCCCCTATTCTGAATACTCATGTAAATAATTAGAGAAGAAATAGACAAAACTGCACAAAAAGAATACACGGATAAATCAAAGTGAGGAGCTCTTATTATCACTTGTGGTAATAACCATATTTGGTATTTCTTGTCAAATGGGCGCCCCTTATATTTAGGTATGAAATATGGCCATGGTGCCATGCTTGTTGAATAAATGTATATATAGTCAGATGTGTTCCAGTGTTCTACAGCATCGCAAACTGTAGCACTTAGTCTACATTTTATTTACATGGCAGAGACCCATGGTGAGGATGTTGCACAAAAAAAAAAAAAAAACAGACCTGCTTTGCTTTGCTTTAGTAAATAGGCATTACAAGCATTACTTTACAAGAGTTATTCGCCTAGCTCAGGGATAGGCAACCTTCGGCTCTGCAGATGTTTTGGACTACACCTCCCATGATGCTTTGCCAGCATTATGTGTGTAAGAGCATTATGGGGGATGTAGTCCACAACATCTGGAGAGCCGAAGGTTGCCTATCCCTGGCCTAGCTCAAAGATAATCAATTTAAGTATGTACCAGCCAAATAGCAATTTAGTTATTTTCTATTGTGTCACAGTAGAATATGAATAAGAAAATAAAGTACCCTGAGGCAATCAACTGTAGCTCCTTCCCTCATCCCATGGACTACAGGTGGGGTTACCGAGTAAATTTATTAATTTTTACCCAGCATCACCATGACTGAAAAAAAAAAAAAAAAAGCACAAAATACATCCAAAGGCTGCACTTTGCATGATGGCCACCTTCCCGATTGTTAGAGTCACAGGTCAGTCAATATATGTGTGAGCAAATTTGCAGTCTTGATTCTGCCCCACAGCCATTCCCTCCTCATAACATCTGTATAGAATTTCAGTCATACTAAGAAGAAAGGACAGATATGAAGACAGTGATTAGTTGTAGGTCAAACTCATACTTCAACTTCGCTCACTGAATAAATAGCTGCATCGGTTCCAGGCACAAGTATTTCGTACACAACTGTGAACCTATTTCCATATCTCCAAAATGAATTCCCAGCTTTGGGATTCTGTCCAACACAAGCCACAACACACAGTATAATTCACAGTGAATTCAGTGACCCGGTGGTCAAGAAAATATGACTTTGCTCCTACGGTAATATGCATCTTTTAATTGAACCCATCAGCTCCCTCTAATTTCATCTTGGATGACTCAGCAGGACCTAAGATCATTCCAAAGTTATCTGGGACTAACCCACAAGTACGGATGGTAAAACTATTATTTTGTTTACAAGTGTTCGAATTGCAATACTCCGGTTACATCTGGTTCCAACAACTTTTAGCATTGTAGGAAAACAATAATTGTCTGTAGCAAGTCATTCAGTTTTCTTTTTTTTAAAAAATTGTAATTATAAGTTTTTCTCCCTTTTGTTACATACATAATGATAATTTTACTGACATTAATATTTGTTTAGTATTATAATGAGTTTATGCTCATTGCTTTAACAGATCGTAATTATTCTAATTCTTAAACTGTATTTTTGTTCATGTAAACTCACCCATTTAAATTACTAATCATGAAATGAGCAGCTTCAATCATATGACAAGTAAACACAAAATGGCTGCTGTCTTGGAATACACCTATAGTTAGTTGAGCACTTTTGACATAGAAGACCACTCTATTATCCTAATTATCATATGTAGATATTCTAAAATGCAGAACATGTCTATGTCGTCCCCAATTAAACAAGAGTCAGCAGGTATGCTGGTTAAAGGGAATCTCCAGTGCCAGGAAAACAATCAGTTTTCCTGGCACTGGAGGGTCCCTCTCCCTCCCACCCCCCAATCCCCAGGTACTGAAGGGGTGAAAACCCCTTCAGTCACTTACCTGAGGCAGCGGCGATGTCCCTCGCCGCTGTCTCCTCCTCCGCGACGCTCCTCCTCTCCATTGCGTCGGCCGGTGGGCAAGACTGATCCCGCCCACCGGCCAAGGAGACCTAATGCGCATGTGCGGCAATGCCGCGCATGCGCATTAGTGCTCCCCATAGGAAAACATTGAAAAATAATTTCAATGCTTTCCTATGGGGAAATGAGCGACGCTGGAGGTCCTCACACAGCGTGAGGACGTCCAGCGATGCTCTAGCACAGGTTTCCTGTGCTATAGAGCAGGAAGTGACCTCTAGTGGCTGTCTAGTAGACAGCCACTAGAGGTGGAGTTACCCCGGAAGGTAATTATTGCAGTTTATAAAAAACTGCAATAGTTACAGTTGCAGGGTTAAGAGTAGTGGGAGTTGGCACCCAGTCCACTCCAATGGGCAGAAGTGGTCTGGGTGCCTGGAATGTTCCTTTAAGACTGAGGCAGAATTGGTGGCTGAAGCAAAGGTATATTGGTGCTGAAAACTAGATAAGTACTCTATCATTAACTTTACTTTAAACACCAGAGGGGTTAGGCAGAGATCACAGGCAACAGAATGAAACATATAGTTCTAAACAAACAATTGTTAATGTCAGGACTTTAGGTTCTTTTCTTTTAAAGTACATGCACAAGAGATGCACTGTTCTCGTTGTAAATTATACTTTAGTTGTAAGACATTTTTGTACTAAGTCATCTAAAATTTATCACAACAGCCCCGCCCCATTCTCTACACACTACAGCCTCGCCCCAATTGCCATAATTACATGGTCCCTTTCCATTAGACATGTGCAATTCATTTTGGTCTGAATTTAAATTCAGATGTTTCCGAATGGCCGTATTTCAGAAGTTCCTAACCGAACCGAAGTGCCAAATTTCGGAAGTGCCGAATTTCGGAAGTGCCGAATTTCGGAAGTGCCGAATTTCGGAAGTGCCGAATTTCAGAAGTGCCGAATTTCAGAAGTGCTTCGGATTTCAGAAGTGCTTCGGATTTCAGAAGTGCTTCGGATTTCAGAAGTGCTTCGGATTTCAGAAGTGCTTCGGATTTCAGAAGTGCTTCGGATTTCAGAAGTGCTTCGGATTTCAGAAGTGCTTCGGATTTCAGAAGTGCTTCGGATTTCAGAAGTGCTTCGGATTTCAGAAGTGCTTCGGATTTCAGAAGTGCTTCGGATTTCAGAAGTGCTTCGGATTTCAGAAGTGCTTCGGATTTCAGAAGTGCTTCGGATTTCAGAAGTGCTTCGGATTTCAGAAGTGCTTCGGATTTCAGAAGTGCTTCGGATTTCAGAAGTGCTTCGGATTTCAGAAGTGCTTCGGATTTCTGAAAAGTGGCAAAACAGGAGAGGGAGGGAAAATGAAGGGAATTATGACAGGAATCTAACCCCAACACTACCCCCACCCCTAACCCTCGTAGAAGTCCCAAATTGTGAAAGTGCCGAAACGGAACCAAATTTTTTGCCCATGCACATCCCTACTTTTTATCCATTTGAAATGTTGGGAGGTATGCAATTAAAGCAATCTACTCCTTCCAGCTCTCCAGCAACCTCAAGTTCCAATAGCTTGTTCCAAGCTTTGTTCCAGATAGCGGGCTATGTGTGCATACTGAGGCAGCAGAAACGGCTTCAATGCTCTCTAGCACTTCTATAGAGCAGACTAATTCTAGGAGAAATTACAGCATTCCTCTTACCCTTTTTATACTAGCTGTCAGCAATATTGCAGCGAAGAAGGTGCTCCATAGTAACCGGTTGTTTACAAAATATTTACAGCTAGCAAGATCGGAAAAACAGACTTTGATACGGATAGCATGGATAAACATAGTACTTTAACATGATTTTCCACCTTAAACAGTTATTGCACTCTTAGCTTAATCAGCATCTTCCAGAAAAAGACTGCTTTGATCTTCCGAAAGGAGAAAAATGTAACCATTAAGATATCAATCAAAAGAACATAATTATGTTTTATTTGGTTTAAAAGATAGTTACACAGAAATATCCATTGAAATTACTTTGAACAATGAGTAGTGCCTCTGGCACGCATACTGCTTCATTGTGACATTTATTTGAAGAATCGTCCAATAGAATGATTGAATGAAAAATTACAAAATCTATTTTTTATGGGACGGTTGGTATAACTATCCACGCCAGAGGGGAAGTTTATTAATAATAATAATGGGAAATAATCTTAAAATAAATGTTTCTTTTGAATGAACACTTATTATTATTATTATATTATTTATATAGCACCAACACATTTCACACCACTTTACAGTGGGTGGACGAACAAACATGTAGTTGTAACCAGACAAGTTGGACACACAGGAACAGAGGGGTTGAGGAGGGCCCTACTCAATGAGCTTACATGCTAGAGGGAGTGGGGTAAAGTGACACAAAAAGTAAGGATAGTATTAGACTAATGACAGTTGCAAGAGAGGAATCAGTCGGGAGCTATTAACAGTTTAATTGATACGCTTTTATGAAGAAGTGGGTTTTTAATGATTTTTTTTTTTAAGGAGTGGAAACTGGGTGAGCATCTAACAGAGGAGGGAAGGGAGTTCCACAGGAACGGTGCAGCCCTCGAGAAGTCTTGAAGGTGAGCATCAGAGGTGGGAGTATGGACAGAAGATAGACGTAAGTCTTCAGAAGAGCGTGAGGGCCTATCCGGGACATACTTGTGTATTAGGGAGGAGAGATAGGTGGGAGCAGCATTAAGTAGAGATTTGAACGCAAGAACCAGAATTTTAAATTGAGCCCTATATCTTACAGGAAGCCAATGTAGGGACTGAAAAAAGAGTGAGGCGTGGGTGAAAAGGAAGATGAGCCTCGCCGCTGCATTCATTATGGACTGTAGCAGCACAAGTTGGGAGCAAGTAAGACCACTGAGAAGCGAATGACAGTAGTCAATGTGAGAATGGAATGGACCAACACCTTAGTCGCATCTGCCATTAAGTAGGGCCGGATGCGCGCAATGTTTTTGAGATGGAAGCAGCAGGATTTGGCGATAGAATGAACATGAGGCTTGAAGGAGAGGTCGGAGTCAAAGAGAACACCTAGGCAGCGATCCTGCGTGGTGGCGCTGATGGTAGCACCGTTGACTTGGAGGGAGACAGACACAGGAGTAGCAACACTTAAGGGAGGAAAGACCAGAATTTCAGTTTTCGTCAAGTTGAGTTTAAGGAAGTGGGCAGCCATCCAGTTAGAAATAGCAGAGAAGCTGTTAGAGACACTAGTCAAGAGGGACGGGGAGAGATCAGGAGAGGACATATAGATTTGCGTGTCATCCGCATAGAAAGGATATTGGAAGCCAAAGGAGCTAATGAGTTTACCAAGGGAGGCAGTAAAGATCGAGAACATTAAGGAACCAAGGATTGAACCTTGGGGGACACCAACTGAGAGGAGTTGGGGAGAAGTAGCAGAGCCAGAGAAAGAAACACTGAAAGAACGCGGGGAGAGGTAGGAGGAGTATCAGGAGAGAGCAAGACCATGTAAACCGATACTGCAGAGGATGAAAAGAAGCTGTTGATGATCAACATTTTCAAAAGCCGCAGAAAGGTCACGGAGAAATAGGATAGCGTAGTGACCACAAGATTTTGCAGAGAGTAGATCATTGGATACTTTGGTCAGTACCGTTTCCACAGAGTGCTTAGCACGGAAACCAGACTGAAGCAGGTCTAGCAGAGAGTTGGACTCGAGGAAGTCTGTCAATCTCGCATACAGAACTCTTTCAAGGATTTTGGACACAAAAGACAGTAGCGAGATAGGACGGTAGTTGGATGGGGAGTCAGAGTCAAGGGTGGGCTTCTTTAGAATTTGGGTCACAGTTGCATGTTTGAGGGCGATGGAAATATGCCAGAGGAAAGAGATTGAGATTTTTAGTGAGAGGTAGATAAAGAGAAGAAGATAGAGTATGGATGAGATGCGAGGGAATTGGATCTAGGGAGCAGGTGGTGGGGCGGGAGAACTGGAGCAGATCCGAAACCTCTTCCGCTGTAGCGGGTGCGAATGAACATTGAACAGCAGAGGGAGTGAGGTTAGGAGAAGAAGAGATCTCTTCCTTAATGGTAGAGATCTTGTCAGTGAAGTGAGTTGCAAAGTCTGAGGCGGTCAAGTTAGTAGGTGGAGGAGGAACAATAGGGCGAAGAAGAGAGTTAAATGTGTGAAATAGTTGTTTGGGTTCACGGGAGAGTGTCGTTATGAGGGTGTTGAAGTAATTTACTTTTGCAGATGAAAGAGCCAAGCTGTAAAGGGCAGCATAAATTTATAGTGGAGAAAGTCAGATCCACAGTAACTCCAACAGCGTTCAGCAGTTCTGGAGCATTTTTGGAGGCATTGAGTCAGCTTGGTGTATCAAGGTTGTTGTTGGGGGCGCTTGCTACATTTAAATGTAGGAGGTGCCATGATGTCTAGTTGATGTCAAGCACTATACCGACTACAGCCTATTCTAGTGTTTTTTTGACCAAAAGTGCCTGGTTAGCACAGATTGACAACTTACCGGGGTTTCAGGAGCGCCTATGGCTGCAGCCCCTGCTTCCAATCTTCTTCAACAAAAGAATCTGGAATGCTCAGAGGTAGGGTCATCCAGGACAGCACTCATTGGCTAAGATTTTAAGCGGAGCACTCTTAAGTGCAGATGTGCATTGGTCATAGTTTATTCTATAGTAATAACTTCAGGAGAAGTCCAGAAGACCCAACAGTTGTCAAACTAAAATGGCTTAGCTACTAACTACAAGATGATGTTTGGGTACTCCTAGCATTATAACCACTAGCTATAATAAAGTGAGAAATGGCTAATGAAATAGATAAAAAAAAAAAAAATTTTAAAGGCAGAGTTATATTTCTCAGTATGCAAGGATATGCTATAGACCAGGGGTCCCCATCCCCCGTGCCGCAAGAATTTATTGCCGGTCCGTGAAAGCTTTAACCCGACTATACCATCAGGTGAAGACTTTTGCGGACCGGCAATAAATTGCCGCAAGATATTTCACCGGTGCTATGATCTTATGATAATAGCACCGGGAAATGTGCCTCCCTCTCCCCTGCCGGCTCTGCAGGACCAGAGGGGATATCAGAGATCTCCCTCTCCGGACCGCTCGCAGTGTATGGCCGGCAGGGGAGGGAGGGAGAGAGGACCCGGGGAGCTCTAACCTGCAGCTCCACTGGGTTCTCCTCTCGCGAGCTCGGAGTGTCGCTCCTGAGGCTGCTAGAGTTCACTCTCACCACTGGGATCACCATGGCTTCCCCACAAGAACACCAGGGATTGCAGGAAATGTCTCCCTCCTATGCAAATGTAAGCAGGGAGGGGGGGATATCAAAATTACTATTTTTCTTTTAATTAAAAAAATATATATATATTTATTAATCTATCTACCAATCATTTTCCCTTATACTCACACACACACTGCACCCCATAAACACACACACACACACACACTGCACCCCATAAACACACACACACAGCCCCCTCCATACACACACACACACACACTGCCCCTCCCTCCCCCACATACTCACACACTGCCCTCCATACACACAGACTAACTGCACCCGTCACACATACCATTGGGTTTTATTTCTGGCTAGTGCCAGTCCGCGAAATATTTATCCTCTTTTCAGCGGTCCCCGGATGCAGAACACGGTTGCAAAACAGTGCTATAGACCACAGAACCGTTAAATTAAGCTGTAGTGAATCCGGTTGACTATAATGTCCCTTTAAGCTAAAAGTTGTTTTCAGAGTGTTCCTTTAATGGTTCCCCAAACAGTTATATTCTCTTATATATGAGTGGTGAGTGTTATTGTGGCATTGATAATGTTAGTCAAACATAGAATGTGACGGCAAATAGGAACCATTCGGCCCATCTAGTCTGCCCAATTTTCTAAATACTTTCATTAGTTCCTGGCCTTATCTTATTTCTAGGATAGCCTTATGCCTATCCCACACATGCTCAAACACTTTCACTATGTTAACCTCTACCACTTCAGCTGGAAGGCTATTCCATGCATCCACTACCCTCAGTACAGTAATACTTCCTGATAGTCTTAAATTAGAGGGGCAAAGGTTTAAAACTATGTCCTCTTGTTGTGGTAGTTTTTCTTCTTTTAAATATAGTCTCCTCCTTTACGGTGTTGATTCCCTTTATGTATTTAAAGGTTTCTAACATATCATTCCCTCCCCCCCCCCCCCCGTCCCCGTCTCGTCTTGTCTTGTCTTGTCTTTCCTCTAAGCTATACATGTTAAGATCCTTTTACCTTTCCTGGTAAGTTTTATCCGGCAATCCATGAACCAGTTTAGTAGCCCTTCTCTGAACGCTCTCTGAAGTGAGATAGGTTTGAGATGAAAAATTGAATTGTACTAGTCTATTATAATATAACAACCTGCATTATGGTACTTTTCTCCATGCATCTTAAACCCATGACGAAAATGGGTTATTGTGAGAGAAAGAGAGGGAGGCCCATGCTAAAAAGAAAACTACTACAGGGTCTATAATTTCAGACAACAACCCTGATTACAGCACAATAGTTGAACATCTCCTGCAAAAAATAATTAATCTACCCTTTGAAAACCGTGAAGGGGAACAGCCTCTTTCCTGGATTTTTATTATTACAGTAAGTTTACTTATTCTATATTTAACAAATGTTTTTGTGAGGAGTGACGAATAAAATAAATTAAATGTAACTGGGTGCCCCTTGCACCAGGCAGACAGTATAAGGAAGGCATTCAGAGAAGAAATTAGACAATGCTTAAATTTCTCCTGGATTTGCCATGTATGAACTAGATTATGATGCAATATGTTAAATCTTTAATATAAATGGAAAATTAAAAATGCATCTCATTAAAAAAACAAAACAGAAGTTATAGATTATTTTCAGTGGTTTATCCAGTGGTGTAAATTGGCAAGCGACAGCTCCCCTTTAACAATTTTTAACATAAAAAAATAAAATAAAAATATAAAAATAAAATAAACTAAAATATGTTGTGGCCTAAAGTACAAAGACCACTGCTAAATACAATTTGAACAGTTATAAGAACACATCACTGAAATGAACACTAGGTGGCAGACTAGGCCACTTATCTGTTACGCAAGTTGTCATAAATACCACCTGATCATATTTAACCCTTAAGGACACAACTTCAAAAGCTTGTCTTACCCTTAAGGACACAAGCCATTTTTGCATTTTTTGCGGTTTGTGTTCAAATGCTATTTGCATCTCTATCATTTATTGCACCAACACATATTATATTATTATACAGTTTTTAGAGGACTAAAAGGGATTTAATGTCACACATACATAGATACATTCTCATTCTAATAATAATTATTATTATTATTATTTTTTCCAAGGCCAAAAAATGGGGGGGGGGGGGGGGGAGACGGACTAATTTATTTCACAGTTTTGGCAATAATAGCGTGTGCATGATATGTCCAGCTTAGAAAAAAAAAATTCAAGATAAATTCATTTATGTGTCTTGATTTATAGAGTACATAATATGCATAGGATTTCAGCTTATTTTGAAAGTTATAAGTTACAAAATACAAGGACTAAAATAAAATTTAAATGTGAAACTATTTTAGAAATTGGTAGGTTTGTCTTGTAGGTTTAGTAGCCATCACAGAAAACAAAATTGCCAAACAAAAGTATATATTTATATAAAGTAGACATCACAGGCTATTTACCTAAGCTTAGTCTGACACATTTTACGTAGCCATTTTATCGCCAATCTCTGCTAAATATTGGAGTATAATTGTGTTTCTTTATTTTGGCATATACACATAATGTGTAATGTGTATTTGGTAAAGCTGGTGTGTGCTATTCCTGTACAGAACCCCACATTGTGTTCATCTACATCTGCTGAGTATAACGATACCCCCATTGTATGCCTTTATTCTGTGAAGCTACAATGCCATATAAGAGACAAGGCTATTTCAGTTTCTATAGTTAGAATTTCCATAGATGTCTCAGCTTGTACCAAGTGTAGTGGTAATAAGCATTTTTTTCTGCCTTTTTGACATACAAAGTGAGTTTGCACAGTATATTTTGCAAATCTTATGTGTGCTGCGGCTGTATGAGATTTCATATTTTGCTCAGCTATGTCGTTTGAATACAACAATACTCCCGTAAGTACCTTTGCCAGGTATATGTGGATGTTGAAGGGGCACATTTGAGACGCAGCCAGTTTGTTTCTAACTTTGTGTCACAATTACAAGTTGATCCAGCACATAGAACTGTATCACACCTAGGACTAACAGGTAACGTCTTACCAGGCCTTAAAATGGCAGGACTTAACGTACCAGAGAATAGTCAGAATACTTGCTGAGGTCGGGGACACAGAATGAGACAACGATGGGGGAAAGCCTAAATTCAAGGGTACCAGAAAACAGGGAAGTCAAAACTAAGCCAGAGTCAATAACCAGAAATAAACGCTCAGGAATACACTCTTGGACAACCACAAAGGGCAAGTAGGAAAGGCAAGAAAGGAGTTTAAATACGTCTCCTTTAAATCAGATTGGCCGAACCCAGCCTCTGACCCAAGAACGTGCGTGCATGACCCCGGCGTGACGTCACTACCGGGGGCGGACGTGCGGTTACAAATTGATGTGGATCCGCAGCGGACAGCGTCCACCAACATGGTGCAGGAGTCAAACACATTGACGCATGGCCACTGAACAGCACTTCCGCATTTGTCAGGAAGGCAATTACTGCAGATACCACGAGGTGAGGATGAATATGTTACACTTTTACGCTGTGTCCATGTTCCATTTTGGAGTAGTTTACCTGGTTGGTCATTCAAAACTTCCCCACAAACAGATACTATTTATTAAAAATTACACCCTGAGGTAATCCAAAAGGCATCTTTTGAACCTTAGCTTACGGAAAATGTTTTTGCTAGTTTGTTCCAGGTGTAGTAGTAATGAGCCTCTTTTAATAAAATTTTTTTTACTTTTTAAAACTTTCTTCAAACTTTTTTTTTTTACATTTACATTTTTTATAAACTTTTTTTTTACCGTTAACCCCTAACTAGCAGTAAAAGCATTGTAGCGGGACCTGGGTAATCCGGCTGGTTGTTACACATTATTAATAGGTCAGAGCCATTTCCTCCAGTAACTGGACCACACACAGTTCCAGGGTACAACCGTTGACCATCTTTATTTGGGCACACAGCTTTTTATGCACAGACTGACTCACAGCTCCAGAGATTCCCTGCTGGCGCGCGTCCTTCCCATTGGATACCTCCACGTAGGTATCCCCCGGAGAGAGCGCTCCCCTGGGCAGCCACAAGCCTAGCCTCGTAGCTGCCAGGTAGGGTAGGTAAAAGGGAATATAGCTCCGTTGGGGAGCGGGTAGGACAATCCCAAACATGTGGATCGAAGACAGTACACGCAGGCCAGTTCGTGAGACGAATGCTCCCACTGGTGGGCATTCAGTGATGCGAAGCGGCGGCCACCTAGGAGAAGCATGCGCCGCTTGTTCCCTTGTGGTCTGCGGTTTTCACACCTCGTTAGCGAGGTGTTAACATTATAACTAAACATTAACCCCTGTGTGGTTAAAAAGTTACTTTGCTTGATTTAAGGTCAAAATTACAGAAAGGAAGAGAATTACAACGGGGGAACACACATTCCCGGGAGGGCACATCCACACATAGGAAAGGGCAATTCATGGTTAGGCAGCCGTTAGTGGGAAATTGGGGAATTTTGTGTTGCCTAACTTCCACCCAACCCAGCTAGCTAAATATATAATTTTCAAATATTTAAATTAATTAATAAAATAAATTTAACCCATGATGGTTAAAAAAAAAAAAAAATACTGTGATCTGTATTTTGGTCAGTGATCAAATGGCAGTGAAGGGGTTAATGTTTACTAAAGATGGGTGAAAGGGGGGTGGGATTTTACTTTTTTGCAGGGAGAAGATCAGCACTGATCTGTCTCCCTGCACTTCACTCTGACCCCGGAAGAGCAGGGAGGCGGGTCAGGAGTCCCTGCAGCACATGTGCTTGCTCTGACAGCCTGTGCGATCGGGTGCTCTCTGTTTCGGAGGAGCGTTAACCCCACGATTTGGGGTTGACTTTAGTAAATGACGGAAAATTTCCGTCATGCGTTCTTAAAGGGACACTCCAGGCACCCAGACCACTTCTGCCCATTGGAGTGGTCTGGGTGCCAACTCTTATCACCCTTAACCCTGCAAGTGTAATTATTGCAGTTTTTATAAAAAAAAAAAAAAAATCTATACTGGATGTCCTCACGCTATGCATGAGGACCTCCAGCATCGCCGGAATCCCCATAGGAAAGCATTGAATAATGCTTTCCTATGGGGAGGTCTAATCCGCGCATGCGCATTAGGTCTCCCACGCAGACGTCAGCGGGGTGTGGGAGGAGCCTGACCTAGCACTGAGGGACATCAGTGCTGGATTCAGGTAAGCCACTAAAGAGGTTTTAACCCCTTCAGCAACATGGGATGGGGGGTGGGAGGGAGAGAGGCACTGCAGGAACCTGCAGTGCCAGGAAAACTGATATGTTTTCCTGGTACTGGAAAATCCCTTTAATGCAAGGACAAGCATGACGGAAAATTTCCGTCTAGCGTCGGGAAGGGGTTAACATAATTTAAAATGGAATGATGCTGGAGAAAAATGTTTTAACTGGATGAAACCCAGTTCCTAATATATGAATGTTTTTTTCTTTTATTTTTCTTTAAAAGGGACACTATTGTCACCTGAACAACTACAGCTTAATGTAGTTGTTCTTGTGTCTAATGTCTGTCCCTGCCGGCTTTTAAATTAAACAGGTTTACATTACAGCCTGGCAACACCTCTAGTGGTAGTCACTCAGACAGCACTGCTTCCTTGGTCAGTGCTGCACAAGGTGCAGTGAGGTGCTGAATGTATGTATTTGTATCTAGTTGTGAGCATCATGATTGGGGAATCCTGGGTGAAGGAGCCATTACTTACACTGCTAAGTATCCGATTTACAACACTTTGGGTGTCTAAGGTTTTGGTGTGTATACTTATTTGGTATCAATGTTACAATAATCTGCTGTCCATATAATGTAATTCTGTGGACTAGGTAGCATTAAGTAGAAATGTGATAAAACATGTATAGTACAAGCTGATGAACCATGTCTTTGCCATAAAAGCTAACCAATACAGAGCCACAGCTTGTGTCAAGTGGTAGCTCATTTTTAAGCAACATAAAGGATGGTTGGAAAACAAGAAAAGAGGGGCTTATTTTTTGTATTAAGTGAAAAAAACTGTGAAACATAACATTTAAAAAAAAAATCATTAGTTAAAACAAATAAAAAACGAAATTTTGCATATTTTGTTCAGGAATGTGGTTAAAAAGCCTCTCTACTGAAATATGATCTGTGGCCACAATATCTATTTTCAGGCTACATTAGAAGAAAGGGAAAAGCCAGATTCCCAATGTTTTATGTAGAGCTGAACAATAACTCCCTTTGTATATATACTGAATCTGCATAGCACTGAGCCGGCACCCTGAGGCTTAGTTAGAGTATTATTACGTCACACCTATGCCTTCAATAGCTGGACAGACTGGGATGGCAAGTGGTCCTTGCACGCATCTGCTGTAATTCAACCACAAGAGTATCACCAGTAGTTGACACTTTTACATTCTACAGACTCCTTAATCATAAATTACAGCAAATGGGCTAGAAGCTGACGAACACAAAGAAAGCTGCTATTGTGGAAAGTATTCAAACATTAACAGACATTCAAATTACACAGCCTGAATTATAGATGCTATATTAGCTAGTAAAACCTACGGCACTCATCAACAATTCATAAAGTCATTTCATTTCTTTAAAATACACAGCACCAGAATCAATACAGTAAGAGGTTATGTTACGTAATACATTAAAAAAAACACTCTACTGTGTGACTAGTAAGGGGCAAGAAACCAGTTTTTTTTTTATTTACACTCATTTCTAAACAGCTTATCTGCTGAGGATATTTTTAAAATGTGGCTTGTGTTGGCAAATGATTATTGTAGGTTTGTATTGCATTTAAACCTGCAATAAGACTCGTATTTTAAAGGATTTAAAATAAATTTCTTTTCTTTCACTTTTATGTGCATTTTGCTGGAGGTGATCAAGGGAGAGGCTGATTAATTTTACCTCTGTGGCTTTCTGTGCAAGCTTTAGAATATAAAATAGAAACGCACAGAGCTTGTGTATATTTGAAAGTAATATAGGTTTAAGCAGTAAAATCACACAAAGCAGCCAATTATAAATGAATCTTACCTTTAAAACTCTTACCTTTGACCTAGCCAAACACCGCCCTGGCCAATCAACATCTCTTCAGAGATCCATTAAATCAATGCATCTCTATGATGAAAGTTCAGTGTCTCCACGCAGAGGGTGGAGACACTGAAGAGCAGTACTGTACAGTGTAAAGCACTGCCCCAGGAAGCAGCTTTAGCAGCAATCTGAGGAGTGGCCAGTGAAGTTATCACTAGGCTATAATGTAAACACTGCATTTTCTCTGAAAAGACAGTGTTTACTGCAAAAAGCCTGAAGGGAATGATTATACTCATCAGAACAAATACAATAAGCTGTAGTTGTTCAGGTGACTATAGTGTCCCTTTAATATAGTATATTTGGTGTACTTATGCACCAGAATCAAGTGGTTTTGGTGCACAGATGTTAAAGTTAATTTCAGACAATATAAAACACTGCATTTCCAGAAGTCGAATGGCATGCTTCTAGTGACCATCTGGCTCTTCCTCATAAAAGACAAAAAAAATGATAGTCTTCAAAGCATGACGACGCCAAAGTCTTTTAATGACTCTCATAGAAATGCATTTGATTCAAGGATTCTCTTTAAGATGCATGGGGATTGCCACACGTGTACCTTATATGTCTGATTGAACAGATGCAGATCAGCTGCTCTGTAAAGTAGAACCAGTGCTGGAACAAAAGTGAGTTTCATGGCACGTTAGATTCCTAAATAAAGAAAAATTAAAAAAAAATAAAAAAAATGATGGGGAGCCAGTAATATATTCAATGACACTCTAGAGTTAAAATGTATATATTTGTGAGTTCCTTAAGGAAAGGCAGAATTTGCATTAGACTATTTGGCGGGACAAATAGCAAACTAGGATAAGCTGTACAGGGTTCAAAATTTCTTTCAGCACAATCCAATGGCGAGTACCAGTTTGGAAGATTTTATTGAGGTCATTATAGAGAAACTATATATTATGCTGAAAGTCTTATACCAGGCAGCTGTTAATCTGAAGTTTCTCTAATCTAACTCCTGAATCGTAAAGCTGCCTAGACACGTGCTTCTAATACCGGCTGGAAAAACTCATCTAAGTTCAATATTTTATACTGAACACCTGCTCATTTCACCTCTTCTGAACCAGTTCAGATCCAATATGAGTAGCACTGAAAACACCAAAAATGGTTTGCCTTGCAGTGAAAAGTATAAAACTGCTGGAAACAATGCATCTTTTTAACAGAGCTTGCGGTGTTCTGCAAGCATTTTTCACAATTGCAAATAGGGAATTCATCCATAAGAGCCAGTTAAAATTATACACAGGATGAAATCTCATTTCACATGCTACAAAGTCAAAATAATCATTGAAATATATGGATACAACACAAACAGAAAACAAACAAACAAAAACTTAGAAACGTTAATCTAATAAAATGGGATTGCTAATCGGTGCTAGGAAGCTTTAAAAGGACCATGATTAAAGAATAGGCACCCAGACCAATTCATCTTAATGAAGTGGCTTGGGTACAGTATGCACTGCAGCTTTAGTCCTGCAAAGTAAAACGATAACAGTTTTGTAGATATGTAGAGAGAGAGCACCCTGAAACTAAATATGGAATAGAACATTATCTCTTTTGGAATACGTGTTTGTTCCTTTAACTAGAATAAAACCAACAATAGCTTTCTATTTGAAATCCGTGCAATTGTTTTCTATATTGGTTTAAATGTTAAAGTTACGTCAATACTCCCTTACTTTCAAACACAGCTCATCTATAAGAGTTGGGGGTTTTCCTACATGTCTGCAGGGGGTCCTAGGAATGCCTACAATAAATATATATTGCCCAACACTTTCACGGTCCACCACACAATGAGCAAGAAATGGAGAAGACCAAGCAAAATTTAAAAACTCCCTAGACATTAGCCACAAGCATGACGGTACCACTATACTAGGGGTAGGTATATGTATCAATATGCTGATTGGAAAAGCCTAAAGAAGGTGAAATGCGTCTTGGCAAAGGAAAGAGGACTTTTGACGAGTAATTTTGTGTATTTTACAGTTTTATTTTGTTTTTAAATTTATCAAATAAATATTTTTTATACATACCTCTTTTCTGCTGCACTGGCACTTTGAATCCTGGTTCAAGGAGGAAGTGTCACCCCACAAGATGTCACAATACCTGCATACCTAGAGCCAGTTTAATAGGCTCCATACATTTGATATATTCATATGCTTGGTGCTAAAACACTACACCAAGAACGTTTCTACTTGTACATCATTTTCATCAAAGTCAGTTCTCTAGAATATGTAACCCATTTTTTTTTTGTCAAATCTGATGTTTTGAAAAATGAAAAACAAAAAAACAAAAAAAAACAAAAGGTGTACCACATTCAAGGTTATTATTATAGCAGTACAGTATAAAGAATACCTAAAAATAATGTTTAAATAAACAAGCTAGAGCCTGTTCAACTGTACTTCCCAAAGGTCTATTGTGGTAAGCCAAAGGATCTAATAAAATTGCAAATTATCTGTTTCACTTGTCATAATATGGGATGATGGTCTGAACAATTATGTTATATGGTTAGTTGTTCTTTATAATTGCACTGAACAGGAGATATGGAGCTAGACAGAGCACACAATGTGGATATGGTTTATTTTGAGTATTGGAGTCCTGGTGCTTCTCAAGTGGTAGTTCGCTCCAGACGTTTTGCACCTAGGGAATGATGTGTTTCTTTCATTCCATGTCAACACAAACCACCATCTGCCAGTGTATTTCAACACCTCTCCATTCCAACAAGCAGGAGCTCCGCTTTCCTTTGTCACTGGGTAAGAGCTCCAACAGTGAACAATATCTTGCAGTTCTATTCATGAACGGTATCTCCCTTGGAAATTAAAGACATAACAAACCACATCCATATTCAGCTGGTTTGTCTCCGCTTTCTACTGCACTTTCACAGCAAGCAGGTTACCTGAGAGAATATCCCAGAGCTACAATAGTGTGGAATTTAAAATACCCCAGGAAGCGATTTACTCATTGTAGTCAGGCACCAGCTGTAGGTTATCCCATAACCAGCTGTGACCCTCTCATGATCTAACTGACCCCTTTCCCCGGCGGTTACAATACAACATGGGATGGATTGTAGGATTTTTAGTTTTGCAACTAAATCAATATCTTGATCTGGCGTAGGTACTAAAGCTGAAAATCTGCATACTCACTGCATATTAGGTACTATAAATAGTATACAGGTCTATTTTGCCGAATTAAAGGGTTAATCTAAGCACCATAACCTCTTCAGCAATTTGGAGTTATTATGGTGCTTGGCGTCTGGATGCGCAGTGTTTCAGTATGAATAATTTTATATTGCCACCAGAAGTGTAACCTCCATCATAATCCAGCCCGGAACAAGTTTCATTCATTGGCTGACAGCAATCAGCAAACACGCTCAGCCAAAGAATGACTGACGGTATCAGTTTCTGCAGCAGCTATATGTGCATCACCCACCATTAGAAGAGGTTCAATAGCTTGCCCCATTACTGGGAACTGCGCTAGGGCACTTCTAGCACCTCAACCATCATGGCTGTACTGGCAAATATGCTTAGCGTAACCCTCGTACGCATCTATAGGAAGCAGCAAATCTCAAACCAGTCAAAATAAGAAGTATAAATTTGCACCTTGCAGCTTTCCTCTCAAACCCCTGATTGGACTTGTGATATTTAGATTTAAGTAATAATTTAGGATAGACCACTGCAAAATGTGACAGTCACTAAGCTCTGAACATCTGTTTAAGTTTTATTTAAATCCCTCAAACAGACCTATCTGGCTGGAAAACACCATTTCTTTATTTTTTTTTTCTATTTGAATAATAGCCCAGCTGGCCTTTAGACTTTTACATGCGTTGGAAATAGGTAGGTGGATAGTGGCTCAGACCATACAAATCATTAGTTAAAAATAAGGATTAAAATTGTAAACATTTCCTCTTAGGTAAAGGAAACGTGTCAGGTGATTAAGTCTGTCCATCCTGAATAACGGGTGGCATTTGAATAGTTTGTTTGTAGATGAATTTTTACAGCTATCTTGTAATTTAAATGGGAGTAGACCAGCGGTTCCCAAACTGTGTGCCGCGGCTCCCTGGGGCGCCGTGAAATGCACACAGGGGTGCCGCAAAATATTTCCCCGGTGCTATGATTATAGCACCGGGAAACATAACTGCTAAGCAGGGCTGGTCGGGTGCCGCGGTAATTTAAGACTGCGACCGGGCCCCTGTAATGTCGGCCGGCTGGGAGGAAGTGACAGCCTGTCACTTCCTCCCAGCGTCATGCAGAGAGAGGGAGAGGAGGCAACCACTCATTAAATTAGAGGAGCATTCCAGAGTTGCTCCAAACCACTCACAAGCAGCAGACAGCAGGACTCCAAGCCACCCTTCTGGAGGTAAGGTAACACGAGGGTGGCTGGAGATATAAAAAATATCACGTGTGTGTGTGTGTGTATATTTTAGTGTACTTCTGTCAGTGTGTGCGTGCATCTGTGTACGTGTACGTGTACATGTGTGTCAGGATGTGTGCACGTATCAATGTTTGTATGTGTCAGGGTGCCTGTCTGTATATTTCGGTGTATGCGTGTAAAGGTGTGTGTATCTATGTGTGTGTGTATATGTGTCTGTGAAAAATTATGTATCTGTGTGTTAATGTGCATGTATGTCTGGTAGTGTGTGTGCATACATCCAAGCAGTTAAACACAAGCACAACATACAAACACACCCCTGCATTCAAACTGCAAAACAAATATACAAACACAACCCTTCACTCAAAACACAAATACATCTGCACATCTGCATTAAAAAGTGAACATTACATTCAGACACACCCTTGCAATCAAACATTACATACAAACACACTATATACAATCACCCCTTCAAACACCAACAATGTACATTACACGATAGCGCCAATAAATGCCACAGCTCTGTACAGATATACAACCTAGACATTTTGACTTGGGGTGCCTTGAATAAAAAAAATACTGAAATATTAAGGGTGCCTTGAACCTAAAAAGTTTGGGAACCACTGGAATAGACTGCTTTCAACCTTTTAAGTCCCTTAGGTGTAGCCGCATGCCTGGAATGTTATGGTAAAGTGTACCTAACCACAGTCCTAAAGTGTATAATTACTATGAAACACTATCTCCAGACCAAGTCATGTATCAATATATGGATCTTTCCCTGTACACAACTTAAATAGATAAACTTTTATTACAACGCAGATAATACTTCTTGATGTACATACAGTGTTATCTGGGCATCTTTTTGTGATATGCTATCCATCAGATCGAAAACTCTCAGATAGTCTGAAGTAGAACTGTGGCTTGTGAGGTTTTTGCAATGTTCCCCCAAGAGAAGTCTAACTCCACTATAGTGACTGGACAAAGGTGAGCAGGTAGATTAAAGGCACTTGGACCCATTATCTCCTGAGCAATGCCATTCAGCCTTGGGAGCACAATTTATAAAATTAACAAAATCAGCCAAAAATTACACAAAAAGGAAAATTAGTAGAAAGGGAATGGGATCACCAGTTAGATGTTATACCCCTATGCCTTACATATTAAATGCCTAGTCTTTTACTTATCCTAGGCTCCCTGAAAACCATATTTGAATTTCTTATACTACTGAAAACCAGGCCTCTCAACTGTCCCCAGTTCAATGGGACAGTCACGATTCTCGGGTCCTGTCCCGTCATCCCACCTTAGTTCCCTGCTGCCCCATTTTCTGGGGACACAAGGGACCTGTAGTCAACAATCACAGCACAAGCGCATCAATAGACATGCGCACACCAAGATTAGGGCAATATTATTATCGTTTATATAGCGCCAACAGATTCCGTAGCGCTTTACAATATTATTAGAGGGGGGGATTTAACTATAAATAGGACAATTACAAGAAAACTTACAGGAACGATAAGTTGAAGAGAACCCTGCTCAAACGAGCTTACAGTCTATAGGAAGTGGGGTTTAAAACACATTAGGACAGGAAATATCAATCAAATAAGGTGGGAGTGAAGCAGAGCTGGAGGAGAGAGTAAAGCACTACCCTATAGAAACAGGTATTTGAGGTAGTGGTTACTCAGGGAGGCCTTAAGCTTTACTAAAGAGATGGGTTTTAAGGTACTTCTTAATCGATTTAAGGCTATGGTAGAGTCTGATGGCGGTAGGCAGACTATTCCATAGGAAGGGAACCGCCCGTGAGAAGTCCTGCAAGCGTGAGTTGGCAGCGAACAGGAGAAGGTCACTGCAGAGCATAGAGACCGAGAAGAGGCATACCTATGGATCTGTGAAGAGATAGAGAGGCTATAATTGTTCAGTGCTTTATAGGTATGGATTAGCACTTTGAATTGACTCCTATAGGATACAGGAAGCCAATGTAAGGACTGACAGATGGGTGAGGTGTGAGATGACTGACTAGAGAGGAAAATCAGTCTGGCGACAGCATTCATTACAGACTGTAGTAGGGCAATACGTTTTTTTGGGAAGACCAATTAGGAGAGGGTTACAATAATCCATGCAGGAAATTACTAGAGCATGGACAAGCTCCTTGGTAGCATCTTGTGTTAGAAAGGAGCAGATGCGGGCTATGTTTTTAAGATGGAATCTACAGGATTTGGCAACATACTGGATGTGAGGTTCAGAGGTGAGGCCAGATTTAAGTATGACATCAGGACAGCGTGCTGGCAAGGATGAACGTATGTGGATACCACTTACTTGAAGGGACAGCGAAAGAGGAGGAAAGACCAGGAGCTTAGTTTTAGAAAGATTGAGTTTCAGAAAGCGGGAGGACATCCAGTCAGTGATTGAAGAAAGGCAAGCAGTGACACATTACAGGATGCAGGGGAGAGGTCCGGGAAGGAGAGATATTTCTGGGTGTCATCAGCGTACAGGTGGAATCCAAATGAGGTAATGAGTTTGCCAAGGCAGTATAAACAGAAAATAGAAGGGGACCAAGGACACAACCTTGGGGAACTCCAACCGAGACATGATGAGGGGAGGAAGTGTTATTAGAAAAGGAGACACTGAATGAGCGTTGGGCGAAATAAGAGAAAAACCACAAGAGGACAGAGTCACAGAGACAGAGTGATTGAAGAGTTTTAAGAAGAAGAGCTTGATCAACGGTGTCAAAAGCAGCAGAGAGGTCAAGAACAAATAGTAAGGAGTAGTGGCCTTTGGATTTAGCTGCGATTAGGTCATTAGTAACTTTGATAAGAGCAGTCTCAGTAGAGTGGAGAGAGTGGAAGCCAGTTTTAATAGGGTCAAGGTGAGAGTTGGAATGGAGGAAGTGAGACATACGGGTAAAGACAAGTCTTTCCAGAAGGGAGCAGAGATATGGGACGATAGAGTGGGAGGACGGGTCAAGAGATGCTTTTTTCAGGATAGGTACTACAGTGGCATGTTTAAGGTCAGCAGGGAAAAAGAGAGAGCAGTTGAAGATGTGTGTTAAGGAAGGCACAAGACAAGGGGAGAGAGATCTGATACGGTGAGATGGGACAGGATCGAGCGAGCAAGTGGTGGGGCGAGAGGAAAGGAGAAGCCACCTCTTGTTCAGTAGCCAGGGAGAAAGTCTAAAGGGTAGGAAAGGCATGATCTACGTGTGGTTGAGAAAGAACGGCAAGGTGAGAAGAATTATTTCCTTAGCTGTTCAATCTGGTCGGTAAAGTAGCATGCAAAGCGATCGGCTGTAAGGTTAGTTCGTGGGGTGGCCACAACAGGGCAAAGAAGAGCGTTAAAGGTGTCAATAGGACCCATTTGGATGGGTCTGGCCTTTGGGGTGGAGATAGTGACACAATTGCGTCACTGGTCCACCCTATTTATCTCCCTCCCACCGATTTGCAGGATGCCGGAGTTGGTAGATATGAAAAACCATGAATTTCATGTACAATTAAAATGGGAATTATAAACTAGGCTACTCAGTAAACTCTAAAGTGCTGTGTATTAACACATGGATAGCAAAATGATGAGACTAGAGCAGAAGTGAAGAATTTATCCAAAGTAGCCATTTTCACCAAAACTTAGAATTTATATAATTTGAAGATAAATTAATAACTCTGCTAGAATCATCATCAGGGCTGTTTTACACAATGCTCTTTTACGTTAGATCGTCCAATACTATATAGCCTGGTACATCTGTCTGTAGAGCTGTAATGGACAAATCATCGATTTGTTTAGTAAAGTACAAATCATCCAAATCGAGACAGACACTCTTCAAACATAAACAGTGTACAATGAATATCTGTCTCGACCAAAAAAAAAAAAAACAACAGCCGTAGGCAAACATCTGCAGACTTTTATTATAGTGAAAGGATCAATCTGGTAAACATCAGGAGAAATCCAATGTGTGTGAACTTTATAATGATTAACCACAAAATACCCCAGATCATATCTTAATGACTAGGCTTTAGGGGAACACAAGGCAGAGATAAAGCGAGTGTCAAGTTGCTCAACATTCAATGTTCTTAAAATCCTATGTTCAGAGAGAGGTTTTAAAACCGTTTTGTATTTTATTTAGAAACATGCCGTTAGTGAGTGTTTAAATTGGTTTAAGTGTTAGCATTGCCTGTGGCAATCTTACACTTACATGTAGAACAAACACTTGCTTAAATGACTGTATAAAAATATATACAATTCATGTTATGGTTAAAAACATCCAACATGATAAAAGCATCCACCCAATGAATTTTTAATTTAGGAACAATTTTGAAGAATGCTGCACTGCAACGTAGCTGGGTTTGCGAAAATATGATAGATGCAGATAACCTACTGCTCAAATTTCTACTACAAGAATTTTGACATTCCCGTGGAGTCCAACTACCACATAAAAAGTGGATAATCTATATGTAATAAGTCAGGATCATGGTTCTTAGTCTTGTAAACTTGCGTTTAAAGGAACAATATAGCGTTCAGAATACAAAACTGTGGGGGCGGAGCCTAACAGCCGAGGCAAACGGATGCACAACTCTGGAGCTCCGGGCCAAAATCAGAGAAAACAAGCCTAAACACGGAAAATATGACCCCCACTAACCGTCGACCATATGCAGGAACCCCTCAAGTTCAATGGGACGCAAAACACAAAAAACAAATGCCGGGGGGTGGAGCCAACCACCGAGCCGCATGGACGTGCATTAACTGAGCTCCCTTTCCAGAAAGCGCAATCCACAGCCATCGGGCACTAAAAAAGCAAAATGGGACACCCAAAAAGAGCTACTGCAGGGCACCAACCCTCCAACAAAACTCCCGCTGGGAAATCCGGAGTTTTAACTAAATACTTTAGAGACAACACGGAAACTCCGGGGGAACATGAAGGCCCAAATATGGCACCAGACTCACCATCCCGCCAATCTGCACCAGCTAGCCCATCAGAAACTGAAACATCCACCTATCAGCCAGATGCAGACATTAGGAGCCTGCTCAGAGCATTACCTTCGAAAACCGACATAGCCATGATGCTAAATAAGCTGGAATCCACATTCCAATCCAAGCTCGAGGCGATAGGTGCAGACTTCCAGCAAACCAAACAGAGAGTCTCGACCCTTCCCCAGTTCTCTTTCATACAAACTCTCAGACATCATTACCTCTTTTCATGACTTCTACACCAAGCTCTACAATCTCAGGAACTCCCCACCCTCAGAACGAGACATAGAAAACTTCCTAGCGACCAGAATTCACCAAACAATACCCAAGAACTTAGGGACCACCCTAGATGCTCCGATTTCCCCTGATCAAGTCCAATCTGCCATAAAACAGCTTAAGATAGGGAAAAGCCCAGGCCCGGACGGATTCACGGCCAAATATTACAAAACATTGTCGGCACTGACAGAACCGTTCCTGCTGGCCTTTAACTCCCTTACGCAATCTGCATCTCTCCCCACAGCATCCCTAGAACCCCACATAACCATTATCCCCAAACCGGGGAAAGACTTGACCAACTGTGGCAGTTACCGCCCAATATCCTTGATCAACCTTGATCTCAAACTATTTACGAAGATCCTAGCTAACCGCCTCCGACCCATCTTGCAAACTCTAATACACCCTGACCAAGCTGGATTTGTCCCGAATAGGGAAGCCAAACATAATACCACAAAACTCCTAAATCTAATTCATATTGCAAAACGTAGACCGATCGATAGCCTCATACTCTCCATTGACACTGAAAAGGCGTTCGATCGCGTTGATTGGACACTACTATTATCCACACTAAGAGCACTGGGACTAGGTCCCTGTTGGATGCGTTGGATCCAAGCTATATACTCAACTCCCACTGCTCGACTCCGAATTAATGGTCAACTTTCTGACCCAGTCCACATACGGAACGGGACGAGACAGGGTTGCCCGCTGTCCCCACTCCTCTTTATCCTTATCCTAGAGCCTTTTCTGAACGGGATTAGAGACAATCCAAACTTACAGGCATATCTGTCCAACAATAGCGGTACAAAGTCTCTGCCTTCGCCGATGACCTTCTCTTTACCATCCAAGCGCCTGAATCATCGATACCTCCCCTGATGGAGGAACTTTCCATATACAATACACTCACATTTTCAGGTTAACTTCTCTAAAAGTGAAATATTACCGTTAACAATGACCCTCCAGACGCGTAAACTCCTCAAGTCTAAATTCCCCTTCACATGGGCGGATAAATCTATTACATATCTTGGTGTCCATCTATCAGCCAACTTAACATCCATCTACAAGCTAAACTTTCAGCCATTATGTCAAACCATATCCAGGGACCTTCAGGCATGGCAAAAAACACACTTTTCCTGGCTCTGTAAAATAAACATCCTCAAAATGAACACACTACCGAAAATACTGTACCTCTTCCAAACCCTACCTATAGCTAGTCCCAAAGCCTTCTTTGCCAAGTTGAGAAATCTCTTTACCTCATTCATCTGGGCGCATAAGCAACCCAGGCTCTCATACGAAGTGCTTACTAGCCTAGGGCTGCCCCACATGGAAAAATACTATAGAGCTACGATGCTAACGAGAATCTACGAATGGTCCCAACACTCGCCAAACCTCCAATGGACGAAAATAGAAGCTACTATGTTTAAACTCCCCATCTATATGATCCCTTGGCAAAGAGCCCACCCCAAGCTGCTACTCCTTGATTGCGACATGCACCCCACGATCCCGCTTACACTGAAGATATGGGACAGACCACGTGAAAATCCCGACATTTCTCCACACCCATCCCCACTGTACCCAATCACTCACAACGCGCACTTCCAACCGGGACTGACTCCCATACACTACAGAGGCTTTCAAGATACCCATGACCAGACATACCTTACCTTAGGATCTATTCTAGATAGTAACTCACGTCGCCCGCTATCGGACGATGCTCAACTGACCCTTCGACAATGCAAACATTTCACTACGCACAACTACGACACTTCCTAGAGACGGACGTACGACTCCTCGGGGGGACCAGACCGCTCTCTGATTTCGAAACACACTGTAAAACCCAAAACTAAGCAGCTCTCAACCTTCTATAAAACTATCCAGAAGGATTACGCTGCCCACCCGCCCAAGTTTACCGTTTCGTGGACCGAAGACCTTAACACACAATTCACGACAGCGCAATGGACATCTATATTCAACCAAATACATAAAAAAATCTATTTGCACCGCAATTCAGGAAAGAGGATATAAGAGAACTCACCAGCTAAACTGCAGATGCTTTTTCCCAACACTCCAGATACTTGCTGAAAATGTGCCCAACCAGGTGCGTCTTTGGCCCACATCTGGTGGCGTTGCTCTCAAACCCAAAGGTACTGGACAAACATAGGGACAATGATTACGACAATAACAGGAATAAAACTTCCCCACACCCCACATACTCTGCTCTTCCTGCTGCTACCCTACACCCTCACCAACACGCAGAAGAGACTTGTATCCCATCTCCTCACAGCAGCCAACATCCTCATTCCAGTAAAATGGAAAAACCCTAACACTCCGACGATCAGAGAATGGATTCACAGAGTAGACGCGCTTAGAATAATGGAAAACATACAGGCCTCTATTACCCACAAATTATCCCTCTTCGAAGAGGTGTGGGAGCCGTGGACAAGATTCCTATCACACTCTAAAGATGCCCCATGACTCCGCAACTTAGACCTCCGCCACACACGACCACAAGATAGCCAACAGGCCAACTGCTCCCTTAAATCCACTCTAGACCTCCTCTCGGGCTTCCCCTCCCTCATCCCTCATCCCTCACCCCCCCCCCTTCTCCCCCTTTACCCCCTCCTTTCCCCCCTTCTACTCCCTTTCTCTCTCTTTTTGCGACATGACTCGCTGACTCTAAACTCACAGACAAACACAGGTAACTATCAGCTTCTTAACGCAATAAACCGCTAGTGTTCGCACACTACTACTCAACTCTCAATTTGAGAGACCTGCAGCCAGCCCGAAAGCTAGATACCCTCACTGTCATATCTGCTTGATCTCTGCTGACCAAATCCCGAACAAGCAGCCACCATCCGTCCGGGAACATGGTTCACAACCGACGGTTACATCGGCGCTGACTCAGTCTTCACCTCCCACAACATACAAAAGCATTGAATCAAAGTGTGAGAATGTCCAATATTATTTCACAAAGTAAAACTGCATTAGAGTCCAGAAAGCACCTGTAGTGGCTGTCTGGAGGAAAGCCACAAGAAGTTGTCTTAACTCTGAAATATTTTACATTGCAGGGTTATGGGGACAGGGGCACTTCACCCAGACCACTTCAATGAGATCAAGTAGTCTGGGTGCCTATAGTGTCCCCTTAAGAAAACACCTTAAGAGTCCCTAATAGTTAATAAGTAGGGAAAGAAGCCATCTGATCAAGGCAGATCTTTCTTTTATTCCTGAGAACACAATCATCTAACTTTTTCTTTTTACCTTGCTAACAGAAATATTCTCTTCAACTGAACTCTTGATCCATACAAGTCAGTCTAGGTTTCTTATATGTTGCATGTGTTGGTATTGCAATTATTTTGGGTGTCACTACTGAGTTTAAAAGAGCCATCTTCCTGCGTGTTTCC
The DNA here is from genome assembly GCF_036172605.1 of Pelobates fuscus. Classification (NCBI taxonomy): domain Eukaryota; kingdom Metazoa; phylum Chordata; class Amphibia; order Anura; family Pelobatidae; genus Pelobates; species Pelobates fuscus. The sequence continues at coordinate 238,106,001 of NC_086318.1, forward strand.
TCGCACTACAATTTTTCTGAAACTCTGAAACAATTCTTCAATAAAAAGATATTTACAAAAAAAAAAAAGAAAAAGTCATCTTATCAAAAATAATTTTATCAAAAGACTTTAAATGTTTGGGGGATGACCTGATGAAATGTAGCAAAGGACCTAGAAGTGAATGGAGTAGGATTTTGAAGTGGACATGATGCAGGGCATTGGATGGTTAGAAGTGACAGGGGAAGGTATTATCAGTATCGGGTAGTTGGAGAAGACATAGGGAGATGAAGAGGTGGCTGAAATTAATATATGTAGAATATGACATGTAGTAGGGAAATGGATGCAAACAAGCTCACCTAAAATCAACACTGCAATCACATACACTTCATTAAAATACAGAATTGAATTTGTATACTCTGACACCAGCGAGCACATACAATGAATCAAAAATAACAATGCTGTACCCAGTTCTAACCGTCTATTAGTGATTTAATATCAAGGGTCTTCCAAAGCCTCCTATCACTTGGCTCATAGGCTTTCTATTGTTGAGATATTTTGACTCATTTAACAAATATCAAAACAGACTTGCTGCTAAGATATTATTGGCCAGGAGGCGGCAGTTAGGGCACCACTTTGTGGATGAGGTATTTGGATTATCAAGCTCACACTCTATGCACACAAAAAAAAAACATGCCAATGAAATGGTGATGATGTCAGAGTCCCCTGACTCAAACCTTGAAGTTTGTGATAAGGCCACGGCAGGAATAGACACTCCAATGCTTTTTTAGGATGTTTATTTACAAAGACAAAAATTTGTTTTAACATTCAGAGTACTTTTTTTTCCCTTTAAGACATAAAGCAAACAACTATCTTCTCCTAAATAGAGATATTTCCTTTCTAATGTGTTTTATACCCCACCTCCTATAGACTAATCTTATTTGAGCAGTGTCCTCTTCAACCTATCGTTCCTGTAAGTTTTTTTGTAATTATCTTATTTATAGTTAAATCCCCCCTCATTATTGTAAAGCGCTACGGAATCTGTTGGCGCTATATAAACGGCAATAATAATAATAATAATAACAACAAGAACAACAACAACAGTACTGGCCAGCTAAGCTGGTTCCCAGTCATAAAACAATTAAACAGTTTTTCTTACCACTAAGGCTCCGTTTCACACTCTATCTGTGATCAGCAACCTAGTGAGAAAATCTCAGCACGCTAAGTAGGGCTGGACGGTGCTAAGTAGCAGCTGAAGCTGCTACAAGTATTAAAACTAGAAGCAGAGGGAAAGGGCACTTTCTATATGCTGGCTTATGTACCTGCCCTTAATAAACCTGTTCCCGGTGATCGCCAAACCATTTGTTTGAGTAGCAGCAATAGGCTGAGAGTGAGTTTTTGTCAGATTTATTTCCTCGATCTTAAATGCCTACAAAATAGGTTTGTGCTGTGAGAAACCAAAATCGATAAAACAGTAGGTAAGTTTTGTGTTAGACTTTAGAATTTTCTAACACAAATTACACAAAAATTTGCCAGATTCATGATGTTACATTTTAATTCCAAGTATTCATTAAAATGCCATAAATTCCCCCTGACTTTCTTTAGACCCACTAAATTATAAGGCGGCATTGTATAAACAAGGGATTCTAGCCAGGCACATAAATCTGAAAAACCGAGCATTTGCTGAAGTGGTATGTGGCATAACTACAAAGTATTTTATATATAGGCCCATAACCAGTGAGAGTTAATAGGCAAGGGCACACCACTGAAAAGATTAAATATAATGTGGCAGAACAATTGTAAAATGATTAATAGCAACATATCATGTCAGTCAGTTTCTGTACTTAAACATAATAATAAGCTGCTCAAGTGAGCAAGAGACTTGCAAAGAAAAGAAAATGTCATTAAATAAACCTCAAGAGCGTTTCAATAAAATTATGTTTGTAGTATTAAGCAGTAAAACTCATGCAGTCCTGGCAAGATGTGTAAAGGTACCCATGAAGGAAAACAAGTCTGAATATTCTCTTGCGGTTTAGGAAAAGCATGAATGTAAAAGCAAAAAAGTTGATATGTACTCTTATGAGCGTGCAGGAATCCTACTAGTTTATATAGCATTTATTCAATTGCACACTTTTAAAATGACAATAGGAGAGGACCTACTGCATCCACCACTGCCCCACCCATGAGGAGCGGGTCAGGGTTCTAGCGACCAATTGTTCCCCCCCCCCCCCCCACCCCCATGAGCAGTGGGTGGGGGCTGGGTGTATCTTAGAGCCCCCTATTGTATCTTAGAGCCCCCACCTGCCGCTCATGGGTGGGGGCCAAGGAGGACAACAATTTATTTGTTGTTGGTTGGTTGTCACAATTCAAATGTTTTAACCCATCCAGCTATTCATAAAAGCTATTTTCTGTTTTGTACTTATTATTTTATCATTATTGTTTTCTGTTATTTCAACTGACCTTTTACTTTACTTTGTCTGCAGTTTGGTTGTCTACGGAAAACTAACCAAATGTCTTTATCATGGGTATTCGGTTATTCACAAACCGCTAAATTGCAACAGAATTGCCTTCATTCAGTTGTTCTAACACCTCTCATACAGACCTGGGAAAACTGTACCTAAAACTCTTAGCCTCCTAATCCTAAATCACCCTACTGCTACTGGTTAAAGGGACACTCCACTGACCAAATACAAAATCTAAATTTAAAACTCACTGTTTAGTAGACATACCCCAAATGAAACTTGCATTTAATTATGTATTTTTTAATTTTGGATACATCTAAAATCAGCTTGCAAAACCTGCAGTTCTCTTGTCTGCTGCCTTTGCAAGCTCTCCCCTTTTTGCCCCACCCAAACTTTCTGTGGCTGTCCAATCACAGACTTCACAATGCATCTCAATGAGAAGTCTTTGTAAGACCGATGCTCTGGGCGATTGTTGCCTCCGAGGTCAGCTGCATTGGTCTAAAAAAAAAAAAAAACCAAGGAAGTTACATTACCTGTTGTCTGCTTGAAAGCCAAGGGCGTGTAACCAGGTTAATTTATAAAAGTGTCAATATCTATTGAAATCTGTACTTTTTGCAAAATGGGGGGGGGGGGGGGAAACAAGAGGACACACTCTTCACACAAAGCTTTTCAGCAAGCTCAAGTTACTTAGGGGTTTGGAGTGACCCTTTAACTAACCCTATAAGGTTACACCAATCCAAAATGTCCTTAAAAACCTTACATTAGCTGCATCTTTTAAGCAGGAAAATCCAGTTACAATTTAGCTGTAACTTAGTTTCACTGCATCAGAGAGATTGGTTTGAAAATAGCATGGTCCATTTGTCTCAATGCAGTTAGCATTCAATTGTTCGTGAACACAGTGAACTACAGACGGATTTGAACAACCGAATACAGGAGATTTGACCAATATGAAACAAGTCTGATTTGCAAAAGCAGCTCTACATTTAGTGAATATACCTCAACATTATAAAGGACTGGTAGAAGTGAAATTCTATAGGGCTTGGGTTTAAGCATATAAAAAGGATTCCTTTCTTGTTTTAGGCCATGCAAGATGCACATTACAGATCAGAAACCATTTTCTAGGGGTTACATAAACATAAATAGGCCTCATTGACTTTTATATCCAAATATTTTCACACACCCCCGATCCATACTCCTACAGACTTGTGGAAACAAAGCAGAAAACTGATGTGGAATTATTAAAAATTATTATTGTACTTGTATTGAATTATTGTACTAACTCCATTTTAACCTTATATTGTGACAATCCTCCATTTTGTCCTCCTAACCTGACTTCTTCAAATCCTCCATTTTGTCCTCATGACTTAACTTGTTCATTTTAAAACTACCTTACGTGACTGAACTTCTCAACCCAATTAATACAGTAGACAAAGACCGTGTTTCCTACAAGGACAAGTACCAGGAGGTGCTGGCTACTCCTTAAGACTTGTAAGATAGTATAGTTTGAAGGCCACGAGAACACAGTAGTAATGAAATGTTCTATTCATAAGAGACCTTGCACCTGGACATGAGGCCTGATATCACTGACTGTGTAAAATGACGCTCAAGCCCCCCTTTCCACCGAGTAAACCTCATGCTGGGAAAGATGGCGCCTGAGCCTTCTGTCCACACCCTTGTCCAGAACAATACCACCTCCCGGTGGGAGGACACCTAGCTGGTCACTCAAACCCCTGAGCCAATTAATAATATTGGTGGGTGGACACGAAGTTAGTCACATAATGTTTAATCCAATCAATGATGTTTATTTGTTATTATCTGATATTCAATGATGATGTCATTTTGCTTTTAAAAAGATCTGCACAACTGTTTTCCAACCAGATTGCATTAAATTTTCTGAAGTGCTTTTAACCTGAACTCCATGTGTCAGTGTGAGCTTACTTCTGCGTATACGCAATTTAATCATCTCAGATTTGGACAGGAACAGATAGACTTTGAACATTTTGGTTTACTTTCAAAAAGTACCATAACAACTTGGCGCCCAACGTGGGGCATCGGGCTATGGCCTCTGGCCGGTGAGCCGTCCTAAGGAAGATGCTGTTGGACGGGGGAATCCTGGGGGTAGGAAGGGAGACTGATCACCTCCAAGTACACGGTAGAGACTTCTGCAGAGCCACCGGTATGTTCCGGCCCCTTTGATTGACCCGTCCACGTGTCTGTGACTGCTTCCCGGGAGGACATCAAAGACAGGTAATATCTTGCCCGGTGTCTCGTTACTCACTTGTTTACCTGCATTTTAGTCTATCTGTTGCCTGGGTGTGTTTGAATTGTGTTTGAATTGTTTGCCTGTTTCCCCATTTTGAGATAAAGGGGGGGTGGACCTGCAGGGGATTTGCCTGGGGTTCTGTCTTGCTTGTTTTCCCCTTTTTGGGATAAAGGGGGGTGGACCTGAGGGGATTTGCCTGGGTCTTCAGTATATCTGTCTATCTGTTTGTATTTTACCCCTTTTGGGATAAAGGGGGGTGGACCTGAGGGGATTTGCCTGGGTCTTCTGTTGCCTGTTTTACCCCTTTTAGGAACCACGGTGCTGTGGTTGTAGGGAAAAAGGGGGGTTGACCTGTGGATGTGTTCCTGGGGGTCATCTTTTCCTGTTTAACTCTTTTAGGAGCCTCGTGGCTGGGGCTGTAGGGAAAAAGAGGATTGTTGGAACTGTGGATTTTGTGTAGACTCATAATTTCCTGTGATCCTTCTTGTGTCACTTTGAGAGCCTAGCTAGCTTCTTTGTGCACGTGGTAACCCACAGCTTCGGCTGGGGGGAGTCCGGTTTTGGTAACCCACAGCTTCGGCTGGGGGGAGTCCGGTTTTGGTAACCCACAGCTTCGGCTGGGGGGAGTCCGGTTTTGGTAACCCACAGCTTCGGCTGGGGGGAGTCCGGTTTTGGTAACCCACAGCTTCGGCTGGGGGGAGTCCGGTTTTGGTAACCCACAGCTTCGGCTGGGGGGATTCCGGTTTTCTGTTTATTTGTGGTAGGGGACTTAGTCTTGTGGCAGGGGACTCTGTTTCCTGGGGGGATTCAAGTAGGCATTGCTTGTTTTCCGCATCACGTGGTAGTGAGACTTATAAGTGGGTTTTATAGGGGCACTACGGGAGTGAGGATAGAGGTGGCCACATTCTTGTGGACTGCTGTGTAGAGGGAGGCTGACGGAACTCGGACCGGTGTCAGTTGTTTTCCGTGGCCGCTGGTAGTGAGACTTATGAAAGTCGTTCTCCGAGCGGGGACACTACGAGGTTGAGAAAGGTGACTTTGGAGTAAGCACATGTAGAAGGAAAGGGATTATTGTTGATTTTATTTGAACTGTAATGCATGCACTGTATTTCAATTGTATTGTTGTCTTGTCTGTTTAATTAGGAGTCTCATGAACTCCTGTGTCTGTCTCTAAGGATTTTTCCTTGCCTTTTCCCTTTTCTATACTTCCTATATTATTATTCTATCCTCTCCTATTTCTATTGTGAGAGAAGTGATTGGTCACACACTTCTCACCTCCAATTAGTGACTAGTCTACGTTTTGGGAAGACGCACTGGGGGGGGACCCACCCCTCTCGAGTGTCAGTCCACCATTGTAGACACTGTTTAAAACCTTTTCCCCCTATATCTGGGACGCCTGTATAGGAGGGGAATGGGACAGGGTTAGAAAAGCCCAATAAGGGCTGGCTAGCGCGTGTGATCTAGTTGAAGATAGAGATTGCTAAAGTGTGTAAAATTGCTGTGCCTTCATGTGGTAGATTACTGACAGAGAAGAAAGCAAGCTTACTGGTACAGAGTAGCAATGCTATTCAGCAGGAAGGTAGGGTTGAGGAAGAACTAGATCACAAAGGGTTAAGAATGTATGTATATTATAATAATTGTTTTTGTATTTTGTGTTAGCCATTACCCTGGTAGAGGGTGGGGGTTTTGTATTGAGTTTCACTGAAGAGTATTATTAAATGTTGTGTTTTTGTGTCTCTTTGCTTTTGCAATAATTGTAACGTAACTGTCTTTCCAGCGCTGACATGGTTAAAAAACTTCATGCTGGCTCTCTCCTTGCCTTCTGTGAGACGCGAGGGGGGAGAGGGAGGGGTGACATTCCTGGTTTTTCAGTTCTGCGTTCAGTAAAATTATTCAGAAACTAATAAGATTTAGCAATGGAACAAAGTATTTTCTCCAAGACTGTTGTATAAGATAAGGAGTCAGGGATGTAGCTCAGTGTTTATTACGAAGGTTAGGAAAGTGAATCTGATGCAGGAATAGAGAATTATTTGGAGGAGTTAAAAATTTAAAGGCAAGTGTGATTTGTTGCATTACTATGCAATGTGGATAGAGGGAATATGCAAAGTTGTTAAGCTAGATTGTGAAGAGGAAAAGTGATTAATGGCTGTAGGTATATTGTTTGCATTCCGTGAGTTTATTTATTTTATTTATTTATTTATTTATTTTTATTTATTTTTTTATTTTTGCACCATGTTATTTCAAAGCTTCACGGGCTGTTACATGTATATTGCTTTCATTTGTCAGCTGAAATGCCCTAAAAGAAAATGGCCCCTAGAACAAAAGAAGGTTGTCCTTAGTACCCACGCCTCCTCCTGCCCTCACTCTGCCCTTACCATATCAGTGAGGTCATATGCCCGTGTATTGTGTCATGCTCATCCTATCTTAAAGACATGCTGTCTTCCTTAATTCCCATATATTATGAACAAAAAAGTTACAATTACTAAAATTATCCTACTATTAGTTTCCCTATATCAGGAAAGTGTCTGTGTTAATATGTAGATAGAATATATATGTCTATCGTTTCACGTATAAGTAACAAGTGTCTTTTAGCTTTGTGTACAAAGATTGATAACATGCTGAAAGAAGGGTTATCTTAAAGAACATTTACTAAAAGAAAGTTCTAATAAACCAAGATTTCTTGAACAAATGAATAAGCCAAGTTTAAAGACTGACTAACATAATTTTTGTTGTAAGCCCAGATATTTTATTATTGCATATGCGTAGGAATTGAGACTTTGGGCATTATAGTATATTAATTCTAGATCTGTTACTAGCAGCAAGTGCTTAGCCTTATGCCTATCCCACGCATGCTTAAAACACTTCTACTGAGTTAACCTCTACCACTCCAGTTGGAAGGCTATTCCATGCATCCACTACCCTCTCAGTAATGTAATACTTCCTGATATTATTTTTAAACCTTGGTCCCTCTATTTTTGAGACTATGTCCTCTTATTATGGTAGTTTTTCCTTCTTTTAAATATAGTCTCCACTTTTACTGTGTTGTTTCCCCTTTATGTATTTAAAAATGCTTTTATCATATTTCCCCTGTCTCGTCTTTTCACCAAGCTATACCTGTCAAGATCCTTTAACCTTTCCTGGTGAATTTTACCCTGCAATCCATGAACCAGTTTAGTAGCCCTTCTTTGAACTCTCTCTAAGGTATCCATATCCTTCTGAAGATATGGTCTCCAGTACTGTATCCAGTACTCTAAGTGAGGTCCCACCAGTGTTCTGTACAATGGCATGAGCATTTCCCTCTTCCTACTGCTAATACCTCTCCCTATGCAACCAAGCATTCTACTAGCATTTTCCGCTGCTCTATTACATTGTACATTGTCATCAACAGCCAGAAACTGGAGAACAAGAAATGTGAATCAATGTATAGCCATTTATAAGCTTAACAAAATCTCCATTATCTTTTCCATTTATTTTGCAGAAGGCAATGTTATTTGTCTATTTTGTATGTTTTAAAAATACATTATCAGTGAAGAGTAGAATAAATTTTATCCCATTTACGAGACATAAAATTGTGATAATGTATATTTGTGATATAAGTAGAAATTACATTTTGAGATGTTAGATATAAATTATTAAATTAAGAACTAGAGTCAGGGATAGCGTCTGTCTCCGCGGGCACAAGACCCCGTGTGGAGAAGTGGTGGGCAAGCCATCATGGGCCACCCATGGGAGTGAAACGTTCGAGGCTTGTGGAGACAAGATGAGCATGTTAGCCTTTTATTATTTTTCTCTAGGGAAAGCATAGGGCCAGTTAATAGTTGTTGTACATGGGCTATTTGCAGCCTCCATTGCATTTCTACCTAGTCTTGATTTCTGATGTCTCCTCCATTGCTACATCACCTGTCTGCTCCCTTACCTGCCCACCCCCGCTTATTCCTCCCACCGATCCCTCCCCTTCATCTGCAGTCCCCCACTTTCCCCTACTGCCCCTCCCTCTACTCCACCTTCTCCTCCTCCTACTCCTCCTTCCTGCTCTTACTCCTCCCCCTCTTCCTACTCCTCCCTCTACTCCACTTTCTCCTCCTACCCCTTCCTCTACTCCACCTTCTCCTCTCTCCTCCTACTTCTCCTCTTCTCCTCCTCCTACTCCTCCCTCTACTCCACCTTCTCCTCTCTCCTCCTACTTCCCCTCTACTCCTCCTTCTTCTTCCTACTCCTCCCTCTACTCCACTTTCTCCTCCTACTCCTCCCTCTACTCCACCTTCTCCTCTCTCCTCCTACTTCCCCTCTACTCCTCCTCCTACTCCTCCCTCTACTCCACCTTCTCCTCCTCCTACTCCTCCTTCCTGCTCTTACTCCTCCCCCTCTTCCTACTCCTCCCTCTACTCCACTTTCTCCTCCTACCCCTTCCTCTACTCCACCTTCTCCTCTCTCCTCCTACTTCTCCTCTTCTCCTCCTCCTACTCCTCCCTCTACTCCACCTTCTCCTCTCTCCTCCTACTTCCCCTCTACTCCTCCTTCTTCTTCCTTCTCCTCCCTCTACTCCACTTTCTCCTCCTACTCCTCCCTCTACTCCACCTTCTCCTCTCTCCTCCTACTTCCCCTCTACTCCTCCTCCTACTCCTCCCTCTACTCCACTTTCTCCTTCCACTCCACCTTCTCCTCTCTCCTCCTACTTCTCCTCTACTCCTCCTTCTCCTCCTCCTACTCCACCTTCTTCCCTCTCACTCTATCCGCTACTCATTCTTCCATCTCCCCACCACCATATCTGTATCCTTTATATGCTTCCTCCCTTCTTATTCCTTACCAATTTCCTCCACTCATAGACGACTCTGCCTCTACCTGACAACATTATATTTTGAAGAAAAGTTGCTCTGGCCACTCTTCCGCCACTTCCCAGGGGGGAATACCACACTAACGAAAAATTAAAATTATTCAGACATGAAAGAACTGTTTTGGGCACTCTCAAAGAAATAGTGCGGTCCTGACCCAGATTCCCATGGAAGTAAGACACCTGTAAGGGAGGTGGCTGTCCCTCATGTTTTTTCTACACTAAGTCCCCAGAAATCTCATGAAAGGAACCTGACTCATTAGAACAAAACATGAACATTCAATTTACAGATCTCTACAGAGGGGGGTCAGCAAGAGAACTGTGAATAGAAAGACAAATACCCCCCAATCTCACACAGAAATAGGTGAGGAAACCTCTTCTACTGCTCCTCATGGTTGCTTTGAACAGATGAAAGAAGAAACAAGACACCTTTCAACAGAGCATGCAGTAGCTTTACCAGATCCTGACTCCACTCTGTTTGCGGATAAAGAGGAAAGGTACCATACTGGATTTGCTGTTGCTACAGAAGATCAGGTACGTCAAGCACCTTCACTTTCCTCACTCACATCTGCTCAAGACGCTGAATTGACAGCCTTCTCAGTGGCATACAAAATGCCTGAAGGAAGACATGCCAATATCTACACTGACTCAAGACATGCCCTGGGTGCAGCACATTATTTTGGATCAATCTGGAAGATAAGAAGCACCACTCAGCTGACTAAAAGCTGCCAACCAAGCCACAAGTGCACCAAGGGAAGTGGACAGAATGGTGTCCGCTAAAGAAACTTCTATACTCACCATGTAGATCCTACCTACAGATCTCAAGCTTCTAAGAGAATGACAAAGCAGCTACTGACCCTGAAGAAATACAAAGCTGGAAAAACAGAAAGGGGCAACCCTTGAAGACGGGCTGTACTCCAACGCTCTTAAGCTCTGTTTACCCAAAAACATGTACTGGGCAGTGAGCCCATGGAACTTTATACCTATCCAAGACCCTCATGAACTCTTTGATCTCTAAAATACTCCTAAGCACCTAGCTAACTCTCAATATCCCTTTCAAGAATCCAGATGACAAAGAGCTACTGGGTCAAATATGCACTAGTTATCATAGACATTTTGTCAGGATGGCCAGAAGTCTAGCCGGTCATCAATGTGACATCCAAGACCATATACCCAGTAGTGCATTGTGAAAGTTGCAGAGATCACTCAGTGGATTCATTGTTCCAGATTCAAGACTCTCTCTGCAACATGAGAAGTGACATTTGTTGATTTTGACACACTTTTGACTCTAAAGAAAAAATGACTTGTTAAATAAAAAGATACCAGCAAGTAGGTGTTTGATGGCCATAATAATGCCTGACCACCTGCCATCGATGGAAAGCCGAGGACCCCAAAAGGAGACCTCGTGAAGCTAAAAAGATCCAAACGCCAAGCTCCCTCAGGATTATTTGCCCATCCTGAGTTTGTGGTGATATTAATATTGACTAAATGATCCGAGTCCACCTACGCTGATGTAGCGTGGGACAGGTTTAATACTACAATGCATAAGCAAATGCGCCCTAGCCAAGGTTATTATGTCCATACACATAATACATGACAAGGTACTCTTGACACACCACATTCATGCTTCAGAACATAAAGAGGAGCACCCCTCTAAAGGGAAAGTTTGATTGATATATATATATATTGATGCCATAGGTGTGCCAAGGGGGGTACCAGATGATTTTGCAGTAAAAGGAAAGTTTGAGTCCATTTTCCCAACCGTCACTGCTAATAATAATAATAATATTTTGATTTGCATTTATTATATCTATTGCAACCAACAACGTTTACCTGTCACCATGACTACTTGTGCCTATATTCCAGATAACACAAGTCCATATGGTAATGTAAGCTTGTCTATTTATGATGTCCCTCTGAAGAACTAAGAAGACTTTGAGAACCGTTACTCCAGTCATTTTTGTGCCTTTGGGTTAACACGTCTTCTGATACTAACATAATAAAGTTTTATCTCTTAGAATCTAACATTTCATAGGGGGGACTGATGTGGAATTATTAAAAATTATTATTGTACTTGTATTGAATTATTGTACTAACTCCATTTTAACCTTATATTGTGACAATCCTCCATTTTGTCCTCCTAACCTGACTTCTTCAAATCCTCCATTTTGTCCTCATGACTTAACTTGTTCATTTTAAAACTACCTTACGTGACTGAACTTCTCAACCCAATTAATACAGTAGACAAAGACCGTGTTTCCTACAAGGACAAGTACCAGGAGGTGCTGGCTACTCCTTAAGACTTGTAAGATAGTATAGTTTGAAGGCCACGAGAACACAGTAGTAATGAAATGTTCTATTCATAAGAGACCTTGCACCTGGACATGAGGCCTGATATCACTGACTGTGTAAAATGACGCTCAAGCCCCCCTTTCCACCGAGTAAACCTCATGCTGGGAAAGATGGCGCCTGAGCCTTCTGTCCACACCCTTGTCCAGAACAATACCACCTCCCGGTGGGAGGACACCTAGCTGGTCACTCAAACCCCTGAGCCAATTAATAATATTGGTGGGTGGACACGAAGTTAGTCACATAATGTTTAATCCAATCAATGATGTTTATTTGTTATTATCTGATATTCAATGATGATGTCATTTTGCTTTTAAAAAGATCTGCACAACTGTTTTCCAACCAGATTGCATTAAATTTTCTGAAGTGCTTTTAACCTGAACTCCATGTGTCAGTGTGAGCTTACTTCTGCGTATACGCAATTTAATCATCTCAGATTTGGACAGGAACAGATAGACTTTGAACATTTTGGTTTACTTTCAAAAAGTACCATAACAAAACCACATGAATTAATATCATTAAAATAGTAAACATAGATTTATACAAGAACTGACATACAATGGGCTGTTTCATAAGCGTAATAATTTAGTGTGGGTGTGTTCTGTACTGCACCTACTCAGCTTTCATGCCTGTGTTATTACTTTGCCTTTACGTTAGGCATGCCTTGGGCCTCAAATGAGCACCAGTCACAGATCAAATGCCAAAATTGGGCAGTATTGTTCTGAGTAACTTGTGTTTTATTTGGCAATCCCTATCTACAAATGTAGTGCATTTAAGAAAAGAAATAATACAAATAAAAAAAAATAAAAAAAGGTGCAGCTTCACCTAGACAAAACATTAAAAAGGTATTCCAGTGTCTTATGAAAACCAAATTAATCAGATTTCTTATTTTATTATTTCCTTAGTATATTTACATCTGAAAACACAAAAGATGCCCCCAATATTCTTATTTCCCAACTATAGCAACAAATCCATTGTTCTTGTCCGAAGTCTCTCCATAAAAGGAATGGCAAGAACATAAAAAATGTGGTTCACAGACTGTATCTGGTCAGTTGTAGACATTTAAGAGCTGTACAGCAGGCTGATGCAACATGTATTTGGTTGATAAAAGAAACATGAATGACACATTTTCCTACATGAATGGGACATTTGAAATTAAACCAGTTTTGCATCAAAGAAAGCTAAACATTTTTTTATTTTTTTTAAAGGGACATTATGGTCACCAGAACAATGTAGTTGTTTTGGTAAGTATTATATGTCCCTGCAGGGATTTTCATGTAAACACTGCCTGTTCAATGAAAAGGCAGTGTTTGCATTGCTCCATAGGAACACCTAGTGGCAGTCACTCAGACGGCCACTAGATGTGCTTTCTGGGTCAATGCTTTCAGCATCTCCACGCTCTACATGAAGACACTGAACTTTTCCCATAGAGATGCACTGATTTAATGCGGCATTTGGCTCCACCACGCCTCCTTGGCTGAGATCATCAGAATGGACAATCTCAGCCAATCCACAGCGTTCCAATGCTTTTCTGATTGGATAGGCTGGTATCATCAATTCTGTTATGTCAGTCAAGGAGGCATATTGGGGGCGGCGCCAGCACCAGTGGTCCCATGCAGGGCTGAAATAATGGTGAGTTTTATTACCTTCTGAAGAGGGACAAGCCACCTAAATGATGATTTTAACACCATAGGGTTAGGCATAAATATTTGTATTCCTAACCCTACAGTGTTAAAATAACTTATTTGGGATGGGGCGTGGCCTAACCACCGAAGCGGACAGTCGCACGGCCTCAGAGCTCCGGCTAAACAACGAGAAAACTAACTTTTAATATAGGGTTGACCCCCTCAAAAAAGGCACCTGAGAAACGTCTTACACTCACTAATGGGTAAGAAGACGAAAAAACTGAAACCTGACCGACCCCAGCAGGGGAGAAGCATCGGGGACCTCTGGAGACAGGCACATGGCGCCCAGGAGTCTACAATGGCGGCTCTCCATGGCGGCTGTTCCGACTTCTCCGACGGACTGTCGGAGGAAGGGGACGATGACCACACGCTGGCAACGGCTCGGCAAATGACTACACAAGTAGCACCTCAACAAAGAACTCCCGATGCCGCCCCAGTAACTTTAACGGCCATCAGGGAACTCATGGCAGAGCTCCACACTAAAATCTCGGCGGATGTGGCCATGATCCGTGAGGACCTACGGGGCCTGACAGGCCGTATCGGAGAAATGGAGCACAAAACACAAGCCCACTCACAACAAATTAATGTCCTCTCACGACAAGTGGAAGAGCTCACAAAACAGAGCGCAACTTTTGAGAGTAGATTCGACACCCTTGAAGACAAAAGGAGACAGAAGAACATAAAACTAAGGGGTGTAGGGGAGACGGTACCACCAGAAGAACTCCCACACCTCGCAAGGCGCCTCCTGACAGCCATACTTCCACCAAAACAAGCTAAAACGATATCGCTGGAGGGTATTTTCCGACTACAGAAGCCGATTAAGGCACCAGCCGCAGCTACCAGGGACACTGTGATACAGTTCCAGACCCTCAGGGACCGGGCAACAGTGATGGCAGCAGTCAGAGGACAAACTCCCTATAACTTCGAGGGAATGTCTCTAACTTTCCTTGCTGACCTGTCAGGGGGAACCCTTGCTTGGCGACGGTCGCTCCGACCACTTACCTCCCTCCTGCGCACGAAGACCATCAGCTACAGATGGAGCCAGTCTCGATCACTCCAGATACCACGCGGAGACACCGTCATCACCGTACGGGACATATCGGAGGCACCAAGCCACTTGCTCGCACTGGGACTACCACCGGACTCGCTGGGCCCGACAAACCCTCATGGATGGGATCCCGGGGCTACCCGTGTCTTTGTACCCAGGGACAGAGCGCTAACCGCTAGAGCGGGGCCCACAACATAACTCCAAGCTGGACCGGACCCACGCACGAGCTGAAGGCTCGGATGGACCTGCTGAATGCTCCGGCTACACTGCGGACATTTGCCGCCGAGCATGAGACAGGGACCAAATCTGCCATACTTTTTTTTTTTTTGTGATGCAACACCTGGGACCCGACCGCAGTGGCACCCTTTGTGCCGCGCTCCAGAGCCACACCGCCACCAGATCCGTGAGATACCGTGCTGAGCGCTGACACTTGGCTATGTTGACGGGACACAGGCACACGCAACAAGAACTCACCAAACCGACCTGGACGGACTTTGCCCTAACCCCAGCATCACAGATCTGGTGTATCCAGCTCCAGTGGCTCGGCAATACAAGCCCCTCTGCAGGCATCGGCTAGTGGACCCGGTCGACAGCTAGCAGGAACCCCACAGACCTGCTGGACTTAAGGGACACAAGCCTGCCAGTGGTACAACCCCGCTCTTTCACACCCCTTAGGGGCCATATCCCTGACAGTTGGTCGTTGCTAGATGTTTCCCTAGCCGATCAGAGCGGTCTAATGCATAACTGTTCTGCTTTTATTCGCATGTTTCGCTTAAGCTTTAAACGCAACTACTTAACTTAAAGAGTGCACTTAATAGGCTCAATGGGATGCCTAACATGTTATGACCTTTACCTTCAGTAACATGGATTATCTAACCCTTGCCTAGATTGGGCTTATGTTAGAATTATTAGTTGTGATGTTTGGTTACCACAACTGACACAGTTGTCGGTTTAGGCTCGTAATGCCAAATTGCCAGAGGACAGGGTATTAGAATACAATTCACTTTGATTTTCTAGCCTGTACAACATTTTAATGTGATGTCAGATAGGACCACCTAATGGCTCAGAGCCATCATAGCCAGCCATTCTGCAACTGCATACTGAACCACCAGGCTATTATGTGCATTTTGCAAGCAACACAGTTTCCCTCTTTAGAAAATAATCTAAGCTAATTTAAAGGCACACTGACATTATTTTATTTATTGTTTTGCCTTAAATCCTACTTTGTTGGTCAGTTTGTTTCACATCTATGCAATTCTGCAAAGCTTATAACGTGATCTATCAATGCTAAATTTAAAAAAAAAAAAAAAAAAAAAAACTTATTTGGGCATTTGATACAGTGAGGGTGAATCTTCCGATTTGATATCAGGGTTAAAAAAATAGCCACATTTGAAATGAGGTAGTGGTAATCGTGAAGATGTTGGCCATTGGAGCAACTAAATGACCTCCATTTGTCTAAATATACATAGGGATTAAGGAGAAAGCGCAGGTAACATTTTCTTTTCTTTGGTTTTTACTATATATTGGGGCTGATGTGTATTGTAGTCGTTGCTGCTGGCCCAGTAGTGATGGGACTAAGCGCAGGACTTCTCTTTTTGTATATGTTTAGACATATAATTATGTAAAAGCCATAACATTCATATTTTATATAATATACAAAACATTCTATTTTATAAAGGCACGTGTTTCCAGTAAAGTTAATTCATTTGTCTAAGTGGTCTGCATTTGTCTATAAAATAGAACTGAATATCTTTATAGATCATGTGTCAAATGAACAAAGAAATCATTCATTGTGCCAAGACATTTATTTCAATGGACTCTGATTTTGTGCATTTGAGCATTAATGTAAAAAATAAAATAAAAATGGCCCCTAGTGCTTAATAAAGTATTGAATTAAAACTGGCCTGAGATATGACAACAATACCCAGAGAATTTAGTTTTATTAACAAGTTAAACGTCACAAATCTCATAGATAAGTACAAGTTCCATTGTGGAGTGTCACCTTTCAGATAGCTAGAGTCTAACAGTAGATAATAAATCTCCGACTCCTAAATTCGACCCCAAAAAAAAATCATAAACCAAATTTACACTTGTCTTATTTGTAAATCAATCTGCTTTGTGTGCCAGCCTGCCAGCCATACCAATGCTACAGAGCAACATCTTTAAAAAGTTAATGAAATGAAATGTATAGAAAGGTAACAGTGCTGTAAGTGAACTCTCGATTAGTGGGTAGTTAGATATTGCGTGATAACAGAAACATGGTCTCTTAAACAGCATTGTTTGCCTTGTCACTGCTGGGTTGGAACTAGCCATGTGCCATTATCAATATACCAAATAGTGCTAAGCATCTCTAAGTGTTGAGGATGGAGACTGCACAAAGCGCCACGAGCCCCACAGGGAGAAGGGGGTGACAAAGGTCACATAGCACAAAGAAGAACGAGGGTTTACTTGGACAAAAGATCTTACAAATAACCTATCAGCCTTCCAGGCAATATTAAATCTCAAGCATCTCTTTATGTCACAGAATACAAAAAAAAGGAGTATACCTGTGCTGAACTGACAACAATGCTGTGATAAATGTTTTGCACCTGCAGCGGTGTGTTAGATATTATATTGCATATTTTCACCTGTATTAACCAGTTGAGTGGCAAATGCATGTGACACACTGGTGGTACATATAGAGTTAACCAGGGAGAGTACACCAAAATACCACATTGGATTTGACCAAAACCTTTTTTAATGCATTGTTTAGACAGAAATATGTAAAAAGTAAAAAACAAAAATGTTACTTGAACTTGAAGGCCTTGCATTTGCTACAAATGCCCATGCTATACATAAGGAAGTAATCACTGCTCAATAAACGTTCCAGTGCACTGCTGAGCATATCCCATAAGCAGTTCTATTTGGGAACAGAAAGGGTTTTCTGTGAGTTGCAGTTTAACACCAGGCTCTAACTGTAACCTGATCTAAACTTTGTTCTCCACAGCCGACCCTGTGAATGCTTGAAGTAGCCCTTCAATCTTGTTAAATGTGACCACAGCCAATATATTATGATGA
The DNA here is from genome assembly GCF_036172605.1 of Pelobates fuscus. Classification (NCBI taxonomy): domain Eukaryota; kingdom Metazoa; phylum Chordata; class Amphibia; order Anura; family Pelobatidae; genus Pelobates; species Pelobates fuscus. The sequence goes on from NC_086318.1 coordinate 238,123,672, forward strand.
TTAAGAAACCATTCAATATACTACTGATGTGGGAGAACAACAAATAAAAATGGATGGATGGGCAGGACCCTAAAATAGGGTCTGTCCCACCAAAATCCGGGACAGTTAGGAGTTTTGTACTTCAAAAGGAATGTACTGGTATATTTTGTTGTTTTTTTGTGTTCATTATTTTCTGTGCTCATGCCTCAAGCGGGTTTAAGGCCATTTTTATTCAATTTTTATTCATAAAAGTGATGCTCATTAGTATTTATTGTATGTATCTCATATACTATCTAAGTAAAATCTATGCAGTACAGTGAAGTTCTGCTTTTTAAGGCAGCATAGTGTTAATAACTATGAACACATTGGCTAAAGAACAATGGCACTTTTTACAAAAAAAGTGGTAACCCTGCAACATAGGCCTTGTTACCTGGCAACGCAGCCACGCTGCCTGAATTTTGGAATGGTTTAAATTAGGAGGCATACCAACGAGGGACCTGCTGTTGCTGCAGCAATATGCACACACACAAAAAAAATGTAAAAGTTACAAAAGCAATCCCATTTGTTTCATAATCAAATATATTTCCTTGACGGGATAGAGCGCAAGAATATGTGGATTGTAACCAGTATATTTTATGATGCAAATTTAATGCTGCGTATTACATAATATCAATGCTATGCACAGAAACGTTAAGAGCTCACTATCAGGAGTAATTTATAAAACAGTAAAGGAAAGGCTCTAATAAATAGTCTATTTTTGCTTCCTAATTTCCTCCAGACGGCTTTAGTCATGGAAGCTGCATTTGTTACAACTGAAAACTATGCCAAAAACTCCATATATATTAATTGTAGATATGAATTCAACTATTTTATTGCCACTTTGGATGTAGAACTATGGTATAAGCATGAAGAAATTGGGCTTAGGTACAAGAGAGAAATTGAATGTGTTGGAGTGATTACACATTTTCAGCAGTGAAGTGTTCATATACACAGTCTAGATATTTGCACGTGACATGATTCATCATTATAAAAAGTTTAATACAATTTATAAACACCATATGTATTGCACGTGCCTGCACATTTTGTACCTCTTTTTGTCCAAAATCACTACCAATATATTCCATTCCGCTTGTTTGAGCTCTGCTAAGTATGTGCTACACCGTTATAGAAAAATTCTAATGGCCTTGTACAAGAAAAATCAGATGTGGGGTGCAATAAAAATTATTTCCTTGAAATAACGTTCCTACTACCTCTATATCTTGTAATCAATTGTGGTGGATAATTGTAGTCTACGTGAGTCTATGAGATGTCCCTAACGGCTTAAAATATTAAGAAACCTACTCATCGTGCCTAATACTTCATCTGCATTCCTCTGATAAACTATTTCTTGTGCAAATGCGATTAGCATCACAATTCGGTTTGGAGGCAGTTTTGACAGGAGCTAAAAAGACATAGAGTTGTAATTGTTTCCATTTCAGCAATGTTGGTCTAAAACTTGAAATTCACTGATCAGTTCCAGATAAAGCAAAGTTTAGCAAATAACCTTGTACAGCCCAATGCACTGTGTCCATTTTTAAGTAGACACAAATGAATTGTGTTATGGGCATTACATAGTGTGAATAGATAAGTCATGTGATCTCAGCAGACAATTAAAAGAGTATTTTTTTTCCTTTGAATTGCGTTTTAAAGAGGGATTCGAAAAAATATCACTTTACAAACCTGTTTTGCTCAGTCAAATATGGTACCAGAGTCCTAAAAAAAGTTTGCGATCTTATCCTCCACCTAGATTACCGGTTTACAAAACAAGATCACAGATGCTGCATTTCAATACATCTAGCAGGAACCAACCAACCAACAGGTGGGGTAACAGAGACCTGGCCACCCTGGTAAATAATATGTATGAAAATACACATTCATTTCTAAAAATGTTTGTGATATAGATCCGGTTGACAGACGAGATGTACTCCTGACTACATTTCATGCATATGTTGTCTGAGAGTTAGACATGTGATTATTCTAGGGTGAAACCAAACAAACTGGTTTAGACTATAGCATATAAAATGGACATGCTACTGTCGGGAGTCCCAACAATAAGCTTTTGTGCATCTGCAGACTCGGGTGCCAGAAGTCAAGCACCATAACAATGTTATGGATAGCAAGGAAATGTGATTAGGTTCAAACCTGACCAGTGTCAATGCAGAATGATCTACTTGTACAAAGGCTGCCTCTGACATGCAAAAGAGACAGAATAAAATAAATATTTCTTTTGGTTCCAAGCCCAGTCGTATCAGCTTTCCTTGAACAAATATAACCTGAGCCGTTAACCCTTAAGAAGGACTTGAAATACATTCTTAAACAAAATGTGTCTTGAAAATTGATTCCATTAAACCGTGCAAGGCACAACAGCGAATTATGAAATAGATGTTAATAGAATTAAAGCCTAACAATTTAATGATATGATTAGTGGTTTCATTTCTCCTTTCCTTGTGTAGTAAATGAAACATAGGAGCTTGTGTGCATCACATAGTGTGACTTATAATTCCATTTACAGCACACAAACCCAAATGCTGTGCACAAAAAAAGGTTTCAGTATTACACTCTCAGCTCATAGCAGTGGTTTTGGTGCTATGATTATTTAAGAGCGGTCACCTCCATTTTCAATTGTTTTGGAAGGCTCTTCCAGAATGTCCAAATACTAGCACCACTGCAGCCTATTTGACAATGAGAAAGATTTACTTCTACATTATTCAGTCAAAGTTGTCCAACACTGGTCTGCAATGATGAACTCTGAATTCTGTAGGTGAATTTTTACATAGTGGGTCTGCAATTCCGAGTCCATTATTGAAAACCAATGAGCAGGGCTTTGAGACTGCCAATCAGGTGTCCAAATGCACCTTATATATTCACTTAATAGGGGGCGAGCAATGTTTAGGAAAATAAATTAAGCAACAGATTAGTTTTTTGGTTTTATTCCTGCACTTCATACTATATTTAGTGCTTGTCTACATAATCAATGATATTTTATGGCACTCACTGGTTGAAAAACATCTTTAATAAACCATAAAAACCAGATATACAACTATATGTACTTGTTTCCCATTATGACCTTTGGGCAAGGCTCTTAAAACTCAACACTCTATAAGAATGATTGGTTGTCTCATTTAATAAAACGAAAATAATGAATTTATTATGGGTGGAGCAGATGTAACAATGGGAAGAGAGCTTGACAAATACATCATGGTCTGGCCCTAGAAGGCAGAGATACTTTGGCGTGGCCTCTTAACCTGTCATTCTCAACTTAGACAATTATAATTCATGTGAATTGCTAATAACACCAGCTTTCAGAGACTGATTGTTCTACATACGCTCATTTGTAATTAGAATGCCTATCGATCCTGAATACAAGCAAGTGAAGGCTTAAAAATCCACAACTTTTCAATTAGGAAAATTACACTACATTCATCAAACCGTAAAGCAATTATTCCAAATTAAAGGAACACTATAGGATCAGGAATACAAATGTTTATTCCTGACCCTATAGTATTAAAATAACCATGTTTGGTGTCCGGCCCCCTTTGATATGTATAAACTCCCCTTTATTCCAGCGCAGCACGGGTCCACAGGCGCTGGCTCTGCCTCGCTACACCGCCTTGGGCTGAGATCATAAGAATTGAGAACGCTGTGCTGCGCCAATCAGCATTTCCAATCATGCAGTAAATCAGTGCAGTTCTATGAGGAAAGTTCAGTGCTTTCATCAGAGTTTTAATGCAGAGCGTGGAGACACTGAACTTTGATTGGTGCAGCCATACCTAGAGTAGTAGTAGACAAGACAGAATTATAGTGTGAGGTAGCTTGAGAGGGACATGAGAGTTGAGAGGGGAGAAAGTGGAGACTGGTGAGAGGAAGAGAAGTGATTTAGATCAAGTTTAGGTTTTTGATGGCCCAAGTTAAGCTAGATTTAACATATTGAGTGATGGGTACATTGACAGTGCAGGTTAGAAAATGGTGGTCAAAAAGAGGCAAAGGTGTGTTAACGTTAGAGACAGGGCAAAGGATGGAGAAAACAGGATTACGAGACACATCCCCAGCTACTAAAAGCAAAAGAGAAAGAATGTGGGACTATGACTTGAATGCATGTGTTGGACTTTGGGTTTTAGAGGAGGGAGGGGAGAACAAGCATACATACGCAATTATACATGCATATATGGACATGCAGTCACTTATACACAATCACACAAAGTCTTAACAAATAGTTACACGATTATACACACAGTCATTCACACATACATATACCTATATGCACAGTCACATACATACACAGACGCACAAAGTCACATGCATATAGTCAAACAAACATACACCTTCCCATACACACTGTCACACATCCAAAAGGTGGCATGTTGAACCAAGGGGTAAAGTAAGTATAAAAAGAGCAATGCAGATCAAAAGACTTGGAGGTGGTAGGTGGAAGGAAAGGTGTACTTTTTGAAGACAAAAAAATAGAAAGGGAAAAAAGTAAGAATGAGAATATTGGGGGATTGGAGGTGTGGGGTAGTGTTAGAGTCTGTAACAATGCTGGATAAGTTTAGAATGAAAGATGGGGACTAATCATTGTGGGAGATTGTAAGAGTAAATAACCTGGTTATGGTCTTCTACCGTTATAAAAAAATATATATATATACCGTATATACTCGAGTATAAGCCGAGTTTTTTAGCACATTCGGCTTATACTCGGCTTATACTCGAATCACTGTCTGTATTATGGCAATTTACATTGCCATAATACAGACTGGGGGAGAGGGGGGCTGGCAGAGCTGTAACTTACCTGTCCTGCAGCTCCTGTCAGCTCTCTCCTCCTCCGCGCCGTCCGTTCAGCACCTCGGTCAGCTCCCACTGTAAGTCTCGCGAGAGCCGCGGCTCTCGCGAGACTTACAGAGGGAGCTGCACAGACGGCGCGGAGGAGGAGAGAGCTGACAGGAGCTGCAGGACAGGTAAGTTACAGCTCTGCCAGCCCCCCTCTCCCCCCACTGAACTACCAATGCTGGACCACCAGGGAGTAAGATCCCCCCTCCCTACCATGTATCAAGCACGGAGGGGGGGACGAAAAAATAATTAGTAATAATAAAAAAATAATAATTCAATAATAAATAATAAAAAAAAAAATAATTAAATTAAATAAATAATAATAAATAATAATAAAACAAAAATTAAAAAAAAAAAAAAAAGATTGCCCACCCCCACCAAGGCTCTGCACCACACACACACACTGCACTCATACTCACACTGCACTCATACACTCACACTGCATTCATACACACACACTGCATTCATACACACACACTGCATTCATTATACACACACTGTAAATAAATATTCAATTAATATATTTTTTTTAGGATCTAATTTTATTTAGAAATTTACCAGTAGCTGCTGCATTTCTCACCCTAGTCTTATACTCGAGTCAATAAGTTTTCCCATTTTTTTGGGGTAAAATTAGGGGCCTCGGCTTATATTCGGGTCGGCTTATACGGTGTATATATATATATATATATATATATATATATATATATATATATATATTTGTGTACGGGTTTATGGAAGGGGCGCACATTAAACTGTGTGTAATTTTAATAAATGAAAGTCGGTTGAGGTGTGCCGAAACCGACGTGAGGTTAGGCCTGCAAAAGAGGGCCCACCCAGGTATAATGATATATGAAGAGGGTGTGGTGGGAGGGAATTTCCGAAATCGTCGCAGACAGGAGAGTAAGGGGATTGCTGGGTTTAAATAGCCATAAAATCCCTCCCACAATTTCAGGCAAACGCCTTCTATATATATAAAACAAAGAACATTACCTGCGCCCTATGGCATAACAGTCAATACAACTTTGCATTTTATAGCAATTTGACAAGCACAATGTATTGATGAAATGTTTATTTAATATGGCACCATGACAGTCTCCCTTTAATATACATTTACAGTGCTCAATGACATGTGCTGGAATACATCATTTCCCCCAGATTACAAACTTCCCAGCAGACTTGACAACAGCTTTTCTTCAAGGCTGGTTCATGTGAATGCAATGTGGGATGGGAGATAAAGGCCTTGCATATTACAGCTAGAGTTCCCAGGCCACTTCTAATCTCTGCTGTAAATGTAAAAAATAAAGATATGTCTGTCAGAAAGGATACATCTGGGATAAGCTTCCAGTTTTAATCGTGGATGTGTTGGCAATTTGCCGGACATGTTATAGACTCCACGGATTATAGAGAAATGTGGCGACAGTCCCTGATGAACATATCATTTAAAATGGACGAGCAATGGAATATGTTGGCCCAGTTTAAATTTATTAAAATACTACCACTAATGAGGGGCGGGGCCATGCCAGCAAGCGGAGAGGAAGCATGAAAGCTGGGCTCCTGCTTTACTTGCTGATTTAATACAAACACTTGCCAAACTAAAGATACTACATACATCGGGGTGCACTACCTATGTCAGGGGTGACCTGGTGATCAGCCCGATACCAGAATCGAGTGTGCTGGCGACCGAGAGCCCAAGATGGATAGCTGCGGCCTACTGAAGGCGGAACCGAGGCGAGACGGCCGCTCTCCTCGGCCAAACACTGGAGGCACAGACCCATTGATGCCCTGCTCCCCCCCTGGACCGGTGGGGGTCATCCTGGTCCAGCCCTGAGGGGCAACCTCACTGTCCGGGCCTCTGGGGTAGAATCTAATGAGCGAGAGGCGACACAGCCAGGCAAAATGGCCGCCGCCACGTGTGCTCAAGACAGAGAAAACCGACCTTGAAGCCAGACTAGATGAGCTATTCGCCAGGTTTTGGAGGAAGATCGCAATCCGGGAGCAACAGGCCAAGATACACAGGTTCGCCACCATGGTGCCAGTGAACCCCCGGCGCGAGCGTACACCTCCGCTTGTAAAGAAAGCATGCAAACGGCGCCAGGGGCGGCAACAAGGAAGAACCAGAAAAGCCAAGATACTGCAACCACCAAAGGCGGCAACCCACCCACGCAAGCGCCAGGCGAAACTAAACCTACCTGGGAAACGGCTGCGGCACACTGAAACAATCCAGGACCAGACACGGCTGAGGGATCCCGGGCAGACTGCACCACACCTCTTCAGCCGACACCATCAAGCAGCAGACCTTCACCCGGGTATACCCCGCAAGAGACACCACCACCCACTGAACATCGCCTCACAAGGCCTCCCTCAAGCTAGCAAGCCCGCCCAACCAGAATGGGGCACGGATCACGCAGTTGCAAAAACCTCCTGCGGTGTACAGAGCGGCTGGAGACACAATGACGGGGTGGCGGAGCAGATGGAACCCGGCAAAAGACCGCTAAGCGGCATCGGTTGACTGCGCCTGGCATTACCAAGTACCAGGTAGTGCAGAGCCTGGGCTTCTTTTACCATTTTTTTTTTTATTTTATTTTCCCCATTTTTCAAATTAACATTAGCCCACTGTTGATGGACTCTAAATTGCTTGACTGCACCGCCTTATTATTATAATAATTGTTTTTATTTGAATTGTCTAGGCCTCATATAATTGTCCAGTGATAGAATGTCATCTGCATTGTAAGAAAATGTCACACACAACATGCTGACACATTCACACTGCTAATGCCAGCTACCAACCTTCGCTGTGCTTCCTACTATTTAACCACTCGACTCCCTAGATAATCTCACCTGTCACATACTCTGCTTAAGGCACCTGGCATTATTATTAAAACGATGCTCACACACCTACCCAGCCCAGAGGCTCCACGTAGACCTCAACCATGTTTAATCTCTGAAAGCTCATCAGATAACTCAAACTGTCTATTTTTCCTTAATGTAGTTCCCAGCATAGATATCACTCATGTTACAGACAGTCCGACCAATTCTGACCTTTTTAAAAATGTGCTGTAAATGCTTGCCATGTTACTAAATATTTTGTATTACTCTATTGGCTTATATCTGTTGTCGTGGCGATATAAGCGTATCTGTAATTCTAAGCACTACAAAAATAAAGAATAAAAAAAAAAATAGCAAACGCATTTTGAAGAAGAATAAAAGGTTTTAGACATTAAAAGCAAAAAAAAAAAAAATACTACCACTAATAAATATATCACAGTAATTAACTTGATGTTTTTGCATATTAAGTCCTGCAAAAAGTGCTGACTAGAGTGGTTACCATAGCAATCCCAGCGCATGTACTGTGGTTCAATGCATGAAAGCGGGAGTACCACCTGAAGAATATCTGTCCTGTTCTCTTTATCAATCAGTTCTTCAGAAATATTGGGGCCCCTCACACAGCTCCAGGCTTTTTTTGCAAGTGGTTTTTAGATTTACCACTCAATAAAACAAAATGTGGACAGTGAGGTGTCCCTTTAAAAGATCCACTGCCAATATAGAGCCATAGCTAAGTCACTTATCAGCCGTGGCAGAAATCCCTTCTTGTGTGTATATCCTGACCCTTCTTGTGTGCATCTCCTAATCCCTCTTTCAACCTTGTGTTTCTCTTAAACCCTTTCACTTTCTTGTGTGTCTCTTAACCCATGTTACATCTTCTTTGTCTCTTAACCCCCCTTACTTTGTGTCTTTCTTAAACTTTTTTCCCTCCATATACATACAGTGACATGCATGCATGCATACGCAATTATACATGCACTCACATGCAAATATGGACACGCAGTCACTTATACACAATCACACAAAGTCTTAAATAGTTATACGATTATACACAGTCATTCACACATACATTTACCTAGAAGCACAGTCACATACATACACAGACGCACAAAGTCACATGCATATAGTCAAACAAACATACAACGTCCCATACACACGGTCACACATCCAGGCACACAGTCAGACACATACACTATGTAACATACAGTTACACATGCAAACACTAAATGAAGTGGTCTGGGTGCCAGGCCCCTGTCATTTTAACCCTGCAACTGAAAACATTGCTGTTCTGCAATAACGGCAATGTTTACATTGCGGAGTTAACACGCCTCTAGTGGCTGTCACTCTGACTGTCACTAGAGGCACTTCTGCCCCAATAGCAGAGATAAACTCTGCTATACAATCAGATGGTCTTGTGTAGAAAATGTAATTGGCACATCGTGGTGTTTGTCGCACATGTACAGCGAACTAGGGGCCCAATGCTTTTTCAGCCAAGGAGGAAAGGCCGGCAAGAGAGCACAGAGGCGAGGGAGAAAAGGTATGTAAACTACCCTTTTCCTTTTAAAAATCTTAAAAACCAAGAGGTTGTCCATGAGCTTCGTTGGTTGGCCACATGTCAAGCTACACAAAGCCATAGTAAAAGCAATATCACCATTACATTTTCACAAACAAGATTTTGTATACCTATATAAATTAGATTTCAATTTGTTTTTAAAAGCAAAACAGGTAAAATATTTAAATAAACACCATATCGCTATATCAAGCTGCACTAGTTTGTTTATCCTTTTACATGCTATGTTTCTTCCCTCCTGTAACTCATCCAGCGTAATCTCTGTATTGTTCTCGGAGAAGCTTCCCAAACAGATCATATCAGCACACTTTTGTTTCTCCTTCCTATGCTTCTGTTTAGATGCCTGGTTTATTGTCTGCTCATCCTGCAAAAGATAAACTGTCTCTGCTTCTGGATTTCCTCCCCTCTATTTGACACATGTATTATTTACCATTTTCCAATCCCAACACGGCACGTCAGTTTTCATTACCTAATGATGACTTTTTCTGTTTTCCAGAATAGACATGCTATTTTTAAACCTTCTTCTCAAGGTAGCTTATCCATGACTGTCTAAGCAAACACCACTAAATCCCTTTGAAGCCAACAGGCAATTTGTTCCTGCCAGCACACAATAAGAACTGTTGTGTAGATTACAATGCACATTGACGTACCTTATTATTGCCAGCCAAAAACAGATGTAGTGAACTGCTTTCATATCTTGTTGTGTAGCCACATTTATCAACACCTCATTCCTGCCCTATAACTTTTATATTATGAGAGATTATTAGTAGTTAATCGCAAATTACTTTTTCTATACTGCCCAAAAGATATAAATTACAAACATCAAGAGTGTTCTCGTTTAGGGCCCATATCACTCTGTCTCTCTATTCTATCCCAATTGCCCTCATTTACAGCAACTCCGTTTTCTTGGGAGTGTGAGTGTGTAACAGAGCTCCACAGCTATAATATTCACAGTAAAGAGTCTTTAAACTACAATAAATGTATTTAGAAAGCAGACTTTGGAAATATAAGACATTGCATTTAATTGAAAAAAAAAAAAGTTACATAAAAATTCTCAAGAACAGCCAGCCCCTGGCCACACCCCTACTCACATCCCTAAAATTAAAAGTGTCCCTATTTGTCACTTTTGAAATGTTGGGAGGTATGGAATTACTGTAACTTGAAACTCTGCCTCAATCTGCAAGTGTCAAAAATTTACAACAGCCAGATCTTACCAACCCATACAAGGGGTCTACTGAATGATTTAGAAAAAAGACAAAACACATTTCCATTATCGCACGTTTAGTAGGAAAGCTGGCCTGTGGGTCCCAAGACCATGTTTGGTTTTTTTCTTACAAATTGAAATATAAAGTAACTAACCCTCAAATACAAGGTTTCTAATCCTTATATAAAATCCAACTTGGTGTATTCAGGCCATTAAATGCTTATGTTATACTTACAAAACATACAGCAGATGCAAGTCACTCACATGAAACAGAATTGGGGTCCTATTAGACAGTACACATACTGTGCCTACTCAAAGCCCTCTGCTAACATCTATATGCCCACTGCAGCTGGGTCTGCTCATTAGTGTGCATTCTACAAAATCAAAGCCATCCTAGTTACAAAGTTACTTCAATTATACTACCTGTATGCTTTTGTATTGGCAATGCACACAATCCAAAACTCCTCATTTGTGGACAATTTAAAAAAACCAACAACAATTGTTACAAAAGAGGTACCCATTTTCTTGTAAGCTATAGCACAATTTTCTCCGTGGTATGCAATGTTGCTAATTAAAATATTTATTGTATTATTCACTGAAACATATTGAAAGATACAGATACCGGCTAAGAGCTTTTAGACAGACCATGGGGGTAATGCAGCAGGTGTTTTTGTGCAATATTTCTGTAGTCCATTCACAATCATCAATAGGCAGGCAGAATGCAAACTTCTTGAACCTACCACTGCTATTGGAGGATGGGTTATAACCCAATGAAGAGAACCTACTCCCTGCAGATAAGCAAGTAGTATTGGCGAGTTAACATTCTATGTGCCCTGGACAGATTTGTAGGGGTCAGCAAGGTGTAAGGTCTGGCTGGTAGCCTATTTGAAATCTTAAAGGGACACTATAGTCAACAGAAGAACTACAGCTTAATATAGTTCTACTGTTCACTGCCTGTCCCTGGAGGATGCTCTTCATAGAAATGCGTTTATTCACTGCATCTCTATGAGGAGATGCTGATTGGCGCACACAGCATTTTGCCACGAATGTGCAATAGTCTCCTAATGCTATCCTATAGAGAAGCATTGGAATGCCTTAGATCATCATGTTTGACTATCTCAGTCAAAGGGGGCGGAGCGAGGACAGAGCCACAAGGAGACCCACATGGCACTGGAAAAAGGCGAGTAAATCACCTTTTTAAAAGGGGTAAGAGGGGCTGGACACCTAAATGGCTATTTAGATTAATAGTCTCTAGAATACAGGTTTGTATTCCTGAAGCTATAGTATTCCTTTAAGACCTATAAAGTGTATTTACAATAGTCCGAATTGTAGTGAATTGAAATCAAAATGGCAACATTTTAGGCAAAATTAGCAGATTTGGGGAAAAAAAAAATTACATTTAAAACACCACTATAGCCACAGCTTTATTATTTAAGCAAAAATTTTGCCATTCAGATTTCACTTCAGTAGAAATCTGAGTTGTGTAACCTTTATAACTTTGTAATGGGCTAATAAACATTTAACATTCTCAGGGTAACACCCTTTAGAAACACCCTGTGCCTGCTCGGTTTCTGAGTACTCGTGCAAAATGCCTCTGTATCAAACCAAATTATAGATGTTTCCAACTATTTTTATAAGGGAGTCAATATCTTACACTACTAGATCTACAACCTTATTAAAACAAAGCTGCTGCTTTTTAATAGGAAGGTGATGTCAGGAACGCACACATATTTCATAAACGTGTGCATAGATTTATACATTTCCTTTAGTAATAAAAAGAAATGTTGAAACTTGTTCACTGCTGATCACCTAGGGGAAAGGTGTGAATTTAAAGAAAAGAAAAAAAAAAAAAGCAAAGCTACAATTAAATATCTCGAATGTAAAAATAAGATACCAATAGTGAGGTAATATACTATACAAAATAAATTTAACAATGTAAATTTATTATTTCAGAGAAATAGTGATAATGTATAATTGTTCCCAATTTCAATTCGATATTTTATAGAACATTTTTAACCCATATTTAAAAAAAAAAAAAAAAAAATTAAATTTTTTTTTACGGTATTCTTTTACGCAGTTTTAGTGGATTTAAAATCGTAACAACTCCCGATAATCCCATTGATGTAATAACATAACACTCTGTCATGAGATTCTGTCATAGACGTATGGTAGAATAAATACAAAGCACAGGTTTGATACCTTTGCCAAGAATTATAAAGCAAAGTCTAGCTAGTTGCAATGTTTCTTGGCACAAATGTATAAAATGTGAGATTCATTAAGGAGTCATACTAAGCACTAAAATCACTACATCTCAGTGTAGTGGTTATGGTGCAAAAAGTCTCACTGTTTTCTGGTTAATTAAGACTGTGGCTCTCCCCAGTAGACCACACTGTCTCCCACAGTGTTCATAATGCAGAATTTACACTCCTTCACAACCAATACCAACACTGTACAACCAGGATAGCAATCAATGTCCCCGCACACCAGTGGCGTACGTACCGCGGTCGCAGGGGTCGCAGCTGCGACCGGGCCCTGCACTCCAGGGGGCCCGGCCGCCCTGTGGCCCCCCCGCGACCGGGTAGCAGCTGCCACGCTTTGCGGCCCCGGCCCGTGCGGCAAACCGCCGGGGCCGCATGTCAAGGGGTCCATCGGGTGGCCCATGCTGTCAGGGCCACCCGATGGACATGGATTTTAAGGGGGCCCGGTCTGCGCTGAGCGCTTTAAGTGCTCAACCGGGCCCCCTGTGATGAGATCATCACACGCTGGGAGGAAGTGACCGCACGTCACTCCTCCCAGCATACTGAGAGCACGCGCGGGAGGAAACAGAAAGGAGGAGGGAGTCACAGTGGGAACTCTGACTCCCATCCGGCTGAGCCACCACTGGACACACACATGGTAAGAAACATTTTGTGTATTTGTGTCTCTGTATGTGTGTATGTGTGTCTCTGTCTCTGTATGTGTGTATGTATGTCTCTGTCTCTGTATGTGTGTATGTATGTCTCTGTCTCTGTATGTGTGTATGTATGTCTCTGTCTCTGTATGTGTGTATGTATGTCTGTCTCTGTATGTGTGTATGTATGTCTGTCTCTGTAGGTGTGTATGTATGTCTGTCTCTGTAGGTGTGTATGTATGTCTGTGTCTCTGTATGTGTGTATGTATGTCTGTGTCTCTGTATGTGTGTATGTATGTCTGTGTCTCTGTATGTGTGTATGTATGTCTGTGTCTCTGTATGTGTGTATGTCTGTGTCTGTATCTGTGTGTATGTGTGTGTGTGTGTGTGTCTGTATGTGTGTGTGTGTGTGTGTGTGTATCTGTATGTATGTCTGTCTGTGTGTGTGTGTATCCATATGTATGTCTGTGTCTCTCTGTGTGTGTGTGTGTGTATGTGTGTGTCTGTGTCTCTGTGTGTATGTATGGCTGTGTCTTTGTCTGTGTGTGTGTGTGTGTGTATATGTATGTATGTCTGTGTATGTATGTTTGTGTCTGTGTCTCTGTATGTGTGTATGTGTGTATGTTTGTGTGTCTGTGTGTGTGTGTGTCTGTTTCTGTATGTGTGTATCTGTATGTCTGTGTATGTATGTGTGTCTGTGTCTCTGTATGTGTGTATGTATGTGTGTATGTATGTGTGTATGTCTGTATGTATGTGTCTGCGTGTGTGTCTCTGTATGTATGTGTCTGCATGTGTGTATGTATGTATGTATGTATGTATGTATGTATGTGTCTGTCGGGGGTGTGTGTATGTGTTTGTATCTGTATGTATGTGTCGGGGGAGGGGCCCACAGTCAGGGGGGAGAGGTTCACGGTAGGGGGGGGCCCACGGATCAGTTTCGCACCGGGGCCCCATGGAGTGTGTGTACGCCACTGCCGCACACTAAATCAATCGCTGCCCAGCACGGAAAACAGGGGTAGGTAGGAGTCACTATTGTGAATCTCTAATAAAAGCACATAATACTGTGAACAAACCAACTGATACAGAACACCTATTACGATCTGTCTTCGAGAGGAATTGTCACCTGGTTAGGCATCACTGCTGTAAAGCGCTGCCAAATGTGATGCAATTAGAAAAATAATACCACCACCATTATTTTACACATATTTGAGTTATTGCATGTGCAGTTTTAGGGAAATACATTTAGGCCCCCCTCTCTCCAAAAAGTCAAAACTAATTTTTGGATTGGACTGAGGACATATGGCATGATCCTGCCCCGCTGTATCTGGTGAGAAAGTATCTCAACTCTTTGCCAAAGGAACGCATTATCTCTAGGTATTAACATATAAGGGACAATATAATTGTTTTCAGTAATTACATGTACTCTGGTGTTTACAGTTGAGGAGTTTATAAAAATAAAATAAAAATTAATTTAAAAAAAAAAAAACCACGCCACACCAGATGAGGTGGATTTGAGGTGGATTTATTTTTGCAAGCACAATATTACGAATACAGAATAAAACATGATGTGAAAAGTATGCCTAATTCACCGATAGCACATCTAGCCAACAACTATGATGCTTTGCCACTGAAAGTAGTCCTGACCTTAAAAATAAAAATACTATTAGATGGAAAATAATCAAAAATGCATAACCAAGTCTGCAGAACAATATAAAAATAAAATAAATTCAATAAAAAAAAAAAAAATCACAAATAGGCAAAAGAAAGTCCTCCAGTTACCAATAGGTGTATCAGCAATAATCCTACCCCTATCATTACATCACCCAAACCTACTCCCCCTGCCATCCTATGCGCATTTGCACCTGCTACAGCACAAGAGGTTTCTGCTCTGCTCCTGTCCTCCCGCCCCACTGTCAGGGTACCTGTGGTCTCTACCTCCAAAAGAGGTAGAGACTTAGCTGTTCCACCATCCAGACGGTCTGATGACTCCCTTCCCCGCGGTCTATCCGGTCATGCAAGGCCGGCCGCGAGGGAGTGACTGCCTTTTACACCATCTAGGCAGGAAGTCATCATCAGGACACTCCCCCGGATCGACCTGTCAGTCAATTGCTGCAGGACCAATCAGGATGTCTCGGAGGTGTGCTTACTGCTCTGAACAGGGTATTTAACAGAGCTTCTTTCATTAGCTCATTGCCCTGTCGTGGTTCTAGCTTGTTCTAGTCACTCAGTGCTTGTGTATTCTATTATCCCTTTTGGTTTTGACCCGGCTTGTTTACCTTACTCTGCTTATCTCTGTTACCCTTGATTCGGCTTGTCTCTCGCTTACCGGTCTTCTGTTACCCTCGACCTCGGCTTGTCTTTGACCATTCTATACTGTACTACTTACGTTAGTCCGGCCATTCTAAGGTCCGGTATACGTATCTGGCTACTGTTTGTACTCTGCGTGTTGGATCCCTGTCCCGATCCTGACACCCACCACCTGCTCCCTCAATCATATTCCCTCGCATCTCATACGCACTTTGTCTCCCTCTCTTGCTCTTCCTCTCGCTAGCATTTTCAATCTCTCCCTTTCCTCTGGCACATTTCCCTCACCCTTCAAACATGCAACCGTAACCCCAATTCTGAAAAAGCCCAACCTTGATCCCAACTCCCCATCCAACTACCGCCCTATCTCACTACTGCCATTTGCCTCCAAGATCCTCAAGAGAGTTGTGTACGCCAGATTGACAGACTTTCTGGAATCCAACTCTCTGCTTGACCCCCTTCAGTCTGGATTCCGCGCTGGTCACTCTGTCGAAACTGCTGTGACCAAAGTATCCAACGATTTACTTGCAGCTAAATCTCACGGCCAATGCTCTATCCTAATCCTCCTTAATCTTTCTGCCGCATTTGACACTGTTGATCATCAACAGCTTCTTCACATTCTTCAGAAATGCACATTTGCCGGCTTACCTGAAGTGGTTAAACCGTTAACAAATGGTTTGGACATTAAGTGTTCAATCAGGCACCTCATAGCACTGGACAGCTATTTCCTGCTGCACTCCAAGGCTTGAATCGGGAATCTCTGACCGGGCGACGCTATCGGGCCAAGAGCCTCAGCTGACAATCTCAGCCTATCAGTAGCTTTCCATTCACAAAATGGCTTGAGAAATGTACTCTCAGCCTGTCAGCAGCTCCCGGTCTGTGACTTCCTGATTGATTTTGATGTTGTGGTGCCCGGAGTGTCCCTTTAACCGTGTTTTAAACTCAAATGGAATTTTTGTTCTATAGATTTTTAAATAATTTAGTATGTACACCCCTAGCGAAAATGCATGCATTTATTGTTGTGTTTTTCATACAGGACATATCTAAAAACTTGCAAAACTGCAAATCTGCTGTTTGCAAGTCCTCCTCCTTTTCCCTAACACAGTCTTATTGTGGCTGTTACAATCACAGACTACCCTAATGCAGCGCAATGAAACGTTTTTGAAAAGAAGGTGCTCTGTGTATTGCCTGCCTCTTGAGTTTAGCTCCACCGAGCTGACCAAACCAGGAAATAACAGGACCTGATTGACAGCCAGAGAGGTGTAACCAGGTTAATTTATAAAAATTCCAAATTATATTTTAATTTGCATTTTTTTAGAACATGAAAAAAAGAGGGCACACTCCTCACATATAAAGCGCTTCCATAGCACATCAAGCTAAAGTAAAAATAAATAAATTAAATAAAAAAAAATTGCACATTTGAATTCCTAACGGTAGAGTGTAGCTTTAAAATATATGGCTTAACAATAATAAAAACTCAAAATGACAACAATATATTGCTATGTGTGACAATTATACTTCAGGCTACATATTCTTTACAATATTAAAATAAAAAATATATTTATTTAAAAAAAAAAAAAACACTAATCAAACTATTGTACAGTAAAAATAATGTCCCTTTAAATAACTAAACTGACGCTTGTAATCACTGGCATTCCTTTCTGCAGGAAAGTCAGGAAACTGTTCACAATCTACCCACAGAAAATATGTGATAAATTGCCAAAAACAAGAGTACTCTGAAACGTAAAAAAACAAGAAAAAAACTGCGTAAATAAATAAGTTAATAAAACCAAAAACTATACAGTTATTAATCTTTAAATGTACAGTAAAATAGTGACAGCAGGACAATGTGCTTTAAAAACAAAAAAAATGCTGTGTGTTTCCTTTTTTATTACTCCAGAAATAGTATGCTGCCAGATTTTCCACTTAAGGCAGAGATGTAAAAAAATCCAGCTTCCTTGAGGTTAGTAGACTACAACTGCCACAAGGAATACAGAATTATGTGAGTTATAATCCAAAAAAAAAAAAAAACATCTGGTGGCTATGGTTTTACAACTATGGCTTTAAAGCTAATAACATGGAAGCCATATACTATTATGCTGCATTAAAATAAAGGCTAATGTGTAGGTTTGGACAGACCTGCACCTTGGAGGTAGTTACAATACAAACCTGCAATTATACCCTTTCTATAAATACAGACAGCTCAGAATACAGATCTAGAACACACAATAGGTTCAAGGACCACTATAGTAACCCAGACAACTTCACCTCACTAAAGTGTCCTGGGTTCAGTTCCCCTGGCATCTTTTTTCTACAATGTTAAACAATTGTTTGGGAAATCTGGCAATGTGTACTTTGTAGGGTTAAAGACAGCCACTGGATGGTTGACTGACACAAGGAATCTCTATGAAAAACATGTGATTGGAAATGGTCACCAATACTGACGACCTCAGACAAAGCTGCCTCAATGCTGGATTTACAGGCAAGTAAAGGGTTAATTTCAATCTTTTTTTTATTTTTATTTATTATTTTTTTTTATGAAAAGTGAGAGCCTGAAATATAAAAAAAAAGTGCACCTCCTCTCCCGATAGCACTCTATTAGTTCTTGTCATTTTGACTGGGACTGTGTTACCAAAATCTGACAGTATACAAATATGTTTATGCTTACTAATGCATGCGTTTTAATAAAAAAAACTTCAGCTTAACTGTCCATATGCTACCGCAAACAGAGGTGGATTCACAGATAACAAGACGTCTACTAAAGTTATGTATTTGCCCCAATATCAGAATTGGGTCTGATTATTATTTTTTTTTATTTGAGATGTGGCATGTATTTCCCATTCCATACACTGACTTTATTCACATAATTACTCGTCTCTCCTGCAATAGGGTTTGAGTAGACATGACCTAACAATGTCTTAAGCATAGCACTTCAGGAATGTGCTTGTTGGCCCTAAGCAACTAGAACACATGGATAGAGCGCCCCAAAGACACATCATCAAGGATCGGTGTTAACTCTTTCAGCCAAGCACTGGGATAGATTTTCAATGACCAGGAAAACATAATTACAGTATAAATAAAATGGTCATATATATTTTGGCACTACATAAATAAGAATAGTAATGAGGCAGGTCTGTACAGGATTATAATGTAACAAATAAGTGTGTTATCCATTGTCTGTGTGGGTTCTCTGTTTACCCAACTGGAGTGTTTTGCAAACAAGGCACAATGAAGGAAATGTAAAGACAAAGAAAGAATTGTGTTACTTTGTTGAAACTTCTCCATCATTTATAAGCAAAATACCTGTAAAGGAACAAGCACACACTGCATTCATTTTATATACAGAGACTTAAAGGGACACTCCAGAAACCCAGACCACTTCTGCCGATTGGAGTGGTCTGGGTGCCAACTTCCATCACCCTTAATCCTGCAAGTGTAAATATTGCAGTTTTTTAATAAACTGCAATAATTACCTTGCAGGGTTAAGTCCTCCTTTAGTGGCTGTCTGATAGCCACTAGAGGGACGTTCGTGTTCTTAAAACACGAAAAGTGTTTTAAAAGACGCTGGATGTCCTCCCGCTATGCATGAGGTCCTCCAGCATCGCCAAAATCTCCATAGGAAAACATTGAATAATGTGCACGCACGGCACGCAGTCCTCCTCCTTACTTCAGCTCATTCTCCTTTCCTCTAATTACCTACCCATCAGAGCAATGCTCTATACTCTCCTCCTCTCTTATCTCCCTCAGAATCAAAATATCTCATTCCACCCACCTCCCTCAACACACTCACATTTACATCAATCCCTCTTTGCTACACTCCCCCCTTCTCTCATCTCAAGCCCTGCAATCATTTCTCTATTCTCTCTCTCCTGCTCTAACCCAATCTCACCCTAGTCGCCGCCCATATAAAACCCATTCACACCTCCTGTCACTATCTCTCCTCCTACTTCTGGCAGCTGGTGACGTCTCTCCCAACCCAGGGCCCCACACCTCATCTGCTCACACCAAAATAAATAGAAACCATGCAAACCTCCTCCAAATACCCTGCAGTTTATCCAACTCTACCAAAATTCAGTGTGCACTCTGGAACGCTCGCTCCATTTGTACTAACATCAAATCTACAGCTTTACATGACCTCATCATCTCTAACTCGCTCACAATATTGGCACTCACTGAGACCTGGCTGTCCCCATCCGATACCGCTACTCCTGCTTCTTTATGTTTCGGTGGTCTACAGTTCTCCCATACTCCTAGACTCGACTGTAAAGGAGGTGGTGTAGGCATCCTTCTCTCCCCTCAATGCACCTTTCAACCTATCCTCCCTGCCCCTGCCCTATCCTTTACTTCCTTTGAAGTTCACACTGTACGCCTTTTTAAGCCCACTCCTTTAAGAATTGCCATCATCTATCGCCCCCCCCCCCCGGTCACCCTAAACTATTTATTGAACACTTTTCCTCCTGGTTACCCCATTTTCTTTCCTCTAGCACTCCCTCTCTCATACTTGGAGACTTCAATATCCCTATCAACAAGCTCAACTGCCCTGATGCCTCCCGTCTGCTCTCTGTAACCTCCTCCTTTGGACTCACACAGATTTCCTCCTCCGCAACTCACACTGCAGGAAACACTCTTGACCTCATCTTCACCAATCTCTGTACCACCTCTGATCTCTCCACTGATCCATTTCCTTTGTCTGACCACCATCTGCTAACATTTAACATCTGCATACCTCATACCAAAATTTCAACACCATCAACTCTCCAACCTCGCAGAAACCTCAACTCCCTCGATCTCCAGCACTTCTCCACCACACTCCAAACACTCCTTTTACCCATCTCAAATCTCAACTGCCCTAACTCTGCAACCTCACTCTACAACTCCACTCTCTCCTCTCAACTTGACATCATGGCACCTCCTACAGTTAAACGCAGCAAGCGCCCCCAACTACAACCCTGGCACACTAAGCTGACCCGTTACCTCCAAAAATGTTCCAGAACTGCTGAACGCTGCTGGAGAAAGTCTCACTCTGCATCTGACTTTGTCCACTATAAATTTATGCTGCGCTCCTACAGCATGGCTCTTTCCTCTGCAAAAGTAAACTACTTCAAAACCCTCATAAGCACACTGTCCCATCAACCCAAACACCTGTTTTACACTTTTGATGCTCTTCTTCGCCCTGTGACTACCCCTCCTTCCACCACCTTGTCCGCCACAAACTTTGCATTCATTTCACTGAGAAGATCTCTACAATCAGGAAAGAGATCTCTAATCTCTCTCCTTCCACTATCATTATATCACCCAACCCCACTCCCCCTGCCATCCTATGCACATTTGCACCTGCTACAGCACAATAGGTTTCTGCACTGCTCCTGTCCTCCCGCCCCACCACCACCTGCTCTCTCGATCCTATTCCCTTGCATCTCATCCGCACTTTGTCTCCCTCTCTTGCTCTTCCTCTCGCTAGCATTTTCAATCTCTCCCTTTCCTCTGGCACATTTCCCTCACCCTTCAAACATGCAACCGTAACCCCGATTCTGAAAAAGCCCAACCTTGATCCCAACTCCCCATCCAACTACCGCCCTATCTCGCTACTCCCATTTGCCTCCAAGATCCTCGAGAGAGTTGTGTACGCCAGATTGACTGACTTTCTGGAATCCAACTCTCTGCTTGACCCCCTTCAGTCTGGATTCCGCGCTGGTCACTCTGTCGAAACTGCTGTGACCAAAGTATCCAACGATTTAATTGCTGCTAAATCTCACGGCCAATACTCTATCCTAATCCTCCTTGATCTTTCTGCCGCATTTGACACTGTTGATCATCAACAGCTTCTTCACATTCTTCGTAACTTTGGTCTACGGGATACTGCTCTCTCCTGGTGCTCCTCCTACCTCTCCCAGCGCTCTTTCAGTGTTTCTTTCTCTGGTTCTGCCTCTTCTCACCAACCCCTCTCTGTCGGCGTCCCCCAAGGATCTGTCCTCGGCCCCCTATTGTTCTCTATCTATACTGCCTCCCTTGGTAAACTCATCAGCTCCTTTGGTTTCCAATATCATTTATATGCAGATGACACGCAAATCTACCTGTCCTCCCCTGATCTCTCTCCGCCCACCTTGACTCGTGTTTCTGACTGCCTCTCTGCTATTTCCAACTGGATGGCTGCTCACTTCCTTAAACTCAACCTGTCCAAAACAGAACTTCTAGTTTTTCCTCCCTCAAGTGCTGCTACTCCTGTTGTCTCCATCCAAGTCAACGGCGCTACTATCACCTCTACCTCGCAGGCTCGCTGCCTAGGGGTTCTTTTCGATTCTGACCTCTCTTTTGCTCCCCATGTCCAATCGATAGTCAAATCCTGTCGCTTCCAACTCAAGAACATAGCGCGCATCCGCCCATATCCAACACCGGACGCGGCTAAGGTACTGGCTCATGCTGTTGTTCTCTCTCGCCTCGACTACTGCAATCCCCTTCTGACCGGTCTTACATGTTCCCAGCTTGCACCGCTGCAATCTGTAATGAACACGGCTGCGAGGCTTATTTTCCTGTCCGGTCGCACCTCCCACGCCTCCACGCTCTGTCAGTCCCTGCATTGGCTTCCAGTTAGATATAGGGCCCAATTCAAAATTCTGGCACTTGCTTACAAATCCCTACATAATGCTGCTCCAACATACCTATCCTCCCTCATACACAAGTATGTCCCGTCGAGACCCCTGCGCTCATCCCAAGACCTACGCCTATCCTCTGCCCGGATCCCCACCTCTGACGCTCGCCTTCAAGACTTCTCTAGGGCTGCACCTATTCTGTGGAACTCCCTTCCCTCCTCAATCAGACTTTCACCCAGCCTCCACTCCTTCAAAAAATCTTTGAAAACTCACTTCTTCGTTAAAGCGCATCAATTAAACTGTCAGCAGGCTTCTCATCCCCCACCCCATGACTCCTTTCCTGCAACTGTCAAAAATTACCTACCAAGCACTCAATAAACCCTTCTCTAACAAACTATTTAATTCCCCTACTTTAACCCGTTTGTGTCACTATACCCCACTCCCTCTAGCATGTAAGCTCATTGAGCAGGGCCCTCAACCCCCTCTGTTCCTGTACGTCCAGTAGTCTGATCTCAACTATGTGTCTGTTAGTCCACCCATTGTACAGCGCTACGGAATTTGTTGGCGCTATATAAATAATAAAATAATAATAATAATAATTAGGTCTCCCCCACCGGCTGACGTCAGCAGGGGAGCAGTGTGGGTGGAGCCTGACCCAGCACAGAGGTACATCAGCGCTGGATTCAGGTAAATCACTGAAGAGGTTGTAACCTTTTCAGCAACATGGGATGGGAGGTGGGAGGGAGAGGGGCACTGCAGGGTCCTGCAGTGCCAGGAAAACTGATTTGTTTTCCTGGCATTGGAGAGTCCCTCCTATAAAAGAAAATATACAGCAAAACCAAAATACTTTGTGATTAGTTACAGTGTGTCTTGATCCAAACAAACTGTTGCTTTGTTCTTCTTGCGGGATCATAAAAATTATCTAGGAATTAAATCTACTTAACTCTTTCACTGCCAGCAATAGAACATCATAAGTGAACAATTAATTGGAGGCCATACCTGATTAATTTGAACATTTTTCATATTCCTCCATAGTCTTTTATTTAGTGAATACATCCATTTGAGTTCCAAACAAGAATCTTAAATTAGGTTTTGGATTCGAAGAATGGGGGTATCGGGTCAACTTTTCATACATATTAAACTGGGCATCATATGATTAGAAGTCATAAATGCATAACATTTGAAAAAGGTTGAAGAAATTAATTAAGTTTAGTAGATATTAAATGGTGTTGAGAGTTTTTTGTTGTTTTTTTTCTAAATTAATAAATGACCAACGACCAAAATAAATAGATGCAAAATACACATTTCACACATATGATATAATGGCCATTTATGCCTCACAATAATAAATTGGTGCTACAAAAATCAACCACATAGCACTAAAAGAAAGGTCCATGTAACAAACGGTAAATCCAAACACAATTTACTATAAAATGCAAACTTACAGACACAGGTGATTGTTACAGCTTTGTACATTTTAAATGAATTCCAAGAACACATTTACACAATTTTATTTTTTTTACACTACACTATTCTATAACAGAAGGTATTTAAGCTCCTAGGAAAGCCTTTTCACATGCAATCCTCTAAAAGAAATATGTACTAAAAGTGTGCCCGATTTTGCACTTTGTCCCTGAATACGCTGCATTTTGGGTTATGTAAAATACCATGGACAGGATAATTTAACACAAAGTAAGACATGCTGCATTTTCATTGTCTCCATCTTTTCATGACATACCCGGCACAGTAATGCATGCTCAAGCATCTTCCATATTATAGTACAATGCACTATCACTCAGGTGTAATTCCCTACCAGAGGCACAGAAAGTTTGTTGGACTGATTCCAGTGATGTATAAATCACACACACAAAAAAAAAAAACAAAAAAAAAAAAAATCATCATCATGTCACCTATCAAACCGTTATTATCGGGGGTAATCTAATAATGAGGTTTTATTTACAAGTAAGAAAACTTTGACATTTTAAAAACAAGATTCAAATTTAGGATCGTAATCGGATAGAAAACAAATCCCCAACACGATGCAGAATTAAATATTTTTGGTGGAGAAGAGTAAATTTGTTTTTGAATCACAAAAACAAAATGTTTAGCATATATAAATAGAGCTGTTATTTTTCATTATGAGAAGGATATCACCCATCAGTAATCCATTCTAAATACAAAAAAACATGAAATTCTGGTTCTTTTTTCTAGCAACATAACTCCCAACTAGTTAGATCATATTTCCCATGGCTGCAGCTAGGAAGTCGTTAACACAATCTTCCATGCCTGTAACTGTGAGAAGGGACAAAGATGTGAACTATACTGAGATTTACTCACTGACCCACAGATTAGAATGGTCCAGTACCCCCTAAATAAGTGGAAGAGGAGACTGACACGAAGTTAATTCGAATTTTTTTTTTTTTTTTTTTTTAATTAAAGTATATTTTTTGTCTTGGTTTATGCAGGGCTGTGGGAAATGTTGGCATTTTATAAATAATTGTAAAGGTATACTATAAGAATTCACTATTTTAGAGATAGTACTTCACACTATTCACAGGTCATACGATTGGGAGGTGCGGAGTCATAAATTCATGGAACATAACAGATTAGCAGGGCTCAGAT
The DNA here is from genome assembly GCF_036172605.1 of Pelobates fuscus. NCBI lineage: Eukaryota > Metazoa > Chordata > Amphibia > Anura > Pelobatidae > Pelobates > Pelobates fuscus. The sequence goes on from NC_086318.1 coordinate 238,148,517, forward strand.
ATAACTTTTTATTGTGAGTAACTGGAAATCAAAGCAGTGAGATATTCTCCCTATTACAGCTCATAGACAAACGACATAAAATTACCTAAAATTAGACATTTAAAAAAAAAAAAAAAAACAACAACTGATATATGCATGCATGCATGTTTGATATTTGTACAGCTTCATTTTCTTTGTTCTAATTACTTACATTTTTTTTTTGTTCACCAATTTGTCTTCCCAATACATTTAAAAATAATATGAGGCACAAAAAGAAATTCACCTTTTGTTTGTGACAATTTTGGAGCACTGCCAGATTGGCGTTTTTTTTGTTGACAAGAACATAACATTCACATTCCTCCTTTTTTCGTCAGAGAAAGGCAGAGTAAATGCAGTATTTAGATTGTTGGCTAGTTATACCTCTAGTGGTATTCACTCAGATGGCCACTAGAGGGGCTTCCTAGTTTAGTGCTGCACAGGGTTAACGTTTCCCATGGAGATGCATTGATTCAACGCATCTCTATAAGGAGATGCTGATTGGAGCAGCACAGTGTTTTGTCATGCATGCGCAATAGTCTCTCAATGCTTTCCTATGGGAAAACATTGGATTGGCTGAGATCATCAAGTTTGATAATCTCAGTCATGGAGGTGGAGGCAAGACTGCAGCAGCATGGGAAAAAAAGGGGAGTTTAAACACCTTTTTACTGCACGAGGGGGGACACACTAACAGTTATTTGTAAGTGTTCCTGACACTTTATAGAAGAAATACTTAAACACTCTTTCTATATAACCCATTAAGTATCTTCAGCCACAAGGTCTGAAGTTTGACAAATCCAGGCTAAAGACTAGGTAGTTAAATCTTTTGATGTAGTTGTACAAAATGGGGTTTGTTCTGCATTTTGTACAATTTATTGTTTAAATATATCGGATATATAATAATGAAGTCTTCAGTTCCTTTTGTATCAATACATGTTCATTATTTGTCTATATTCACCACAGTGCAGTGAAATATTTTGGTGCTATATAAATACCAAATATAAATAATTAATAATAGTAAGGTAATCGAAGGCAATCTCTGTAGACATTTAAAGTCATTGTACAAATGGTTTCACAAATTATTATATCTTAAAGGAACACTCTGTGCACCAAAGCAACTCAATTATAATAAAGTTGTTACGGTGACAGGTAGTCCCTGGACCGGATTACCATTAGAGTTAAATTATTCATGAACAGTTTAACCCCAAAACTTTAATCCTGTACCGTTTAGTTCTGCCCCTGCCCTTCTGTTTCCCCTTCGATTCTTGAAACAGGAAGCCTAACAAGGTAAGCCAGCGAACCTCCTGCCACCATAACGTTATTCTGATCACGTTATGGTGCCGGAGTGTACCTTTAAGAACCAATCAATGGCTTGATTTGCTTACATGCTTCACTGTAGGGCACAAAATCTAAAGAGGTACCAAAGTATTTTGATAGTCCTTTCTAATACCACAACCACTACAATAGTTATGGTGCATAGTTTGTGCCTTTAAATGAATACACAGAGGAAATACAAAATCTTTCCTGAGGCCAAGACAACCATGCTTTGGTTCAGAACACATGGATTGCTAGAGTGTCAAATTGCAATTTAACAAGTGTCAGCACTTTTTCCATAACCCCCAAGCAAGGCACTTCAGCTTCCAGACAAGAAGGCAAATCCAACACTTCCCTTCAACAATGCATTAGTAGGCACTAAGCCTTCTTGGTGGGTTATTTACTAAAAACAGTGTGCTGTGCTACAGTGACTACCAATTTACAAATGCTAGGCTAAAATGACATGAATTAGATGGAAAAATAATTATTAATAAGACATTTAAATTTCAAGAAAAAAAAAGTTCACTAGTTGCTGTATGCTTTGTATAGTCAAGAAGGTTTATTCAATGAAGTGTGAATTGTATAGGATTTAAAAGTGAAATTAAAGTGCATTTAAATCAGTCATAAAAAATTGTCAACTCAGACCGCTGTGATTTCAATTTAGCCATCTCGACCCCGAATTTTACATTTACTTAATTTCACTTTTAATTCCTGATAATTCACACAGTACCCTTGAGATCAACAGAAGGTGAAGGTTGTGTTTTCACAGACAATATACAAAAAGTTACATATAGAAGTTAAATTTTTCATAAAATAGGAATAAATGCACTGTAAGTGATTCAGACTGAAGGATACACAAATGCTTATTTCCCATGTGTTGTTATAAGATACTGTGGACAGGAAGTGGCGTTAGGAAGTGACACATCTTCCTGTATATGCTGGATTATATGTGTCTATTGTTGTTGATGCGTTCTCTGTGAATACTGCATTTGAGGTCAAGCTCTGCTGGTTACCCAGCCAGTCACAAAAACATATTATAATGCTTGTCAGAGATTTGTGGTCTGCTAAACTAACATCCACTTCCTAATCGCCGGACATTTTCTGGGGGTGTTTAAGTCTCTGTCACTCAAGAAAATGACTATGCTATGCAAGTCTCTAAAGTAGCAACTTTAACAAATAAAAGGTTATATTTAAGGGGCTTGAGAGAGCTTGTGTTTCATACAACTCCACAGTTTCAACTGGTATCTAAACTCACAAACAGGGCTTGCTAGAAAATTTCAATTCCTTCTGTAGTTTTATATACATTGTATCCCACATTTTAAAAAGGGATACTCCAGGCTCCTCGAGTACAAAAATAAGTGCATCAAATGGAAAAGTAATTTATATTTTTTCCTATTTAAAAAAAAAAAGTTAAACATTTTTTTAAAATAGGAGTTGGTTTTACAAATTTTTTGAAAAAGTATTTTTAATAAAGACATCGCTTGCTGCTTTCCCAACTAATGAAGCAGCTTTTGTGTCTAGTTCATGACCCTGCAGTCTCACTGCTTAAATACCTGCCATGTAGGAATTAAAAAGGACACTCCAGAGTCCTAAAGCACTTTAGCTTGCTAAAAGTCTCTCTGTGTGAAGAGTGTTCACTTTTTCTCTTTTTACAAAAGAGAAACCCATCTACACCCACCTGGCTATTGAGCAGACATCCGGTCCCGTCACTTCCTGGTAGTTGAGATCAGTGATATGCATTGTGAAGTCTGATTTCACAGCCTCAGAAAGTGTGGGCGGGGTTAGAAGCAGGGATGTATTTACCACAATGCAAACAAGGCATTTGCCTAGGGCGGCACTTTCAGGGGTTGTCCACCTTACTGTGAGTGAGTGTAGCTGTCAATGTGTGTCTGTGAGTGAGAATGGGAGTGCCTGTGAGTGTGTGTATGTCATTTTATGTGTATCTGAGAGTGTGTGCCTGTCAGTGAGTGGGTGTGTCAGTGTGTGTCTGTCAGTGAAAGTGTGTGTTGGTTAAACAGTGTGTGCCAATGACTGTATCTGTCAGTAAGTGTATATCAGTGCATGTATCAATGAGGGCATGTGTCTGTCAGTCAAAAAAAATGACCTTGACACGAATTGGGGGGGGGGCAAATTTAGATTTTGGAGTGTCCGAATTTAGTCATGCCTAGGGCAGCACAAATCCAAAATACACCACTGGTTAGAAGGGAAGGGTTTGTAAAGGCTGCAGAAAAGAGAACTGCAGTTTTTGCAAGCTGGTTTTAGATAAAACCCAAATTAAATTAGATCTACTAGAGAGTGATTTTTATTTTGTATTTGGACAGTGGAGTGACCCTCTAAATCTTTTTTTTTTTTTCGCCCAGGCAGCTTTGCTTCACTTAACCTGGCTGTGACTCACACGGCTCGCATGAAAAGAAAGAAAAAAAAAAGTTTCATATTCCAATAGATGTTAATTGCCATCTCCTGCAGGAGACCCATGCACGGTCTAGCAAGCTATTAACAGAGCAGGAGATAAGAAATTCTACATTAAATATTATTTGCAATAAATGAAGAGTAAACATTAGATGACTCTTTACAGGAAGTATTTAGGGAGGCTGTGCACCTTACTTGCAGGGAGGTGTGGCTATGGCTGTGTAAACAAAGTGATTTAACGTCTAAATCAGTGTTTCCCAACCCAGTCCAGGATTTAAGGATTACCCAGTCTTGTCTAAGGTGTTTTTTTTTTGTTTTGTTTTTTTTTCTAAAAACACCTTAGACAAAACTGGGTAATCCTTAAATCCTGGACTGGTAGGTGTGCCTTGAGGACTGGGTTGGGAAACATTGGTCTAAATGGCAGAGAACGGAACAGTAAGACTGCAGAGGTATGATCTATGCACTAACACTGCTTTCAAAAGGTACAGTAGTTTTGGTGCCTATAGTGTCCTATAGGCATGTATTTATATATTTGATATTCCTGCAATAAATCAGTCACATCATAGGAATTGTGTGTCCCTGTGCCCGTGTGTGTAAGAGATAGTACATCCTTTTGGTCTAAAACTTCAAAACAAAAACTGAAGGGTATTGTGGTCGCACCCACTCTGATAGGGGGATTTCGTAGCGTGCAATGACAAAGATAGAATGAAAGCTTTGTATGCAATTGTGTTGATGAGTAACTTTTAGACCCTCTTTGGAGTTCAACATATTTTTGGGCTTTGATTGTGAAGAAAATTACCGTAAATCATGCTGTGCTCCACTGACCTATTAAAAACAGGTTTAGTGGTAACTCAAGTCTTCTAAATAAATCTCCCTGTAGCATCACATTCTCCCTCTAGCCATGAAACATTTGAATATATCGGTCTATCAGTTTTTAAAGAGGCGTTGGTTTTGTTTTTATTCACCTAGAGCTTGGAGTGTACCTTTAAAAATTGCATTCAAGACTCACTAAAATGCTGATGTCACAAGATCGTAGCAGGATTAAATATTAACCCAATATAAATATGTGCTTCATGAAACGTAACTATCATACATTACGTAAGTCACAAACAGACCACATTTATTGTCTGTAAACAATACAATGAGAAGTCTTTTGTATATTTCTATGCACCTCATTTCCAGAGAGACACAATGTTTACTTTAGATAACCATTAAATAAAATGAAAGATTATTGTGTTGACCATGTAAATAAGCATACAAATAAGTCCTATGTTTTCTTGAATACATTTCTAAAAGCACCACAATGCATGCAGGGCATATTAAATTAGTTCCTTACAGCCTTATTATAGTTAAAGCATGCAAATACAGGCTCCAACCTATAAAAGTACAAATCTAAACTGAAGAAGAGAAGTAAAAAAAAAAACAAAAAAAAAAAAAAAAACTTATTTGCAGTAGTAGAGGCAAAAGCAGTTAAAATTGCTGCAAACACACTTTAATTTTCAAAAAGATGAAAACAAATTAATTTTATAGTCAATGTTTGAACAACAGAAATGCTGATGGACACCGAGAGTAACTTATCCATATCCGTCTCTTGTTCTCCTACAGAGCCACACTCCACTCTTACCTCCAGTTCTGCTACTTTTCCACCTTGTTTGGTGGCGGTCACGCTTGCTGCCCTGTTGTGCTTTTGTACCCCCCTCCCCCCCCCCCCCCCCCACTTCATAATATTGTAAAGCGCTGCGGAATTAGTTGGCACTATATAAATACCAATAATAACAATAACAATAAGAATTAGGGAAAGCACACATCAACTAAAACTGAGAAGGCAAAAGTAGGCAAAACATGCTAAAAGACTAAATAACAATCACTTTTTTCAGAAATAACTTCTAACAGACTGCATGAATCCTAGATGGTGTAACGCACACAATATTAGCTGCCAAAATTTTATTTTTTTTATGGTATCAAACAGTTGATGCATGAGAGGTCTCTAAAATGTACTAATTTAGAAGTCATACACAGTTTCCAGTCTCTTTCTGGAGGTTTTCATTTTGTTAGTTTTTTTTTTTATAACGTGCCACCTACTCTTCTGGATTCCTTACAACTCATATCATTGTTGTGACAAAAGCATTAAAGAAAATCTAGACCACCCTTTTTTTGTTGGGGATCTGTCATATTTGAGATCGTTTATAAAATAGTGTTTTTAATGGAAGCAGCAGGCACTAATTACAGTTCTACCTTCACTTTCCTTGGGATCACTAAAGAAAAAAAAGGTGGGGGGGGGGAGGGGGAGGTTTCCAATGAAAGCCAAGGGAGCACTTTAATTGTCAGAGCAGATTCAGCTACCTCCTGGTTTTGCGAGAACTTACTGCACGCGTTGCAAATTCTGGCGATGTCACCTAACCATAAGATGTCACAAAGAAACACCTGGCACCATAACTACCACTGCAGGTTGTAGGGGTTTATGGTGCTTAGTGCCCATTTATATATGGAGTACATGTTTTTGTTGGTGTGTCAGAATGTCTCCCAAGTGAGGGGTAAAGGGGCACACTGGCCACCAATACAACTTTAATGCATTTGATAGATTTTGGCCTCATTAATATGCTGTCTTTTCGCATGCTCAAATCTTTTGTTTCTGCACACAAAAAAATATATATGCATTTTGCGGAATGCTGCACCATGAGCCTGCCTCCTTAGCCATGCCGGCCTAATGCCAAAAGTACTTCCTTATCAATGTTTGCACACAGCTGTGCCCCAACAGCACAGCCTACAGTTCAGCCCCAACAGCACAAGCTTACGGATCTTCCCCTAAAGTTTTCACCTCGCTGACTCCTTGGCTCTGATCATACTTTTAAGTACCTGTCTCATTAGTTTCTGACCCAGCTCTTGTACACAGAACGCCTACGGATTATCCTGCTACAATTTGGTTTGTGACCTTGGCCCCACTATCCTGACCGCGTTTATGGACCGTCCCTTTGTGGTGTTCCGAATATTCAGACAGATTCCCTATGGTCAACGTGCTCAGTTATAGTTTGCTTTTGCCTAATCGTCTTTTATCCAGACTTAAGTGCATTGTTCTGCTCTACTCTAACTCTCTACTCCCGAACTTTTGGTTATATACGTCCCCAACGTGACACCTGTTAATGCTGGTTTCTAGTTCCAAACTATTCATAGATTACTGAACAGTTTTTCAGCTAATATTACGTTCATCTACAAAAAGAGGCATATTGTGTGTGTGTATATATATATATATATGCTTTCCTAAAGAGACTGTATCTGCACCAAAACAACTTTAATGTAATAAAGCAGTTTGGTGTATAGACTATACCTCAACAGTCACACTACTACCTTTTTTTTTTTCTATGTAGCCCTCCCTGCATGTGACTTGCACTGATGTCCTGTAAAGTGAGATCTAATGTATAAACTTAATTTAATGCACAGTCTGTTTAATTCAGAATTTCTCATCTCCAGCTCTAGAAGATAGAATCTTCTAAAGTAAGTTGAAATCTGATTAAAAGGTGATTTAATCAGAGATATATTTGACAGGTCAATTAAAATGTGATTTCTAATCCAACCATAAACGTTCTAAACAACTCTTTAGTTCCTCTTTTTTTATTACCCCCCTATCAAAGCTCTCCTTCCCATAGAGACCATCACCAATCCCAGGTTCATGTAGGTACTCTATTAAAAGCGTTCTCATTCCTACTGCACTGCTGGTTTGGATCCGCAACCTTCGGTGATATGTCAAACACCCTAAGCATTGGTCTACAGCAGACACCCACACTAGAGGAAACCCGAGCACCCGTAGCATTGGCGTAAATACTGCGGTCGCAGGTGCGACTGGGCCCGTCACTCCAGGGGGCCCGGCCACCCTGCGGACCCCTGCAACCGGGTGCCCGCCGCCATGTGTTGCATTATCCTGTCAGGGCCCCCCGATGGAAATGAATATCATTATCAGAGTGCTGTGACCAGGCACCCAAATGATGATGTTAGGCACTAGGAGGTAGTGACAGCCCCTGTCACTCCTCCAAGCCACCCCCGGAGCCGCGCGGGAGGAAGGAGAGGGAACTCTGACCCCCATCAACCTGAGCCACTGGACCCCAGGGAAGTCACCCTCCTGCACTTAAAAGGTAGGTAATAGGAGTGTGACTAAAATATTTTGCGTGTGTGTTCGTGTATTTATGTGTTTGTGTGTCTGTATGTGTTGGTGTGTGTTAGTGTATGTCTGTGTGTGTATATGTGTGTCTGTATGTGTGTGTCTGTATGTATGTATGTACAGACACACCACACAAACACACACACTCTGCATTCATTATATACACACACTACACAAACACACTCTGCATTCACTATACACACTACACAAACACACTCTGCATTTGACTATACACACTACACAAACACACTCAGCAGCCACTACACACACACACTGCATTCACTAATCAAATACTCTCAATGCATCCACTACACACACACACACACACATATATTCTTGAAAACATAGAAAATTCTGTCTGGCATGTATATTTTGTGCATTTACCTTTAAAAAATAAATAAATAAATGAATAAACCTGTTCAGTTAACAGTAGATTTGTGTAGAAATAGTTTATTTTTTCAAAATGGTAAATGTACAGAATATCGGCAAGTTATCGGCTATCGGCCTGAAAGTTCACAGATTATCTGTATCGGCTCTAAATAAAAAAAAAAAAAATCAATATCGGTCGATCCCTATTTTTTACTAATTCAAAATTTTTTACTAATTATAAAAGGAAAAAAAAGTGATTTCTAACTATAATGTCTAGCAAAAACTCTGAGTTTACATTACTGCCCAGGGACACCTCCAGTGGCAGTCACTCAGACTACTATGGGAAAGCATTGTATTTGCTGAGATCATCAAGTTTGCTGATCTCCCCAAGGAAGCGGAGAGTGTGTGGGGCCAGCCGCTGGAAAAATTTTAGTAAATCACTGTAAAAATGTAAGGTGGGGCTGGGAAGCTAAATGGCGCATTTAGACCGATAGTGTCAGGAATCCACATTTGTATTCCTGACACTATATAGTGTTAATTTAAAGTAAACATGTCATGCATTACACAGTCAACTGAACTGGTAACAGCTCCTAAACCTGAATGAATTTGTCACCTGCCAAGACGCTGGCTTCATTACCACTGAAGAAAACTGAAGACAGTTTACAGTAACTTCCAGTTAACGTCAACTTTACACACAATAGCCCATTAGGTCAGTGGGAAATCTACACATCAGTGATTGAGATTTTTCAAAAATTTGTCAAGCTTATCCACACTCCGTCACAAATAATTGTAAAAGAAAAGAATATTTTTAGCATGCATGAGACCGTTATAGAACGCAATAAGCAATATTCGGAGTGAAATTCATTGAACAAAACGTGGCCAATACTGTATTTTGTGTGTGTATATATATATATTTACATACACACACATACACACACATACATACATACATACATACATACATATATACATACACACACACAGATCATGCACATACAGAAAGGGGTAAATCCTATATATTTAAAAAGGCATTAAAAGAGCACAGATAATGAAATTGTCCCTTAGCTACATTATTACGATACTCTATGACTTGCCTGGTATAGCTTTAACTCTTGTATTTAAAACCTCAGGCAGGAGAAATTTTCTTTGCCTTTCTCTGCAGGTGCTTCCTTTTTTGGCTCATTTGAACTTTATGGGGAACCAGAAATTCTACAAAAAGTGGCTTGACAATGAAGAGATGCAGGTGCAAATATTTACAGTGTTACAGGTGTGCCCACTGCATTGAATATTAAAGTAGTGTCAAACGCTTACTGTTTCAGTAAATCCTACAGGTGGAATTTACTGAATAACGTATCACACACGCATCCACTGAACTTCCATTTTGGGGGACTTTGCTCTGCCACATGTTGCTACAGGAATGTTCACATTACCAGAAAAGATTATTTAGTGTGCATGTTCCCTATGCATTTTTCCAAGAGTGCCATGGGTTCACTTGCACTAAGATTATGGTATTGTAAGATTTACCAACATACATTACTGTATTTGTATGGCTTTGCAAGTTAAATACAAATTAATCTAGTAAGAAATAGTCAGGTCTGCTAAAATTGGAAACGTGGCGGCCCCTCTTAAAGCAAAGTATGGACTGCTGTGTTTCAAGAATAACTTCTTAAAAAAAAATGTTTACATTTTTGCCCGTATCCCATTTCGGCCGAAAAAAGGTTAAAGTCTGCCGAAAATTACACACACATTTATATTTCAAATATTTTGTTTCCATTAATAAAATAACAAAAATAATAGCTTCCACTCCTTCCTGCACTATAAAGCTGGTGACAGACCCAGAGCTGACTGGGATTTCATACACTATGTGAGGAAACCGTACAGCACCCCGAACCTTCACCGGCAAAGCTACGCTGAGGAAGCTCACAGTCTGCCTGCAGGTAGCCTGACTATGAAAGCTTACTTCTCATTGCCAACAGTCTGTGCCCGAGCTTTTTTTCAGCAGCCAATCATGTAGCAGGACGCGCATAACTCCGCCCTTTTCCCCTCCTACAGCTGTGTTGTGTACAGGGCATCCAATGCAAAACACGTCAATGCTGCCACAGTGCACACTGCTGGTACCCCAGGACCCGCATGGGAGAGTGTATGATGGCTTCCTCAGCCTCCAGGTAGCATACACACACACTGCAAGCTGCTACTGCCATAGTAATATCTCTGGGAGCTATGGGCATTCATACAGATCAGCTGTCAATATGGTTAATGACACGTTTTATGCACTAGGAGTGTTAACATTTGTTTACCTATTTCCTGGGTTTATTAATTGACTCTTTAGCGGTTATAGTGATATGCCAGCACTATAAACACACATACATACAAAGACAGAAAAACACATACATACACTAACACACACAGAGACATACATACACTAACACACAGCAATAGATTTCAGAGTCTGTAACATAGATTTAATTTATTTTTATCCAGTATGATAACAATATTGATGCAACGCTTTCCTATGGGAAAGGGCCCTGATGCACTCGGGACTCTCACTACACATGAGCATTAGGTCCCCCTGTCCCCCGTCTGAGGTGGGGTATCGCCAAGGGACATCGGTGCTGGAATCGGGTGAGTAAATAAAGGTTGTTTTTGTTTGTTTTTAGCCTTTTTACTACGAGGGACGAGAGGAAGATATATATTCCTAGTACTATAGTATTACTTTGAGTGTTTGAAGTTTCTGTAATTATAAGAAACACTTCATTGTATAGCAAGTTAATACAGGGACAGAAAAAAAATACATCTTAAAGGAACACTTTAGACACCCAGGCCTCCATTTTAACCCTGCAGCTGAAAATATTGCCGTTCACTAGCACAGGAAATATTTTCATTAAGTGTTAATCTGTCTCTAGTAATTGTCAGTATGGAAGCCACTAGAGGCGCGTCTGTAAAACTCTGCTATTTAAATCAGATCGTGTCTGAGTAGACACAGTTGCTGTGAGCAGTGGCATACACATAACCCATGTGGCCCCGGTGCAGAACTGATCCATGGTCGTCACCCCCCTTCTCCCCTCCCCGACAGACACAAGACACATACATACATAAAAACAGACAGGCACAAAAGAAACACATACAAAGACATATACAGACAGACACACATACATACAAACACACACACACACACACACACACACAATGTTCACCCTCCTGTTTCCTACCCTTTAGGTTCAGGAGGGTGACTTTCCCTGGGGTCCAGTGGTGGCTCAGGCTGGTGGGAGTCAGAGTTCCCACTCTGAAACCCTGTTCTTCCTCCCACGCGGGCTGTTTTTTTAGCTGGGAGGAGTGACATGCAGTCACTTCCTCCCAGCAGTGATGATCTCATCATAGGGGGCCCGGTCGCGCTGTTAAAGAGCCCAGCGCTGACTGGGCCCCCTGACAATCCATCTCCATCTGGTGGCCATCTCCATGGGCCACCCGATGGACCCTTTGGACGGCAACCCGGCGGTTTGCTGCGCGGGCCGGGGCCGCACTCCCCCTGGAGTGACGGGCCCGGTTGCAGCTGCGACCCCTGCATGTACACCAGTGGCTGTGAGGGAGAAAAGGTAAGTTAAATACTTTTTTTTCCCACCTAAACGGTGACTAGGACACTATTGCTTTAGGGATACATATTTTTGTTCCTAACACTATAGTGTTCCTTTAAAGCACATATGTCACCTCAAAATTATTTTTAATATAAACTTTCAAGTCATTTTCAATTTCAAGGGCATCCTGAATGTTCGGTTTCGGACCAGAATTTTAATTTCGGTGCATCTCTAATCATCTGCCCAACATTTAAATTCATTTTCATGGATTTTCTGAAGTTAAGGTTTCTGCACTTTGAAGGTATATTTCATTAGGTGATGGGTTTGGAGGCATCTTGTTTCTTGGTACTGAACCCAAAGACAGAAATGTAAAACATTTTTTTCTTCTTCCAATTCAGTCAAGTATAATGAATTATGAATAACTAGTTAAAAATGAGGGTGGGCAGTTCTAAATAATTAGGAATTAAAAAAAACCTGGTGTTAAGTTATTTGGAATGATATCTACCATTTCTATTAGCCTGTAACACGGTTCCAGAGATGAATCATTTTGTCAAATAAAATCTACATACAACACTTTCATAACAAAAGCACATTGTGACCCTGCCAGTGTTGATGTATAACACTTCAGAGACATTCTCAAGCTGTTCCGTGATTGTTGCCCTACAGTCCTATTAATCATCTACCCATAATCCTTCTACCACAACTCCACTCCCTACTGTCAGAGAGCAGACATATCAATCAATATATAATTTTTAGCCATATTAGCACAAGTTTATTCACCTCATTGGAAGCAGAGTTATCAGCTGCCGGCTAATGCAGAGCTGGCGCTTGAACAATGTGCCTTCAAGGACCAGAGATCTCTCTCCCCGAGCGGACAGCCGGTAGGGGAGAGAGTAAGAGAGGACCCGGGAGCTCAGCCTGCAGCTCTGCCGGATCATTCTTTCGCGAGCACGGAGCGTTGCCGCGGTTACCACAGCAATGCTCTGAACCCCCCCACTCACCATACACATTCACACACTGCCCCCCCCACACACACACACACACCATACACATTCACACACTGCCCCGCCCACACACACACCATACACATTCACACACACACACCATACACATTCACACACACACACACACCATACACATTCACACACACACACACACCATACACATTCACACACTGCCCCACACACCATACACATTCACAAGCTTCCCCCCACACACCATACACATTCACAAGCTTCCCCCCACACACCATACACATTCACAAGCTTCCCCCCACACACCATACACATTCACACACTGCCCCCCCACACACCATACACATTCACACGCTGCCCCCCCACACACCATACACATTCACACACTGCCCCCCCACACACCATACACATTCACACACTGCCCCCATACACATTCACACACCATACACATACTGCCCCCCCCACACACACACCATACACATTCACACACTGCCCCCCCCACACACACCATACACATTCACACACTGCCCCCCCACATATTCACACACTGCCCCCACACATCATACACATTCACACACTGCCCCCCCCACACACCATACACATTCACACACTGCCCCCCCCCACACACCATACACACTGCCCCCCACACACACCATACACATACTGCCCCCCCCCACACACACACACACACACCATACACATTCACACACTGCCCCCCATACACATACTGCCCCCCCCCACACACACCATACACATACTGCCCCCCCACACACACACACACACACCATACACATTCACACGCTGCCCCCCACAAACATTCACACACTGCCCCCCCACACACACCATACACATTCACACACTGCCCTCCCCACACATTCACACACTGCCCTCCCCACACATTCACACACTGCCCCCCCCCAACACATTCACACACTGCCCCCCCCCCCCCAACACATTCACACACTGCCCCCCCAACACATTCACACACTGCCCCCCCAACACATTCACACACTGCCCCCCCGCAACACATTCACACACTGCCCCCAACACACACTGCCCCCCACACATTCACACACTGACCCCCACACATTCACACACACATTCACACACTGCCCCCCCACACACACACACATTCACACACTGCCCCCCCCCACACACACACATTCACACACTGCCCCCCCCCACACACACACATTCACACACTGCCCCCAACACACACTGCCCCCCACACATTCACACACTGACCCCCACACATTCACACACACATTCACACACTGCCCCCCCCACACACACACATTCACACACTGCCCCCCCCCACACACACACACATTCACACACTGCCCCCCCCCACACACACACACATTCACACACTGCCCCCCCCCACACACACACACATTCACACACTGCCCCCCCCCCCACACACACACACACATTCACACACTGCCCCCCCCCCCACACACATTCACACACTGCCCCCCCCCCACACACACATTCACACACTGCCCCCCCCCCACACACACATTCACACACTGCCCCCCCCCCCACACACAATACACATTCACACACTGCCTCACCCCCCCACACGAACACCATACATTCACACACTGCCCCCCCACACACACACACACACCATACACACATTCACACACTGCCCCCCCACACACCCACACATTCACACACTGCCCCCCCACACACACCCCATACACATCAACACACTACCCCCCCACACACCATACACATTCACACACTACCCCCCCACACACACACCATACACATTCACACACTACCCCCCCCCCCCACACACCATACACATTCACACACTACCCCCCCCCCACACACGCCATACACATTCACACACTACCCCCCCCCCCACACACGCCATACACATTCACACACTGCCCGGCACTGGAAAAAGGCAAGTGTTTTAACCCCTTCAGCCCAGCAGGAGTGGGACCCTGAGGGTGGGGGGGACCTAAAGATATAAAGTGCCCAACGTGTTTGTTTTCCTGGCACTATAGTGGTCTTTTAAAGATTGCAGTTTATTGCCAAGCCTTCTATGTGCAACAGTGTCTTAAGATTCCTTCGGAACGCTGCCAGAAGCCGGTGTCTTTCTATGCATCTAATTTGCAGCAGGTCATTAGTGCTCTACTAGGTACTAAAGATGCTTGCCATTAAGGGGTTGAATAATTTTGAGACTGGAGAAGTCATAAGTTGCAATTTCAGTTGAATTTCAGTGTTTAACTATTTCAATTGTTTTTGTTCAATTCATAGCAAACAGCTGTACATTTTGACAATAAACCTGATTTCTAAAGGGGATTGAATCATTTTTAATTACAATTGTAAAAAGGCAGTGCTTGCGCTATATCACACCTTTAAGACTGGAATCCATAAGATAACCATTTTGAAGGAACTTTGGTTTGTCTGAGTCAGTCACTCATGTCACAGCAATAAATCTCCTAGTACTGCGTCTAAACTGCACTAATGTGCATAAAAACTAGTTTGCGTAAATCAGGTACTCTGACCTTGCTCGAAATTACTCACCTGATTAAGTAAACAGCTTAGAATAGCTAATTTCACCTAGATTAGGTAGGTAAAGCCCCACCCAGTCTCTCCCCATCATGCAAGTCTGCTGTATATATAATATGTTGTCAAAACAAATGTATTTTTCAATTTGAAACACAATACGCAGACAAGAACATACACTGCTGAAATGGGAAGATAAAATATTTAACTATTAGTTCAACTCTCTTAAGGAGTAATATTATCCATCTTGGGAGGTACGTCATACAGAATATTGCTTAGCTCTATGAAGCAGATATATTGTACTATATTGCAAAGGCCTGTTTTTAAAACAAATACATAGTTTTAATGGAGAGAGAGAAAAAAAGTGGTATGGTGATTTAATACTGGATTTTCCGTTTCGGTTTAGTTATTGCAAAAGACAGTAAAAAGGAAAACATGCATCTGGTACCTCCTTGAGCACCTGTGAGGAATCTATGTGAGTGAACAAACATGGCCAGGCTCATCTCCCTGGTGTCAGGATTACGAATTGATCCAGCACGTATAACTGTGTCACACCCAGGACTAACAGGTAACGTCTTACCATGCCTTAGAATGGCCGGACTTAACGTACCAGAGAATAGTCAGAATACTTGCCAAGGTCAGGGACACAGAAAGAGACAACAATGAGGGAAAGCCAAAAGTCAGGGATACCAGAATACAGGTAAGTCAAACAAAGCCAAATTCAATAACCATAATAAGCAACGCTCAGGAATACACTCTCGGGCAACCACTAGGGAAACCACGACATGGCAATGAGCTGAGCAAGTAAGCTTATATAACTCTCCTGTGTATTTGTAACCGGCCATTGATCCCAGAATGTACATGTGCGTCCTTTGCGTGACGTCACGCACACGTCAACGTCGTCATTACCGTGGGCTGACGTGGGGTTATAATTTGGAACTGGTCCGCAGCAATATGCCGCAGGAGTCGGATTTACCGGCACAGGGTTGCCGAGCAGTACCTTCATTAATGCCAGGAGGGCATTTCTCACAGCTGGCACCACAAGGTGAGGCTGAATATGTGACACCTGGAGTTGAAGGAAGATGGCAGCGCTAAATAGGGAGTGTCCAGACATCACCATCCTGCTGACAAATCTTAATGGGGAGGGTGTTTTATAAAAATGCAAAAACCGACAGATCTGCTTGAAATTTAGCAGAGTGGTGACCAAGTACATACCTCACAACTTTTCAAATGGACAAAGAGGGACACTTTCATTTTAGAGATGTGGCCACGGTTAATGCTATTCAGATACATTTTTAGGTTACATAATAATGACAATTTATGCAACTCAAATGTAATTTTGAAAAATTATTATTATTATTTTTTAAACACACTTATTGTGTTCTAGTGACACATTACTGTGAGTATTATGGCTGTGGAGCTCTGTTATACACTCACCAGCAATATGGAGCTCCTGCAAAATTAAGGATAGAGGGATTTGGGTCCAATGTATGGACTGTCCCTTCCAAATAGAGACAGCTGGAAGGTATGCAAGTATCAAAACCAACAATTAGGGTAATGTAGACAAATATTCTGGCTCCACGTTTGTAACTTTTCTCCCACAGCTGCATTGTCCATAGACCCCACCAATTTTGTATTCACAGCTTGGGTCATCCCAAGAGGTCTACATACTTATCACATTTAACTACTCCGAAATGGAAGCTAGTATGAGCCGGACGCAACTACAGTGTCAACTATTGATAAGCAATATTTAAAGGACAATATAGTCACCAAAACAACTACAGCTTATTGTATTTGTTCTGGCGAGTAGAATCATTCCCTTCATGCTTTTTGCAGTAAACAATTTTTTTTAGAGAAAATGCAGTGTTTACATTACAGCCTACGGATACCTCCAATGGCCACTCCTCGGATGGCTACTAGAGGCGTTTCCTGGGTCAGTGCTGCACACTGTGCATCACTGCCATTCAGTGTCTCCACCCTCTGCATGAACTTTCCTCCTAGAGATGCATTGATTCATGAGAAGATGCTGATTAGTCAGGGTTGTGTTTGGCTTGTGCTGCCTCTGCCCCTGATCTGCCACCTTGACAGTCTCAGCCAATCCTATGTGAAAGCACTGTGATTGGCTCACAGAATCACTTCTGATGAGGTCAGCCAGCAGGGAGATCAGGGGCAGAGGCAGCATCTGCAGACTTGAATATATGTAGGGAGAAGAGGGGGGCCAGGGAGGGCTAGATGGTAGTTTTAGCACTATATTGTCAGGAATACATGTTTGTTTTCCTGACCCGATAGTGCTACTTTAATGATAAACAGTTACGAAATAGCTAAAACTGGAATGTTCAAAATCACAAATGCTTGAAAAACAGAGCAAATATTACCCTAAACATTTTAAAATTGAAGTCCACAGTTATAATATTGAATTTAAATCAGAGCTTGATAAATTTGCTTGGAATGAAAGTAAAAAAAATAAAATAAATAAATACAAAAAAAAAAGTTGACTGGGGGACCCCAGGGGCCTTTCGTAACGTAGTTATCCCTTACATAAAGAATTGTTAATTTACACCTGCCTAGCATGTCCTATACGCACGAAACATTATTTTATATTGTAATCTTATGTTCTTTACCAATAGGCATATGTTCAGAAAGTAAGCGATCGCCCTATTGTACATATTTTCCAAATCCTTTTCTGACGATTAACCCTGCAGTTAGTTTTGTATTCAGTCTTCCTCTCAACACTCATATGTCAATGTGCATTGATTGATCCGGTCATTATAACTAACATGCATAGGCAAAACATGCTTTTTCTACAATTGCTTTATGCCCACAACAATAGCAGTTGTAAAATTCAGACTAGAAATGATTGTTTAGCTGTCCAACTCCTGCAGGCATAGCCCCGGTCTTCCTTTTCTTTTTCCTTTTCCCTTTGTCTTTTTTTTTTCCCCCACAACTTATTAGTCGTATCTCAAGCAAACGAATCTAGCATGTTTTACACCACTTATAATTCTTAAGATGGCAGTTCCAGTACTTAAAGCTTTGCCTGCTACTGTTATAGGACTCACTGACATATGCATTATCTAGTTATCTAGTTACCAAAAATTGTGCTAATATCTCCACTGCCACACTGTTCTGATATGTGTTTTACTAATCTTGCTCTTGCGGTTGTGGCAAAGCAGGCCTGTTTGTTAACTGAGCACAACAAAAATAAAAAATAAAGTTGAGCCAGTTTTTATTAAAAACACAAAGCAAACTTTGAAAAAGTACACTAAAGTCACCAGAACCAATACAACCTTATGTAGTGGTTCTGGTGTCTATAGCCTGTCCCTGTAGGCTTTTCAATGTAAACACTGCCCTTTCAGAAAAAATGCTGAGTTTGCATTACTTCCTAGTAACCGCTCTAGAGGCATTCATTCATTCACTCACAGGGCCACTAGTTGTGCTTCCTGGGTCAGTGTTGCACTGTGCTCTGCACTGAATGTTCCACACAGAGATAAACGGATTCAGGAGATGCGGATTGGTGCAGTGTGGCATTTTGCCGCGCATGTGCAATCGCCTCCCAGAGGTTTCCTGTGGGAAAGCACTGGCTTGGCTGATATCATCAAGACTGATTATCTTAGCCATGAAGGTGAGCCAGCCATGCCAAGATTAGCAAGGCATGAAAAAAAAATGCAATTGGAGGGGGCCAGTAACCTGAACAGACACACTGATAGACATACAGATACTCACACACACGCACTACTGGCACACACACACACACACTCTCACAAAGCAGGAGAGCAAGAAGAGCAGGAAGATTACAGGTCCCTCGCCACCTACGCTTCCAGCCTCAGCAAGGCACTTCAGGGGTGCAGTGGGGGTTGATTCCACAGCATACGTAACGTACTGAGAAAAATTCAGGCGCTAGGACACAATGCCTAGGCGCCATGGCGACCTTGGATTTGTCGAGCCCTGATTTAAATTAACAAGGAAAAATTCCATTTGCCAAGCTCAACTCCTAAATCAGACTGTTGTAACATAAAACCAAGATCAACCAGTTTTGGGCCGATTGCATTGTGATTAATTGAATCATACCATGCAGAGCATCCTGTACATATTGTAGGTTGACAATTTTTAAAACAATACAAAACTGCTCAAACAAGTGGTTTACAAATTATAGAAGTGGTATAAATACAGAGATTACAAGGATGTTGAACTTCTCACTAAATGCCATGAAAGTCACCCAACCTGTTTGTTAATTTTTACGAATAGAACAATGGAGGGCGAAATACTTGATTCTTATTTCAAAGCACTTGTTGAAAGGTAATTTGCAGGCTAATACAGGCTTGGTAAAAATGCTTTTACACACTTAAGAGGACCTATACAAATGCTGCTCAAGCTATGTCTAATGTCAAAATATACAGAATTTTCCTTTTGGAAAACACTTAAAACAATTTTGCAAAAGGATTACATTTTTATAATCAAAAGACTAGTATTTAAATTCATGCACATCCTAAAGCCTCAGAGCGTGGGAATTCCACAACAGGCGCTGCTCCCGATCCTACTATTTGCACCCATCGTACCACCAGAAAAGAAGAGACTGTTTTTTGGGAAGTTTCAGCAGCCACATACTATAATTACAAGTACTGATATTCCACCCACCCCTCTATACACCCTAAAATCTGTTGTAAACGGTACCTTTCAATATATCTAGGTCTAAATCTATAACTGCTATACAATACACATAGTTTGAAGCAATTAAAATACAGCACTCTACACACACACACACACAATTTTTATATTTCTTTCTCTTTATTTTCAAAACAGAAAAACTGCAGTACAGGCGGCTTCCTGGTACATAAAAAGTAACTAAGGACATAGTACTTGATTACTAAAGATATCCCACAGAGACCAAGTTTTTATGATAATAGGCCATAAAACCCCAAACCAGGACTGTCCATCAATCCATGAGGCGGTTATCTGTGGTTTTAATAATGATCATGCTTTACCCCTTAAGGACACATGACATGTGTGACATGTCATGATTCCCTTTTATTCCAGAAGTTGGGGGCTTAAGGGGTTAAATAGGGTCAGGATAATAAGCAAGGGCTTAGTTCAAATTGTCTCTAAAAAAAAATTTCTCCAATAAACCTTGAGTTTAATACCAACAATGTCACTATGGGACAGGTCCACCACATAAGAATGTAGGTTCCTTTGTGTCCAGAAAGATCAACCCAAGCCTACAAGTGAGAACAAACAAAGATGCAAATTGTGAAATGTAATCATTTCTGAGTGGTCGCTTGATCACAAAGACTCAATGGTGAGTTCCTGGTTGGCAATGGATTTAACATTGTCATTAAAGTGTCTCAAAGCTGAAAAAAAGAAAGACACATATATATATATATATATATATATATATATATATATATATATATATATATATATCTTCAATAAAATCTTAAAATCTCTGGGTGTGTCACTCTGCCACAAAAGCTTGTACCTCTGAATTCCAGACTATTCTCTCTTATGAACTATTAAAACAGGCTTTGCATCCTGAATATAGCCTGCACAACTCCTGTATTATTCATCTTGCTTAAACTCTGCATAGTTTCTTTATTGGAACATGTTTAAAGTATTCAAATAAGGATCTGCATACTTCCTCATGAGTTATCCTTCCAAATTGAATTGCTGCTTAAAGCTGTTCTGACCTATCAAAACCTAATCAATAAAACACCTATTTTATTTTTCCTTAAAGTGCCGGCATTTTTTTAAAATTTTAAATCTGCAATTGAGTTCAAACAAACTTTACTTCCTAAGTATTACAGACTTCCAGGTCTTAGTTGTTTCAAATCTGTATAGGTATTTGACTGTTCCAATACATCAGAAAGTCACAAAAAAAAAAAAAAAAAAAATCAAGCAATGAATGTATTGCACAGTACTGGCGATATATATATATACACATGGTATATATAGTAAGAGCGGTGGATATTAAATCCAACCAAACTGGAATAGGAAATTCAAATATCTGAAAGCACATTATAAAAGGAAAATAAGTCATTACCCTACAAAATGCTATCTTCACATAAAAATATACACTACCAAAAGCATTGTCTATAATATAGATGTCTACTTGACACATAAACTCACTAGGAGGCTCAAGGTTACAAACTGACCATTGTCCCATTCATCACAGGGTCACTTTTTTCACCGTTAACAATTAAACACTATCACAGTAATCTTATCACCCCCACCATTAATTATACATGAATCTTGTCGTCTCATTAAAAAATAGTAAGTTTATTTCAGCCCGTCTCTCCCCCACTCCTTTATCATGTTTGTTTCTAGTCAAGTTAAATCCTGGAAAGAAATCTTAATCCCTTCAAACGCTACATCAACTCAACTTTGTCAACAGCACTTCTATGATGAAAGCTTATGTATGATATGATTAACAAGCATACATTCAAAACTCCTTCTACAATTATGTCAGTGGGAGGGGGGGAAGGGGAATAGTTTTTTATTCTTTGGAAATGCATAACAAGAACGTTAAAGTGATACACTATAAAGAAAAAAAAATTAATGCAGACTATGCCCTGCTTTTTTTTTGCAACATGTTTAAATATATTTAAACTTGCCTTCATTGCATAACTTAAAGGACCACTCTAGGCACCCAGACCACTTCAGCTTAATGAGGTGGTCTGGGTGCCAGGTCCTTCTAGGGTTAACCCATTTTTTCATAAACATAGCAGTTTCAGAGAAACTGCTATGTTTATGAATGGGTTAAGCCTTCCCCCTATGTGCTCTAGTGGCTGTCTCATTGACAGCCGCTAGAGGCGCTTGCGTGCTTCTCACTGTGATTTTCACAGTGAGAGCACGCCAGCGTCCATAGGAAAGCATTATGAATGCTTTCCTATGTGACCGCCTGAATGCGCGCGCAGCTCTTGCCGCGCGTGCGCATTCAGCCGACGGGGAGGAGAAGAGGAGGATCGGAGGAGGAGAGCAGGAGGAGATCTCTCCGCCCAGCGCTGGAAAAAGGTAAGATTTAACCCCTTTCCAGAGCCGGGCGGGAGGGGGTCCCTGAGGGTGGGGGCACCCTCAGGGCACTCTAGTGCCAGGAAAACGAGTATGCTTTCCTGGCACTAGAGTGGTCCTTTAAAGAAGCCTCCTCTAAGGAATACCTGTCCACTCCGATGTCATCAAAGGGTTGTAGAGTCATTGTCCAATCAAATAAGTAGCATTTATTGATAAGTATTGACTTAGCCGGTGCACAATTGTAAATTCCTTAGTCTCATCCAAGCGTTCGCATTGCAATACAGAGGATTAGTTCCAAGCACATGCAGCACTAATCACCACAATAATAGAAATATTTTCCTGAAGAACAGTGCCTGCAAGTTTATCTACTTCAGCGGTTCTGGTGCCCAAGGTGTAACTTTAATTAAAGCACAACAGGACATCAACATTTGCCACAAATAATACAGTTTAAATAGGCTGTCACCAAAAAAAAACGTTGCCTAATCGGTTTCCATATTTCTATATAGTTCCAAGTCTCTGAATCTCTTTATTTCCTGGGTGCTCTAGTTGTAATTAAATACATAAATAAAAGGACTACTTCTCCTCATGTATAGCAGTCAAGTAGGCAATGGGGGGAGCTTAAAGCCAATAACATTTACCCACAATCCACAGCATAATCAATCCCAAAGAAAGGAAACTGCAGATGTCATGGACAGAGGGGAACAAAATGGTCAGATATCGAGATGCACCACAAGGAAGAAAAGATAAATATAAATAAAAGCAAGTGGCAAGTAGGAGAGTATAATCATTTAAATACATAGGACACAAGGATAGGTAAACCAAAAGAAAAAACAAATCACATGCCCGCTTTAAGAGCTTGAGCAAACAAACACTTTTAGTCATCTTAACTAGTTCGTGTTACACACACACACACACACACACACACACAAAAGTTTTAAAAATTACCGGCAACGTGTAGTAGTGCAAACTTCACTACAAGGTCTGTTTTGCTGAATTCAATTAAGATTACACAATTATTTAAAACAGACCAACTTACAATTGTTGTAAAATGTGCCCACTGTTCTGTAATACCAACTAGTGCACGCTATGCCAGGAGGTTGCAACGGGCATTAGTTTATTCACCCATGTGCATGCATGTAAAATGCAGCTTTTACTTTTGAGTGTATTTTTAATAAAAATGTTTCATGTTAAAAGATCTTTACGATGGTCTTCTTTCCATTATAGTCATAGACTTGGAACATTCCATACAAAACCTTGACAATCTTATTTATATAAGAAATTAGCCAGTATGGGTGTTGCGCTAAACACCAAAAAGTTATACCAAACAATCATTCAATTTTAATTTTTTTGTGTCTTTTTCACTCAATTTTTATTCTACACGCTGCCTGCTGATTTCTGGGCTATTTTTGTGTCTAGTGAAGTTCTTCCTGGTCAGACAAGGACTGATTTGTGTGTAGTGTTTTAATTACTTGGTAAGAGCAGTGAACTATATCTGCTTATGCTAGCCTTGCTACACATACCAGGATTATTAAATTCCCAGTCATATACTGGGGAGAAACTGCTTTCATTCTACTTTTAATAACTACTGTTTGCTTGCATTCAATGATGACCTCTTTCAATTTTTTTTCTTTTTGTCTCCAAGCTTTAATCCCTTTCCCAATGCAGTCAGAACAAAAGATGCAGCTCAAGTAGGCTTGCTTGGACTGTTGAGAAACCCGTCAGCATGACTCCTCCACCGGCACCCATCTGCTGTATTCAATAATACGATCTTAAAGGCAAAAGGCTGAGCAGATGTTAAACTCAAGAGAGAAAATAGCCATTTAGAACTCAGAGAATTACACAAGCAATATATTAAGGTGGCAATCCGCTCTACCTGGCAAGGTATAAAAAAATAAAACATTTTGTTATACCATATTGCTGTCTATCACAGCAGTGGCATTACATACATTTTAGACCTTAGTATTTTATCTCCTTAGTGCTGGCAGCATCTTCCAAATACTCAATAATTTGGCTTTTAAGGCTAAAACAAGGATGTGTGTGCAGAGCCCCAACCTTTCAAAATATACTGACCTGAAAGATTTAAGCAATAGGAATGTTAAAATATATATGGTTTTAACCTAGCAAAAAAAAAAAAAAAAAAAGCACAATTGTATCCAGCAAATACATTGCCAGCCACCCTAAATTCCCAGGACAAAATGGGGCCCATGTCCTTTACTAATTAGCTATGGTTTTCCATTACCACAAAACCTTGTTTCTTTCACTTCCTCCAGTCTACTAAGGAACCACACCAGGAATCTATTCTACTTATCTGGAACATAGCCCAGTTTCATGGATAGATTGACATGGTAAAACATAATACTACTGTACAGCAGGTTATGTGCTGTGAGTGGTCTGCTAGCTAGAAACTTCAACACACTCAGGCAGTACAAACCTCATAAAATGATCCATTACCTAATTGAAGATATGGACGCAGGAGTTCTTTTTAGAGCCAAATGAAAACTTTAAAACCAAGTATCCGGTCTTAATTAGAGAATTTAGCTTCAACATATGAGTTAAAAAAGTGGAAGGATGTCAGTAAACATACAGAATATCACAGGAGCCATCAGGACTGTGTAGCCATGAAAATATGGTATTTAGACGCGATAGAATAAAAAAAAATATATATATTTATTTTTATTTTAAAAACACGCCCTATATTCAAGGACATATATGGAAAGTCTGGAACATGCCCAGGCCAGGCCACTTAGTGAAGAGTCACAATTTGCTTTAGCTGGATAAATGCATGGTCTGTTCGTTTAAAACACTCCTATCTCATAAAATGCTTTTGGAAGTTTTACAAAACATGTAGATATGTTACACTGTGGAAAACAAAACAAAAATAAAGACTTTCCACGCACATTTACAGGACAAATATCCAGAACATTACATTATTTGAAAGAAATGATTAAGAACACAAATAATGGGGCAAAGTTGTAAAACCACAGCAGTTACTATTGATACCATTATAATATATTGCTGCTGATTAGAATAGTTTCCATGACAATTGTTGTACTTTTAGAACTTTGCAACACTTTTCCCCCCACTAACAGGTTTATTTTTTTTTCAATGTATTTTATTTATCATTTTTCATACATGAGAAATACGTAACATCCGCAATGGCGGAGGGGTACAGAAAGGAAAAAGAAAAGGGAAAAGGGAGGGGGGGACAAAGACATATAGCATATCGACTTTTGTACAGAGGTAAGTTCAAACAGAATTACATAATTACAGTAGTAGGTACATTTGTCTGGTTAGCATGCATAACTCAAAACATATGACAATTTTGTTTGTTTACACCCATATAACGATATGCGCGCTAACCTTGGTTCAGTCAGTCCTAACTGGGGTTAGGGGAAAGGAGGAGGGGGCGGGGTAAAGGTGGGGTAGCAGCATCTTTCAAGCTTGAACCTCTACGTCATCTATGAAGTTGTTAAGAACCTTAAGCCCTATTAATGGTGCTAACTGCTGGAGGTTATTGTGTGTGAGTGAAATCTTGTATTTTTTTTTGTTTTCCTCATCTATATTCCACCCATCTATGCCAGCGAGTCGTATGTTTGGCTTGGTTATCGGTTAGTCTGCTTGCCATGCATTCATATGTGTAGGTCGAATCTAGCCTGCTCAAAATCTCTGGCAAAGTGGGCGGTTGTGTAGACTTCCATTTATGGGCTATTGCGGTTTTGGCTGCTATCAGGCAATGAATCGTT
Organism: Pelobates fuscus; assembly: GCF_036172605.1. Lineage (NCBI taxonomy): Eukaryota > Metazoa > Chordata > Amphibia > Anura > Pelobatidae > Pelobates > Pelobates fuscus. The sequence goes on from NC_086318.1 coordinate 238,174,588, forward strand.
AAATAAAGTTCATCTTCAGGGAGGGTGTCCGTGAAGATGTGGAGCAAAAAGCACTCAGGGCTCATTTGTATCCCGATCCCTAAATTGTTGCGTAGAAGCGACGCTATGTCGCGCCACATTGTGGTGATTAGTGGGCATGTCCAGAATATGTGGTAGAGGGTACCTTCCTGATTCTGACATCTCCAACACACTTTCTTTGTCCCATGGTAAATATGGGCTAGCTTGGTGGGAACCAAGTACCACCGCATAGCTAGTTTGCAGTAGGATTCCCAGTGGGTGAGACTACGGGTGGCCTGCTTTGTTTTCTTTTGGGCCCGATTCCATATTTCTGTCGAAAAACATTTACCCATATCTAATTCCCATTTTGCCATGTAGGGTGGTTTGAATTGCGCGTTCTGGAAAAGCAGTGTGTTGTAACACAGAGACAGTGCTTTAGTCTTCGGCAGTTTCCCCATACATTTTTGGATGAACAGCGGCAGCAGCGCGGGCTCCTTGAGCCGCAGCCCGCACTCCTGCGTTATGTTCCTTATTCGTAGATAGGGGAACAATTCTCGTGGAGATAGGTGGTATTCCTTTGCTAAGTCAGGGAATGGTTTGATACCTTGGGGGGTCAGTAGGGAGCGCACAGATTTAATCCCCTGTCGTAGCCACGTATCCACTTGGAGGTCAGTTGTTCGGGCCGTTAGAGCCCGCAGTGGCGCCGCCATGAGTAAGTCGTTTTGTTGTAGGAATAGTGGGGTAGTTTGCTTCCATGTGCGGAGCAACGTCTCTGTGGTCGGTAGGGGGGGCTTTGGTCCGGAGAGCCGAGCTCCCGTCCAAAGGGTAAGCGGGATCGTGCTATTGGGCATACACGCATTTTCCAGCGCCAGCCACACCGGAGGAGATGCTCGCTCAAGGACCGCAACGCCCTGTGCCAATATGGATGCTTTGTAGTATAATTTTACGTTGGGTATGCCCAGTCCGCCCTTCGTGTATGAGCGCCACATCGACTTTTGTGCTATCCTCGGTGGTTTTCGTTTCCAGATGTGCGCGTTCATTACGGCTTGAAATTTCTGTAAGATAGGGTTGGGGATTGCGATAGGGAGGGTGCGGAAGAGGTATAATATGTGTGGTAATATCATCATTTTAATAGTGTGAATTCGCCCCAGCCATGAGATCTCTTTATCTCCCCACTGTTTAAGTTGTTGCTCTAGTCTGTTGGCAAGCGGTAAATGGTTTTCTCTAATTATCGCTGAGTGTGAGGTAGGCAACTTAATGCCCAGATATGAAATGGAGGTTGCTCGCCAATCGAAATGATATATCGTTTTTAATTGATTGAGGGTGGAGGATGGAATTCCCACCGCTAGTGCCTGTGTCTTTTTAGCATTGTTTTTATAGTAGGACATCTTTCCGTACCTGTCTAATAATGTTAGTAGGGTCGGTAACGTAGTTTCCGGGTGCGTTAGAAATAGGAGGACGTCGTCCGCAAAAAGGGCTATCTTTTGGATCCCTATCGGCGTATCTAGTCCTCTGATTGCGAATGTATTCTTTATATGTCTAATCAGGGGTTCCATACATAAGATAAATATTAAGGGGGATAGTGGACATCCTTGCCTGGCGCCATTCGTAATTTGAAAAGAGCGTGACAGGAAGCCAGAATTAAATATTTTAGCTGCAGGTTTAGAATATAGAACCATAATACATTTCAGGAATTCCGTAGGAATACCCATGTGCAGCAGCACCGCCTGCATATACGTCCAATTTAAGCGATCAAATGCTTTTTCAGCATCCAACGCTAGAAGTATGCCCTTTTGGTTGGTAGAGTGGGCCCAGGAGATTAGGTTTAAGAAGTGGCGTGTGTTGTCTCCTGGTTGCCTATTGGGGACAAACCCTGCTTGTTCAGGAGAGACCAAATCTTGTAGGATGGGCTGTAGGCGCATGGCTAACAATTTGGCGTATAATTTTAAGTCCGCATTAAGTAGCGAGATCGGTCTTAGGTTGGCACATTCGGTAGGAGGTTTTCCAGGTTTAGGGAGCGTAACAATGTGAGCTAGCAGCATCTCCTCCGGTATGGATCCTGATTCCCGAAAAAAATTGAAAAGATTTGTGAGGTACGGCGTCAGAAGGGGTTCGAATGTAGTGTAAAAGCAGTTGGGGAATCCATCTGGGCCAGGGGCTTTATGTTTGGGTAGCTTGCGGATTGCGTTTCGCACCTCGTCTTCAGTGAAAATGGCCGTCAACTTGGAGCTGTGGTGTGCAGTCAGGTGTGGAAGGTTAGCCTCTTTTAAGTAGACATCTATTTCTGTCTCTAGTGGCTGGTGAAGGGTATCGTCCGATGTGAGATTATATAGCTTATTATAAAAGGTAGCTAGTTCATCTACTATGTCTTGTGGGTTAAATAGTTTCGTACCTGTAGTTGATGTCATATATGGGAGTTTGGATTGGATGTATTGGGATTTTAGGCGTCTTGCAAGCATTTTGCCTGCTTTGTTCCCCTGCATATAATAGGAGAGTTTCAGTTTTCGTAAATGTCGTTCTAGGGTCAGTAACGACAATGCATGTAGCTCTTCTCTTGTTCTTTCAATTTGTCGAGAGAGCAGTTTGGTTGGCCTGATTTTGTTATCTCTGTCTAGTGTTTTGAGACGTGTAAGTAGTTTTTCATGGTCGGTGTATATCCTTCGCTTTTTTATAGATCCCGCTTGGATTAGAAGACCTCGCACTACAGCTTTAAGAGCCACCCATTTAGTATCAATGCGCGAGGGGTCATTTACGTGGTTTTCATGGAACATTGTGATGCATTTGCGAAGGTTGGCGGCGATATCGCCATCAGCTATGAGGGATTCGTTCAGGCGCCATGTACCCCGACCTCGGGCCGGGCACATGGCCCTGAACGTGACAATTATTGGGGCGTGATCAGACCAAGTTCTTTCTCCTATGTGCACTGCTGTAAGATTCGTGAGGGATCTCTTGTCTACCCAACACATATCTATACGTGAGTACGTGTGATGTACCCGTGAGAAATAAGTGTAATTTTTCTCCTCCGGATATAGAGTGCGCCAAGTATCGTATATATCATTCTTGTGTAATAGTGTACTAAGATTGTGGCTCAGAGTAATGGCCTGTTGAAGTGGGCGCTTATCTGCTATTCTTTTGATGTCTAAGTCTGGATCTAATGTGCAGTTGAAGTCCCCACAAATGATAGTGTGGCCCACCCGCAATTTATTTATCTTGTTTAGCGATTTATTTATAAAAGAGGTTGGGGAATTGTTGGGTGCGTAAATGGAAGCAATCGTGAGTTGCATGCCGTTCAGTGTGCCTACCACGATGAGGAGCCTGCCTTGCGTGTCTGCGTAAGTGGTATTTAGTTGGAAAACCCAGTCAGTGTGAAATAGTATGGCTACGCCTTTGGTTTTGTTAGGCGAGAGAGCATGGTACACTTGGGGATATTTGGAGGGTAGGAAGGTAGGAGGCTTTTTTATACACATATGCGTTTCTTGGAGACATACTATTGCTGCCTTAGATTTATGTAAATCTTTTATCACTGCACTTCTTTTGTATGGACTATTTAAGCCGTTTACATTCAGAGATAAGCATTTAAACTGGCCTGCCATTAGTGGTGTGTATTTGGGTTGGGATGCTTATTATAGGTAGGTCTGCAACCAATCGGGGATGCAGTCTTCCGGAGGTATAACCAGGCCCTAGATAGTTGATGGTGGAGTGGTGCCCTGCAGGTTTCTATAGTTATACAGGAGATTGCTGCTATCGAGGTAGGGGTTGGGAATGGGGGACGGACAGGGGGAGAACAAAAAAGAAGAATAAAAATAAGTATATACAATATCTCTCGAGCCCGAGAGAGGAACAAGGGATACAATGGGGAGACTTCCAACTCGTCCATTGAAGATCCCGTCTGGGGGTCGTGCGGAGCGGGACCGCACCCGGGCCGTATGGTTGTTGTTAGTCTGCGTATCAGTATTTTCTGTCGGGGGGGCGCACTTACGTGCAGCAGCCTTCTGATAGCCTGCGTTTTCACAGTATGGGCCATGAACTGGGTATCGAAAAAGTTTCACACAAGGAACCTTGGATATTTGGTAATATAGTGTATTCAGTTGAATATCTAGGTGTTGTTGGGTAATAATAATTTGTTTTCTTTTATTTTTAATTATTATTATTTTTGTTGTTTTTATTTTATGCTAATTTTTATTCTTTCTTCACTCTGCGCTCTGTCGTTTCGGGAAGGGGCTTGTGATATTCACAGCTGTGCGATCAACAACCTGAACCTGAACTGGAGTGGTAGCATGAATGGATGTGGCGAACGTGAATAGTAGTTCACAAACAAGCGAAACAGATGGTTCTAGGCTATACCTTATTGTCATTGACATAATGAGCGAAGGGTACATCCCTGGTGCAGCGAATCAATTGAGTAGATTACAATTTAAACAGGTATATTTGAACGTGACATTAACACTAAGTATAACCTTGTAGACATTATTAACAGTCCAATCGCGACATAGCTTATTGCTGAGGGTAGTACAGTCACATGATAATTACAAACATTGAATGAAGTATATGCAAATTCTTAACTCTAAGCCTACTAAGTGTGATATTTTTCTTTTTTCTTTTTCTTTTTTTTTTTTTTTTATATTTGTTTTAATTTGCCTGTGTTCTGCTGATACGGGAGGGGTCATGTAATGATTAAGAGCGTATTGTAGCAGCCTAAATCAGAGAATGGTAGCATGAGTAGACTTTGGCAAGCATAACTGGTTGGACCCCAGCATCCTCGTGATGTCGTGATTGTTATCTAGTAGCAATCAGCAGTGAACAGTAGGGAGACATCTCTCTTCGATGGAATCCAAACAGTTAGGTAGGTGCAAATATGCTTGAGACCCTTATTGTAGTTTTGTGGTTACTGTATAAACGCGGCATCGTTAAGCACAGAGAATATGACAATCACATGGTAACTGCTACCAACGGACTTAAACATGTGTAATTGCTTAACTCTAGAAATAATAAAGTGTTTTTTTTTTTTTTTTTTTTTTGGGGGGGGGGTTTGTAATAGAAGATTATATACATGTTTTAGATTTGTCATTGGAGATTGTATACATGTTTTAATTTTAGTCTGCCTGCGTTCTGCTGTTTCGGGAGGGATCATGTAACGGTTAAGAGCATATTGTAGCAACCGAAACCAGAATATGGTAACATAAATGAACTATGGCAAGCAAAATTGGTTAGTCCCCAATATCTCTATGATGTCACGGCTGTTATTTAGGTAGGTGCAAGTATGCTTGGGACCCTTATTGTAGGATTTCGATTACAATTTAAACGTGGCATCAATTAACACAAGGCATATGACCATCACACGGTAATTTCTAACAATGGACTTAAAGATATGTAACTGTTTTACTCTAAAATTAGCAAAGTGCGATTTTTTTTTTTTTTTTTTTTTTTTTTGTTTTTTTGTTTTTGTAAGTGGAGATTATATACATATTTTTTTTTTTTTTTTTTTGGTGCTTAATCTGCTGCGTCGATACCCGTATATAAATACCAATCCAGTCGCTTGCAGTTGTCGGTTGCTTCCACCGCAGCAGAGAAAGATTGTAGAGGGAGCAAAGAACAGCAGGAAACCGTTTATGGGAGTCCATATGAAGATTCGGCCATATACAGTCTCGGTCAGTTGGGTAGGTAACTTGTGATATTGTGAGTTTTGGTGGTGATAACGAATTCAGAAGGCCGTTGTCCCCATATCTTCTCTAGCGGGGTGGAGGACCCACCATCTGCCAGTCTGGGCGGATCGTCGACGGTGAGGGTGTTATAGCTGCAGGGCTAGAGGCATGGCCTTGTGCTTTCCAGAGGCCCCATGTTGTGAGCGTGGCCAGTCCTCCTATCGGGTCTTCTATAATATGGAGCTTGTTATTCCTCCACACCATGAGTTTGGTGGGGAATCCCCATCTGTATGCCTGGTCGTGGTTTCGTAAGGTTTTAGTTATGGTGGAGAATTCCTTTCTCCTCGCCATCGTTAGTGCCGATAGGTCGGCGAATATCGAGATGTGGGTGAACGGTTCCGGCAGCGTCGATTTTGATCTGGCCGCCTTGAGTAGTGCATCTTTAGCTCGGAAATAGTGGAAGCGAGCTATAATATCTCGCGGTACTTCTGCCGCGAATCTGGGCGGCTTTGGGATGCGGTGGGCTCTGTCAAGTTCCCAAGTAGTACCTTGTAGGTCGGGAACTAGTGTAGAGCAGAGATTTTTAATATAGATAGGTATCTGATCGGGTGTGATGGCCTCTGGGACCCCTCGGAATCTCACATTGTTCCGGCGGGAACGGTCTTCCATATCTGCCATCTTCTGCCATAATTTAGTGTTCTCCTCCTCCAATTTCTGCATTTTGTCAGCTAATGTGTTGTGGGCTGAGCATAGATCGTCAGTCTTTCTCTCGACTTGATCTGTGCGGTCTCCCAGTTCCTCCAGTTCCTGGTGAATGCCAGAAATAACGGTTGTAAAGTCTTCTTTAATGGTAGCCCTCAGGTCCATAAGCATATGTTTCAAGTAATCTTTAGTTATGTGATCATCGTCTGTTGCTTTTTGCAGGGGCGCCTCGGAGTTATTGTCAGTCTCAGGTGACTGGGCTCTGCTTGCGGCGCCATCTTGGGCCTGCTTCTGTCGGTCTTTTTTAGGTGGCCGGACCGCGTCTGTTAGCTTTGTTTGTTTAGAGGGTGACATGGTGTCTCTCCAAATGTCCCCACTCGATTTCGGATCTGAGTGTGTCAGTGAAGTATTGATTAGTCGCTTGTTAGGCCCGGGTTGATACGGAGCTCCTACTCCATGCGACCGATCGTGTCGGAAGTTGGACACGCCCCCCCCACTAACAGGTTTATAAACCTCACCAAATGAGTCAGACATTAAAGTGTAACATGATTTGAATAGTGTATAAATAAACCCACATCTTTCAGATCTTTCTTAACTTGTTAATGTCCTATGTATTTTCACAGTCTAGAATGAGAGAAAACATAAGGCACGTGTTCACATATTGCGCAAAAATGTTTACTTTTATGACTGCTCAGCTGAACACGTGATTTGCTACAGGAATAGAGTGACTGATGTCACTTCATTCAAATGTCAGTGTGCTGGGAAAAAAAGGCAGCATGTTGGCATTTTAGCTTAGGTACTTCCTACTTCGGGTAGGAGGGTGTGTGTGGGTTGTAGGTGTTAGATGTTGGTGCTACTGTACTGTAACACCCACAATCCCTGCATAATGGCTAAGGCATGGTCACAGGACAAGATGTATGTAGTACATTTACATGTACAGACTCAAATATTTATTTCAGCATAGTCACATAGGATGAAGAAAAAACAAAAAACTTGTGTTCATGAAATTAAGCCTCTCATGTGTCGGTTTCTACCACTGATCCCAGAGAAGGCATATAGCCCCTGTTGAATCGCTTTCTAATTTTGCAACAAACTAGGGGGTAAAAAAGCCTTCTTGATCCCAGAATGGCATTTCAATCTCTCCTTGGATAAGGAAGCGGTTACATCTAATAGTATATCCATGAATATAATGTTTTTAAAAGAATTCATCCAGTTGTTCTAACACAAAAAAAAAAAAAAAGGCAGACTGATAAAACCACCCCATCAGGCAGATAATGAATAGATTTCTAGACAATTGTTTGTATTGGCTTTAAATATATTTGTAATCACATGCCCTCTGAATGATGTCTCATTTTTCCATGTTAAACAGATTAAAATGTGTAAGCCTTTCTTCACAATTAAAACTTTCCATTACCCTGATGAATTCTCTAGCCTGCGTCTGCACATTTTCTAGTACCATAATATCCTTCATTAGAACAAGTGCCTAAAATTATACGGCATATTCAAAGTGTGGTCTTACCAGCGATTTATAAAGAAGCAAAATTATATTTTGGTCTCGAGAATTAATACCCCATTTTATGCATGACAATACCTTACTGGCCTTAACAGCTGCCTATTAACATTTCACATTGTTGCCCAATTTCATATCTACAACTATTCCTAAATCTTTCTCATGTGTTGGTTTCCCAAACTAACTACCATTTAGGGTGTGAATAGCTTGTACAGTTTTAAAAATGTAAGACTGAATTTTTGGTTTTCATGAGTTTAACAAACTCACATAACCATTTATTTCCATGAAAGTGTGGTACAAAGAAAACATGTAATCTACATTGGTAACTTATAAAAACCTATACACACTCTCTTTTTCTTTCCCAAGCAGTCCTGTAGATATTTTACATCATGATAATGAGGAGCTAGTTTAATCTTGTCAAGTTTTTTTCCCCCCCTTCTTGAAATGAGAGTTTGCTACTATGCATATTTTCTTGACAGAGTAATTGTCACGCCAGCCACGGTTAGCGATTACCTTTGGCCGCTGCACATCAGAGCCATATAAAAGCTTTGCGTACACATAACGCAGACGTCCTCATGTTATGCCGCACACATTCCAAAGTCATCTGTTGTGGTTTCCATTTCTGGTAAATCCAAGAGCGCATGTTTTCTGTGGATTCCTATTTGTTATTGACTTTTGGTAGGTACCTTGACTTCTATTATTCTTGACCTTGGCTTGTCTCAGTTTACCTTCTCTGTATTCCTGACCCCAGCTTGTCCTGGTTATTCTAGTTTTTACCTTAAATCAGGCCATTGTAAGGTCCGGAAATACATTTTAGGGTTTTCAGGTATTCTGCATTTGGTTAATTCGGGATCAGACTAGGCTGACAGTATTTTGCTGTCAAACTTTTATATAAAATATTGACTTGACAAATATGGTTCTGGGAAAAGTATATTTGGTTACTTATATTGCATTTGGGAACAGGAAGCACAGCAATTCCATTCATTGAAGGCAGACACCATCTTGGAGGAGGAAAAAACGTTATTTAGATAAATATCCTTTTAAATTATTTACATTTGCTGGTATTTCCACCATGACCATGCTTGCCAATAGTGCCTGCCCACCAGAGGGGTTATTGTCCTTTACCCCTGAGAAAACATTGCTGCTTTACTTTTAAGTCGGTCTATTTATTTATATTTATTTAAATTAGAGTTCTTTGCAATGCAAAAGGCACACAATTTTGGCATTAAAAAAAATTAAATAAAAATGCACCACACTTTATATGCAGGGCCAGACTAAGAGCCTAGTGCTGACAATTATGATGGGCCCAATTACAGATTTTTAATTTTTTTTTTAATTTTTAGATCGATCAAAAAAACAGTTATACCTCCCAAGCGTCATGAATCTGATGGAGACTGTGCTGAAGGTTAACTCATAGGATGCAGCTATGTGAAAACACATACCCTATGCTAATCTCTCTATAATTTATGCTCTCATATTTCAAGTAAATCCATACCCCCTAATAGCAGTGTCCAGTGAAGCAGGAAGTCAATTGGCGGGGTAAAAGGGTACGCCACTGACTCGAACCACGTAACCAGAACCGCCGAAAGGGGCGAACATGCCCCAAAAAGGGGCATGTTTGCCCAAAGCACTGGAAGGCCAGCCTGGCGTGAATGCATGTCAGGCTGCCTGCCAATCATGCAGGCTGGCCAAATAAGGGCATACGATCCAGACAGCACCCAGAGCTTGGCATAAATGACTCTAATGATGTACTCACCCCATGCTTTCTAAGGACTGTCCACTAGCACTCACATGTCAACTTGTCTCCTTACCTTAATAGCAGGCAGAAACTCCTGTCTGGGACAGAGAACAGGTGTATGTAGTGAGAGGAGAAGAAAGGGGACATACCACAGTGTTAGAGAAACCAAAGACAGCATTACTTTAATTTCCTTGTCAGCAAAGTCCACACACGTTTCCATACTTAAGCAAGAGTATGTAAAGAATAGTGTAATAGAGCTGCAGCTCCATCAGCCCCTATGTTTATACATCTAGGGCAGTGTTTGTCAGTGTGTTACGTTTGTGTGCGAGTTTACATATACTTGTGCATTTGTGTGTAACAGTGTGGATCTGTGTGAGAGTACAGCATTGAGATCTATGGAGAATCCTGCAAGACCGGAGAAATACAGAGACAAAGCAGACCATACTTTGTCTCAGTATATCTCTTGTCTGGGTTGGAACTGGGGTGAGGTGGGGGACAGTGCCACTTAAATATATGCGGTTGTCTCTCTCTCTCTCTAACCATACATTTGTATTGAGCAATGTTTCTGCGTTCAGTGTCTGACAGAACTTTGTTCAACAACTGATGCTAATTTACTAAATATAAGACACAATGTATATTTAATTTATTGAACTATGAAATAAATAGTGAATAAAAGATTCATGCTGATGAAATATCCGCTGATTTAAATACTCACAAATGGAATTCTATTTAGTCCTTATATATATATACACACATACACACATACACACTGCGCCATGAGCTTTGGATTAAAACTTCCTTTATTGTAAAAGGAAGTGTGGAGCGCCATAGCTCCATAAACAATGTTACAGAACGGAACAGGCCGAAACAGCTGATGAGCAAAGAACGGGCCTGGAGGGAATGTGTATACTCTTTTGGCCCTTTTCTTCAACTGGGAGTTTATAATGCTTTGAAGTGATTATGATCATGTTTTAGGCAAGCCATTATTAAAGTAAAAAATAATTATTACTGAATAGAGACATTACATGTATCGAAATGTCCCTTTGTAGAAATGTTGTATTTCATGGGTAGAGATAAAACTTTTAGAGTATTTCCTACTTTAAATCATCCTTGGTTTGAAGCACAGCTTATACAAAAACAAATTTGAAAGATTTTCTTTTTTTTTTTTTTAAATATTGTGCAGTTTTCCTTTAACAGGAGTCAAAATTAAGGAACCCTATATACAAACCGGTCTTGCATTAGGTCCACCGGCGTGACATCATGGGAGTAGGAGATGGAGAATTAAGCAGGTGGCTGCGGCCTATAGCCTGTTGCGGCCTGGTGATTCCCTGGCGGGAGAAGCGGCCGATCTCTTTGTCTGAGGCTGCCAGGCTCTTTTGTGAACACTCTGAACCCCGTACCCCCAGCCTTCTGGACTGAGTGGGGGTAGGGGGGGCAAGTTATCCCAGCCCCCACTGGCTTTTTACCTGTGTGGCAGTACCAGACAAGCACCACACTCACCGCAACAAGATAGCGGCTGAGCTCCCAACAGAAACCTCTGAACCCACCCTGCCTGCAGTGGAAATTCAGTGCGCAGTGGATCAATTCATGAAGCGGTTGGATGACCACTTTGAACGCTTCTGTGAAGCCTTGGAAGCACGTTGGTCAATCTCAACACCTTAAACCCAAGAGGAGAACCAGAGGGCTAAGTGAGCTTCCTTCGGTCAATCCTATTCCTACTTAACTATGTCCATCTACCAGCACATCCTGGCCGAGGGCCACTAAGGGTACGACCCCAAAGCACTGTCCACACGGACAGAAAGCCGACTGCAATGGTAGGTGGCATCCCATCGCTGCCCTCTATTCCTCCCCTGTGGAGGTTGAGTTTGACTCCTACCCCCAGGTCAGAGCAAGAGGGACTCCCCACATCACCTGGAGCAAGAGGGACTTCCCATATCGCCCCTGGGGCATTGCTGCCTCCCGTATGTTGACCAGGTTTAACCTACCAGAGGTCGGAATAGGCTGACTTCACAGAAGTCCTTACCTCCACAGCTACTAAGCAGTCCATCCAGTCACGCGCCTACAGCCAATTGCTTCTGATATGATTTGTGGTGTTTAATTTTTCATTCTGAGTACTGTATTGTTCTGTAGTATTATTGCCATTTTCATCGAGCATGTCTTTTAGCTATATAACCACACAGGGAGCTAACAACCACTAGCTAAACTCTGTGACCACCTCCTGCCTATAGCTAGACGGTCCTCACTTTTTCTTGATGTATTTTATGGCACTACTCAATTGTTATCTTGCATATTATTCTATTTAAAAAAAAAAAAATTTTACAAATAAAAAAAAGTTGTAAAAATTTTAAATGTGCTGTTACTCATGACATTATGTGCGCTATTTACCAGTCTGAAATCTTGTCTCACACCAAAATGTCAATCTGTGTCTGTATATCTGCACAACCAAAATAAAGAATGTAAAAAAAAGGAAAAAAATAAAATCAAAATGAATAAAAAAAAAAAAAGTTACTTCACCCAATATATTTGGGTTTACACACCCCTTAAGCACTGTATAGGAGAGTGAAGAAGAGGTCACTCCACATGCTCGCATACATTACGTTTTGAAGAGGTGTTACAGGGAGAAATCACAGACTTTGAAAGATTGATAACTAAAAACAAACTTTTCTTAAATACTGCCAAAACAGTCTCAATGGTATTTGGAACAAAGCCTATATTACTTCAACTAAGTAATTCAAATAAAATAAAGCAAGAGTCTACAAGATACCCTTATAGGCATGCTCCCACTCCTTCACACAATGGGTGGGTATTTCCTCATTAGAATATAGGGTCTAGGGTACTTCTTTAATCTAGCAACGGTGTATTATACAATTTATTCAAAGTAACAATTAATCAAAACTAATTTCATGGTCAAATAGGGGTTTCAAATCAATTATTGAAATTGCAAATCAATAAAATGAAGAGAACTGTATACTTTGACTCATGCAAGGTTCATTTTAGCTAAAAAAAAATTAACAACACAAATATAAATGGAACAAAATAAATGGTATTGTATAGTGCCAAGGGAAATCGTGATTAGACAATATTTTCAGCTATTTCTGGCACTACGAGGGTAATCGCAACCTCATAATTTTTTGCTCTCTGATTTTAGCTCCTAACAATATTGATACGGCTCATCACTCAAATAACTCACAGCAAAACAATGTCCTGACATGTATGTGCAATAAGGTTAAGCCAATAGGGCACACACACTTCTATTTACAATGTCATGTGGAGAGAAAGTGACCGTTGGGGTCACAGATGTTATAGCGCGACTGCTAGAACAGGCCCATGCAAAGAAACAAAAGGATGCCATTCCCGTGATAATTATCCCAAAGGGACAAGAGTTAATACTGGAGAAAAATAATGAGAGATATTTCAGCTGCTGTTATAAATCTGTTAAATCAAGGGAACTCTTTATCTAGGGTGGAAATTCTTACAGTACAGAAAAAAAAAAAAAAAAAAAAACACACCTCTCCCAAATGAAATAGATCATAGATTTATTTTTTAAGATTATTTAATTCACTCGGGGTGACGACTTCAGAAAGTCTACAAGACATTGACGATGACAGGCTGGCAAAGGGTTAAAGATTATTTTGTAAAATCAATGTATACATAAAACGTTTTTTTTTTCGCTCTTATCTTAATATAATTATTTGAAGGTTTATAATAAAAATAAATAAAATGGTCCACAATACAATACAAATAGAACTACTGAAACAATCATTCATACTGTTATCTGAATAATTCAGGCAGAAAAGAAAATGAAAACGTTAAATTGTTATAAAAACACTTTCCTACATGGTCCAAAGTTGATGGAGCTTTATAAAAATAAAAAATAAACTACACTGTTAAAAAAAACAGCTTAACCCCCCTTGAGATAAAGTGCCTCCAGTGGACACTATAGCAACTTTAGATTAAGTTGTTTTGGTGCCTGGAATGTTCCTTTACGTTTGAAAATTCAATGTGGAAATATCAAATACAATTTAGAGATTTAAAGGGACTCTCCAGGCAGCAGTTTTAACTCACCTGGTTCCAGCGTCGGGAGCCTCGTGAAGCCGCACCCCCTATTTCGTCAAAATGACGATATAGGCGGGCGCAAGCAGGGAGCAATCATTGCAAGGGAGCAGTCATTGCTCCCTTGTGTGGCTTTGCCGCACATACTTCATAGGGCGGCATTCAAATATACAAGCACATATGTTGGCTCACCTCACATCACTCAATTTTTATACACGTTTTATTCAAGTTATGTTTACTGTGGGTTTTTATATACATATTTATTTCACGAAAAGCACCATTATTCTTCTATTGATTTTTTGGCGTGTATACAGCAAATAAGGAAAGTTAGACAGAACATACATTATTGCAATTATTTTACACATCATTCATTTTTTCTGACTTTCACCCCAACACTTAAAATACCATAAACACAACATGTCATGATGTTGGTTATAGTGCTAGAACTGCCCTGGCACCATCCAAGTGCAATTTGTCAAAACATTTTAGAAGGGACTGACAACATATCTGAATCGCCCGGGATAATTTTGACCATATACCCTGCTTCCATGATTCTCCTGCAGGAAAATCCCCTTAGCGCTACTGTTCCAAGCAGGGGTGTGCTCATCAACTGTGAAATCAATTGATTGTGGTCCTGGATTGAGCATGCTCATTGGCTGAGATATCAGCTGAGTGCTCTCAGACAATGATTGCGGTCTTGAATTGGCCTTGCTTAGCTTTTCAGAGCCATATGGCTTCTGTGGCAGGGTAAAATTAGATGCAAAGCAGGTACCCAAGGGACAGAGTTAAGTTGTTAAACTTTTCCAAAATTGTTTACTATTAAATTGGGAAAATGTCAGGGTACTATTAATACAATAACCACTACCATGGTCTGTAGTCTGTATTTTAAATGGGGCTGGTTAGTACTAGACTTGTGCACAGATGTGTTTCAGATGCTACGAATCAAATGGGGGGTGCCCAATTTTTGAACATTTTTGTCTACTGTTTATTTTTCTAAAACTTACGCAGAGGTTATTTGCACTCAGGAAAAATCTGCCGCTTTCCTATCCTGCATTCTTTTGAATGCTGGGAGGGTAAAGGCAATTCCCCAAAATGCAATATTTTATAAAGCGGGATAATTTTCAGCACCTGTCAAAATATGGCTACAGAAACCCAACACCTTCAATAAGAAGGGTCCTGTGGTCAAGGTATGCCGCTAGCTAAGCTTTCTTCTAGCATATCCCATCTGATATTTGGAAAGCCTCGCAGAATTGTGGTTTATTTTGTAGAATAAGTCAACACCACACCTTGTTTTTATGTTGATTTTTTTTTTCTTTCATTTTGCAAGCAAAACAATGTCAAGGCCCCATGCTGATTCAGACTTCAAACCTGCCTGTAGATTTTGTGTACAGAGGTGACAGAAAGGTCTGATGCAAAATAGGTTTATGTTTTTTTTAAGCTGGCAGGATCACATAAACCACTACAAACAAGTCCAATACAGACCAGCCAAAGATAAACATTGACAAGAAATTTAACTACACGAACAAAGCACATTTTGCCAGTCCATATAAAAACGAGATCACAAAGTATCTCCACCACAAAATATTAAAAGGCTTTACATCTTGTTCCGCCACTATTACTTGCATATATGTGAACAACTACTGAATATCGGGATGCTGTACATAGAATGCTCTATATACAGCAATATGTACAGTGATTGCCATTCTAGCTGGTATCAAACATGGCACTGCTATGCATAGTGCACCATGGGAACCGCAGTTTAAGGTATATGGAGTGCAGTTGTTGGAATGATTTGACATGGTTTGCTCTGTATATTAGGTACATCATGTGTCCTACATAGATTGAATGGCGTGCATTTTGAACGTCCTTCATACAGTGATAACACCTAACCATTTTAAATAATATTTTACACAATACCCAATCTCTCTATGTGAGTGGTAACGGGTTCGAAGACCAGGGGAGAATTCAAACGTAAAACCTGTTTTCTATTAAGCTCATTGGACTATATTGATAATGAAGACAAATTTTCTCACTCCAACTACTACATATATCTATAAAAATATAATATTTTCTGCTATTATTGGTGTTTTGACAAATTGTGCACCCCAATGTAAATTAGAGATCAGTTGAGCACACTGCATTCATATTAGGATAACATGGTTTACATAATATGCATGGCACACCACAGTCCATATGTAATTTCATTTATATGTGACAGGTGACATGGGCGTAGGGAAGACAATGATGCAGAAGCATAATTGCTGGAACAATATGGGTGTGCGTTATTAGCTGGCAGTGTACACAGCTCATGCTAAATAGGACAGGTTGATTAGGCAACAACCTGCCAATCGCGTTTAGAAAAGTGGGATTTAAAAAACGTCTCACATATCAGCTGGTACAGCAACAACAAACCATAACAACACATATTATGAAATTGTTAAGGAGCATGCTGGAACTTTTCCAGTGTATCTCCAATTTGTCTTCTGGTTGTTGTTTTTTTTTTTTTTTTTTTTTTCCCCATTATATAATCTACGGGAAGTAATGATTAATCCAAATATTGGGATAGCTAAACTTATTAAAATGGACCCTGCTCATAATGTATAAATGGTCTATAGACACTCTGAATTAATATAAGTAGATAACTGAAATACTCACGGACTGGCACCTTCTTGTGGTCCAAGTGGGAGACAGTGTTGTGCAGACATGCCAGTCTGCGCTGTAGGTGGGCACTGCGTTTGCCCAGGGCCACTGCCTGGCTGTGGATGCTGCTGAATATCCCCTCTGCATGCCTGGAGAGATCAGAGAGTTGGTGGATGATGCAGAGCATTGTGTGAGAGCTGACATCTAGCATGGATCCGAATACAACGGCTGTGCCATCCCGGGGTGGATGCCCATTATTGGCACTTAGCCTTCCCAGGTGGGTGGGTTGTACTATCCTCAAATGAAAAGGCATGTCACCAGCTGCAAGGCAACACCTAGCACTGCAAGAACTTTCTGATGTCTCCTGATTTCACAAGATTCCAGGGTGTATCCAGGCAAGCTGGGCTCCCAGCTATTTAAATCACTGCTGGATTCCTAACCCCAGCATCACTGGTGTGAAGACCCTGGGGTGTAATTATACATGGCAGGCAGGGGAAACGCAGGCTAGACTGCAGTCTGCTCAGGGAACTGGCTCTTAACTCCAGCTTGGGATCCAGACAAGGAAGCACAGACACCTTGATCAGGGTAAGAAACCAGAGGATGTTGGTGGTACCACTAAACACAAACCTTTCATTTGTATTCCTGGCGCATAGTCATGGTGAACCCTGTAATCCTCAAGAATTAGAAGCAGGGATCCATAGCCTCAGACTCAACTTTAAAAAAAAAAAAAAAACCTCGCAGATCCTCAGCATGCAATAATCTAATCACTAAAACTTTACTTTCCATGTGACATGATTAGCCCAGAGATCCTTGCTTTTAATCCAAGAAACCAAAGAAAAACCTTTTTTTTTTTCGTTCAGGTAAGTGGCTCCATGCACAGGATGGCTGGTGAATAGCAACCCATACAATGTATTGTTCCTCAATGCTTGCACCAATCTGTATCCCAGAGGGTCAGGTCCATGAGGATGGAAATAGCAAATAAATAATCAATCCCTCCGATTAAACGGCTGCAATGTGTAAGGTGTCCCCTGCCATGTTCATCCTTGTCTACAGGAAGTTAAGAAATTAACTCAATGCATTTCCAGAAGGATTGGATTTTCCTGATTTGCTAAGGAGGCGACAAGCCGAACCAGCCGTAGCAGCACTTCCACGGGAAAAGTTGGCAGCAGAGCCGGTGAAGCACTGCCTTGTGTTTCAAATAAAACAGGAAAAGAGCCTCCCTCAACCCCTCCTCCATCTCCATCTCCACCTCCTGTGTGGATAGTCTGCACACTCCGGGGAGGGGAGGGAAGTGCCTGCAGTCCCAGGGAATACAAGCAGAAGACAAAAAAGAGAAATGAGATCTAACCACCTGTGGATCCCTGAGATGTTTGTCCAGGAAATGTACACCTTCCAGACACAAGCAGCAAGACATGGGAATCATACTGAGTACACCTCATGTCATTTACTGTGATTGGGCAGAACAGGAAGGATTGTACACGTTCTCACCAACTGCACACGTTCTAATCAAAACAAAACGTAAACAAAACCTGGAATTTGACTATGTCTGTTCAACCATAATTCACCTCTTTCATATTAAGGTCACCCACACTTATTATATATCATTTTATTCAGGAGAAACAGGGCTTTCATTTAACATCAAATATTTAGCTATGAAAGATAACTTAATATGAATACAATATAAAAAAAAATGTGAGAAATTAAGATTATTATTTTTTTAGTTCTGCATGACATTTTAACTGTGAATGTCATAAACGGTTTGCTTTAACTGCAATAAAATACACATATTTGTATTCAGCAATTGATACCGGAGAAACTGACTGAAGCCAAGCACAGAGAGATGGACACAGGTTTCTTCAGGAAGGAAGAGATTCTTTATTCGATTCACCGACCGGGACTCAGAGGGACTAATGTCACCAAAATACAACAAGATCTGAGCCCCGAACAATAGTGTAGGCTCCTTATATAGGCATGTAACTCCTCCCATAATAAGCTCCACCCACACATACTCTTACCCAATCAATCGAACAAGAACTAACTTCCTGTTTGACCACATGGCTTGCCTAGCACAATGGAGGAGGGGAATACTACATCCTGTATTCTCGCACATGCTCCGTACACTACTGATTGTATCTTTGCCACGTGCAACCAATCGACCGATACACCAGTATATGCACGTGCACATACCACGTGGTAATCTCGGCCTACTAAATTTATTTTTATCGAGATTCCACCACATTCCCCCCTTTGATGCTTCTGATATTTTCACAATTCCAGAGGCATCACTTAACCATAGTTTGCATATACCTCAGGTTGCCATGAACCAGACCAGACTTTGCGACTCCCTAAAGACATGAATCCCTCAACATTCCTCTTCCTGTACTGGTTCTCCCTGATTTAGAGCCTCATATCTATATATAGCCATTATCTGTGCAGCAGCCTTTCTCTCTGCTATATTTTCTATAATGCCCTGCACAGACCTAACTACCAAAGGAATAAGACATGGCAGGAGAAGACACAGCATTAAGATTAGCATGACTCCACCTACCAATGCCTTAAGTCCTCCAAACTGCTCATACCAGTTACCAAACCAACTACTTGGATTATACCCTTTCCATACCTGAGTAGGCACATGCGCTAGTTTAACCATATGGCTAGTAAGCTCAGCTATTGCTTGCCCTTCATCATCTATTTGAAGACAGCAATTGCTTAGGTTAAACTTCCCACATACACCTCCCTCTACTGCCAATAGGTAATCCAAAGCTAATCTATTTTGGTAAACGGCTGTCCTCATCCTAGTATTATGCTTTGCTAGGAGATTGAGCGCTTGCGATGTCTCATTGGTAATTGTCTCAACCACTGCCTGTAACCTTATAATACGATTGAGCATATATATTGGGGTTCTATATCCAAACGTACCATCCTCTGCCCATGTAGCTGGCCCATAATAATCTATAATACGCTGGGGAGGCCATTCATTATCTTCCCAGGTACCTATCTCTAGGGGTCCCCTTTTCTTCCTATGATTCACATCATATACCTTAACTCCCAAAGTCTCTCCTGTTTCAATAGGCAACAAGAAGAAGGATGGTTTGAGCATACCTAACACACATGCCCCTTCCCAGTCCTGTGGTAACTCCGAATAGGCTTTCTTACCACAGATCCAGTACAAATTTGCTGGGGCTTTCCAACTAGATGTAATAGATAGATCAAACCACACGTCCTTTAAATTGGTATAACTTGCAAACGGGTTAGGTGGTTCTGAGACATTTGAAGCCGACCACCAAGTTGTATTCTTTGTATTATCATCATATGCTTTTTGCCCTAGATAAGTCAATTCTCCTACAGATGAATTAAACATTATTCCTTTCCTTGCTATGCAAACATAACCTATAATGGAGGTCTTTAATCGCCACTCAGATTTACCTCTAACACTCATTTGATAATCGGCTTGAGAGGATATTATTTGTTCAATTGTCTCAGAACCAGAATACATTACCTCCTTTGCTTCCCAAGGCCATTGGTCTCCCATATTAGTACCTCCACACACATAGCAGTTGGTCACATTAAGACTACCAGCAATACTTTCAGCTAGATCAATAAACAGGTTCTTAGCATTATGGGGGATCTTATTTTCTACACTCATCTCTTCATAAAAAGAATGGAAAACCTGATGAGTTTGGGATGCTACGGTATCGGTCTCTATCCCTATAAATAGTATTGTCCCAGGATCCAAACCCGTCCCATATATCTGGAACCCAAATAAGTTTCCGAACCTATCTATAAATTGTTCAGGATTATTGACAAATATATGGACTGGGTTACACTCAATAGACTTACAATATGGTTTGGTAGGCAACTTAGTTACAATCATATCCTTATCTACTGTCTGTCCCCAAGTTGCCCACCCTACACAAGACCAATATGGACAATAATTATAATCCTTATTTGGGCATTTTGGATTTACATACTTGTTTTTACTACTGGGGCAAATATACTTATCATTAGACCCATACGTTCCCTCCCACTTAAGATCCACACATACATTCCACGGTTTTCTACCACTTGATATCGCCTTACATGCATCAAATAGCAGAACACCCGAAGATTGTACGGTTTCTAATACTGTCTTATTTATTAGGGTCCGCTGTGAGTCTCCATTCCGGAGGGTCAACCAAATTGTACGGGGTTGATACTCTGGATTGAAGCACTTAGGTTCTCCTACTCCTAAATGGCATACACTATAATCTATACCTAAGTATCTACACCTAGATACATATCCTTTACACTCATATTGTGAATGCCAAATAAGGGTCTGGGAAATATGATTACCTGTTTTAGTAGTCTTAATGCAAACCTCACAGCCAGGTGTGTCGGTACCTCTACCTTCCTGAATAATTAAAAACAAATATATACATTATCAAGTGCATTTCTCTTGACGTCTTCATCCTCATTCTTCGTCCGTGCGATGGCACCTCAGCTTCCAGGTAGTAAGGGCTGCAAGGAATGGAGTTCTTCAAGTCCTCTCTTCCCTTCACAGAGGTCCCTTCAAGACACTCTGGCTATGTCACGTGGGTAAGTGGTCAGGCTTTATTATGGCCGTCAAAACACTTACTTGCTGATCTCTTTAATTACACTTGAAACCCCAATATCTCCTCGTCACTCCGGCTGAGTTGTGCGCTTTAACCGGATCTTGCAGGGATTCTCTGGATCTGGTGTAGCTTGCCAAGAATCTACTGATGCT
Source organism: Pelobates fuscus (assembly GCF_036172605.1). Classification (NCBI taxonomy): domain Eukaryota; kingdom Metazoa; phylum Chordata; class Amphibia; order Anura; family Pelobatidae; genus Pelobates; species Pelobates fuscus. The sequence goes on from NC_086318.1 coordinate 238,195,614, forward strand.
GGTTTAACCCTGGAGTGATGAATCCACGGAGTCACTTCAGCCACCTTTTATAGCTGTAGGGGTAGACAAAAGAACAACATAAGGACCCCTCCACTTAGGCCCCAACGGTACACTGTTCCACTCTTTTATCCATACTTGATCTCCTGGATGATAACTATGTACAGGGGGATAAATATTCACAGGTAATCTATCTTGTACCCATTTCTGTACCTCCTCCATAGTTTTACCCAACTCTACAACCTGCTACCGGGTAATTCCTTCTCCCAACTGACTCAAATCCCCCCTTAAGTTACCAAGTACGGGAGGTGGACGCCCATACATGATTTCAAAAGGTGAGAGACCCATCCTTCTGGTAGGTGTACTACGAATACGCAACAGAGCTATGGGCAAAAGAACATTCCACTTAAGCTGAGTCTCTTGACACATCTTTGCCAATTGGTTCTTAATAGTTCTGTTCATCCTTTCTACTTTCCCAGAGCTCTGAGGTCTATATGCCGTATGAAGCTTCCACTTAATACCAAGCATATGAGTCAGTTGTTGTAGGCACTGGTGAACAAAGGCTGGACCATTATCCGATCCTACAGAACATGGTAGTCCATATCGGGGTATTATTTCTCGCAACAGGAATCGCACAACTTCTCCTGCTTTCTCTGTACGAGTAGGACATGCTTCTACCCAACCTGAGTAGGTACACACAACTACTAGTAGGTAGCGATGTCCGCCAGATTTAGGCATCACCGTATAGTCTACTTGAAGATCGGACATAGGGAGTCCCCCCCATATACTGGACTCCCGGTGGTTTCACTGGTCCTTGCCTTGCGTTATTCTTGGCACATATCACACATCTTCGTACAATGGCTTGAGTCAAGTTGGACAATCTTGGTATGAAGAAATGTTTCCTGAGAGATTCTTCCATACTATCTCTTCCAGAATGTGTCCCGTTATGATAATTCTGGACAATTTCTACAGCTAGTGATGCTGGAATGACTATTCTTCCATCTTCTAACTGATACCAATTATTCTCCAGGTACTTCCCAGCTTCAGTCTTTAACCACTCTTATTCTTGAGCTGTATAAACTGGAGTCCATTGAGACAGTGGGGTCGGTATAAGAGCAGCTATATGTTCTACATACTCCTGTTTTCCTGATTCAGCGGCACGCTTAGCTGCATTATCTGCCATCCGATTTCCTTTGGTTACATCACCATCACCTTTCAGATGCGCCCGACAATGTATGATACCAACTTCTTTCGGTTCCCATACGGCTTCCAATAGTTGTAATATCTCAGCTGCGTACTTGATTTCTTTACCCTCTGAATTCAGTAGTCCTCTTTCTTTATACAAAGCTCCGTGGGCATGAGTGGTTAAAAACGGATACTTGGAGTCCGTGTAGATGTTCACTCTTAAACCTTCAGCCAATTGTAACGCTCGTGTGAGTGCAATTAGTTCTGCCTTCTGTGCCGATGTTCCTTTTGACAATGGCCGAGCTTCTATCACCTTGTCTATGGTTGTTACTGCATATCCTGCATAGCGAATCCCTTCTTTCACATAACTACTGCCATCCGTATAATACTGGACATAAGGGTTCTGGATGGGGAAATCACGAAGGTCCGGTCTACTTGAGAACACTTCATCCATCACCTCCAGGCAATCATGTTGACTCTCAGTAGGTTGTGGCAAAAGGGTAGCTGGATTCAAGGTATTAACAGTCTCTAGATGCACTCTTGGGTTTTCACACAACATAGCTTGATACTTAGTCATGCGGCTGTTATTAAACCAATGATTGCCTTTATAGTCTAGCAACGTTTGTACTGCGTGCGGGACTCGCACATAGAGTTCCTGACCCAGAGTGAGTTTATCAGCTTCAGCTACCAGCAGGGCGGCGGCAGCTACGGCTCTTAGACAAGGTGGAAGACCACTGGCCACTGCATCCAGTTGTTTGGACATATATGCAACAGGTCGTTGCCATGATCCCAAGTACTGTGTCAATACTCCCACAGCCATTCTTCTTTGCTCGTGTACATATAAGTAGAATGGGCGTGTATGATCAGGTAGACCTAATGCTGAGGCACTAATCAAAGCCTTCTTCACATCTTCAAATGCCTTTTGCTGTTCAGGGGTCCACAGGAAGGGATTGTGTTCTGTACCTTTTATAGCTGCATAAAGAGGTTTTGCCAATATCGCGTAACTGGGAATCCATATCCTACAGAAGCCTGCTGCCCCCAAGAATTCCCGCACTTGTCTTCTATTCTTGGGTATTTGTATTTGGCATACAGCTTCTTTTCTCTCTGGCCCCATTATCCTTTGACCTTCAGAGATATGGAATCCCAGATACTTGACCAGGGCCGGACTGGCCCACCGGGATACCGGGAAATTTCCCAGTGGGCCGTCGGCACCTGGGGCCGGGCAGACATGTGGGTATGCTGGCGGCCGCTGGAGGAACTTTTGTGGCGGCCGCAGGGTGTCAGGGTACCTGAAGTCTCTACCTCTGAGAGAGGTAGAGACTTAGACGTTTATCCGTCTAGACGAGCCGTTTCCACCGTTCCTCGCGGTCCATCCGGTCACTTAAACGCTGGCCGCGAGGGATCCGCTTCCTTTTCTAACATGACGCTCGGTACGTGACGTCATGACGCCAATCCCGAGCGACCTGTCACTCAATTGTCCGATATCTAATCAGGACTCGTCGGAGGCGTGTCTACTCTCCGGAGTCAGGGTATTTAAGCTTGCTTCTCTCATCAGCTCATTGCCCTGTCGTGGTTCTAGCTTGTCTAGTCACTCAGTGCTCTTGTATTCTAGTTTTCTCTTTGGTTCTGACCCGGCTTGTTATACTACTCTGCTTATCTCTGTTATCCCTTTGACCCGGCTTGTCTCTCGCTTACCTGTCTTCTCGTTCCCTCGACCTCGGCTTGTCTCTGACCATTCTCTATTATTCTCTGTACGTTAGTCCGGCCATTCTAAGGTCCGGTATACGTACCTTTCTACTGTTTGTACTCTGCGTGTTGGATCCCTGTCCCGATCCTGACATTACGACAGGGCCAATGGATCCTTCAGGTACAAACAGTCAGCTTGGTTCTTCCGATCCCAGGTTTGACGCCATGGAACACAGGATGGATCAGATGGCCCTAGCACTACAGGCGCTATTGTCTCGTGCTAGTAACCCACCAGAGGAGACACGTACTCCTTCGATTTCTCCTGTAAGTTCAGGTCTAGAGGTAGCCACTGTAGGTGCTTCTTCCCGTATTACCCCACCAGTACGTTATGGCGGTTCCCCTGAGAAGTGTCGTGGCTTTTTGAACCAGATCAGCATCCATTTCGAATTACAACCCCGCTCCTATCCTACAGATAGAGCGAAGGTTGGATTTATTATTACGTTACTCATTGAGAAAGCTCTGAGATGGGCCAATCCTTTATGGGAGAATGATAACCCGTTAGTCTATAATTATAATGCCTTTGTAGCTGCTTTTAGAAGAACTTTTGACCCCCCTGGTAGAAAGGTCAATGCAGCTAGATTACTGTTGCGCCTTAGACAGGAAAATCGAACACTTGTGGATTATGCACTAGAGTTCAGGTCCTTGGCGGCAGAAGTCAAGTGGAACGAACAGGCTTATATAGATGTATTTTTGAATGGGTTATCAGATGTAATCCTTGACGAGGTCGCTACTAGAGAGCTCCCTGAGAATTTGGAGGATTTAATTTCTTTTATCTCTCGCATTGATGAACGCTTAAGAGAGAGGCAGAACACTCGAGATAGGACCCGTAGACCCTCCTTTAAACTAGCTCCTGCATTTCAAAATTCTGAGATCGAAACCTTACGTTTTCCAGAGCCTATGCAGATAGGTAATACTCACCTCACAGAGGAGGAGAGACAGTACAGGAGAAGGGAGGGTTTATGTATGTACTGTCGAGTCAGAGGTCACTTACGCCTAAATTGTCCTAATCGTTCGGGAAACGCTCGCACCTAAGTTTCTCTAGAGGACAGGCCTTGGGTGTATCTATTTTGTCCTCTATTCACAATTATAAAGATCACAGGCTTCTGTTACCCGTTTCTTTGACTTGGGAGAAGGGAGTAGTAAAAACCATGGCTTTGATCGATTCTGGAGCTGCTGAGAGCTTTATCGACCAAGTTTTTGTTACCAAACATGCTATCCCATCCCAGTTAAGGGAGACACCCCTGGCCGTTGAGGCCATAGATGGTAGACCTTTACTTGAGCCTGTTATTTTCCGTGAGACCATACCTGTTAATTTAACTGTTGGTATCTTACATGAGGAAGACCTATCTCTATTGATTATTTCCTCTCCTTCTATTCCCATAGTCCTGGGGTATTCCTGGTTAAAGAGACATAACCCTATCATTGATTGGGAGTTAGGGGAGATAATCTCATGGGGTCAGAATTGTCAAGAGAAATGTTTGCGGAGGGTCTCGCCTCTTTGCCTAGCTAACACGTCGGCTAATTCCTCCAACCCTACAGAGACACAAATACCGCCTCAGTACCTGGATTTAAAGGCAGTATTTGATAAAAAGAGAGCCGATACCTTACCTCCACACAGGTCCTTTGATTGCAAGATTAACCTACTCCCTGGTACCATGCCTCCCAGGGGTCATGTATACCCGTTATCTACTAAAGAGAACTCAGTTCTAGAGGAGTATATTCACGAGAATTTAGACAAGGGATTCATTAGGAGATCCTCCTCTCCTGCCGGGGCTGGATTTTTTTTTGTTAAAAAGAAGGATGGTACACTAAGACCTTGTATTGATTATCGAGGTTTGAACAAGATAACCATTAGGAATGCTTATCCCATTCCTTTGATTACCGAACTCTTTGATCGTTTAAAGGGTTCTAAAATTTTCACCAAGTTAGATCTCAGAGGGGCATATAACTTGGTGAGAATCCAGCAGGGACACGAGTGGATGACGGCGTTCAATACTCGATATGGTCACTATGAATATACAGTAATGCCTTTTGGGCTATGTAATGCACCGGCTGTATTCCAGGATCTGATAAATGAGGTTCTTAGGGAATTTCAGCATGATTGTGTTATTGTATACCTGGATGATATACTCATACATTCTAGAGAGATTGAGACTCACCACAAACAAGTCAGAAGGGTTTTGCACAAACTTCTTCAACATGGCCTGTACTGCAAATTGGAGAAATGTAGCTTCGATCAATCCCAAGTAAACTTCCTTGGTTATGTGATCTCTGGGGAGGGATTTAAGATGGACCCGGATAAACTCCAGTCCATTCTAGATTGGCCTTTACCAAAGGGTCTCAAGGCCGTTCAGAGATTTATTGGATTCTCCAATTATTATAGGCGCTTTATTAAGGGATATTCTTCTATTATTGCGCCTATCACCAATATGACCAAACAGGGGGCTGATACTAAGAATTGGTCTACGGAAGCTCTCCTTGCTTTCAAGACTCTCAAGGAGCTTTTTGCTTCCGCTCCAATTTTAGTTCACCCTGACACTACTCTGCCTTTCCTACTTGAGGTAGACGCCTCAGAGACTGGTATAGGTGCTATTCTATCTCAAAGGTTAGGTGTGGATAAACCATTACATCCATGTGGATTTTTTTCTAAAAAATTATCTGGTGCTGAGAGCAGATATGACATTGGTGACAGAGAACTACTAGCTGTTATCAAGGCTTTAAAAGAATGGAGACATTTATTGGAAGGGACATTACATCCTGTTACTATTTTAACGGACCACAAGAACTTGTCCTATATTGGAGAGGCCAAGCGATTGTCTTCCAGGCAAGCTCGTTGGTCGTTATTCCTCACCCATTTCAATTACATTCTCACTTATAGGCCTGGTTCGAAGAATTCTAAAGCCGATGCCCTATCTCGCCAATATGAACCTTCTGCTTCATCTGAACCGGTTCTGTCCTCTATAGTACCTAAATGCAATATTATTGCTAACACAAGTCTCAAAATCCATTCTCCGTTGCTTGCCCAGATCATGAAGTCACAACATCTGGCACCTGGACAGACTCCTGAGGGAAGAAACTTTGTTCCTCCTGAACTCCAACTGGAGCTCTTACAGTGTTTCCACGAAAGTAAGGTGGCTGGTCATCCTGGCATTCGCAAGACATATTCCCTGATCTCCAAGGATTTCTGGTGGCCTTCCTTACGAAAGGATATTAAGGAGTTCATCGGAGCTTGTGAGATTTGTACCAAGACTAAACAGCCTCATACATCTCCATGTGGTCTATTACACCCCTTGGACATTCCAGAGAAACCATGGTCCTGTTTGGCCATGGACTTTATTGTGGATTTACCTGCTTCCAAGAGACAGACTGTTATTCTCACGGTGGTTGATAGATTCACTAAGATGGCTCATTTCGTGCCGTTACCTAAACTCCCGACTTCTCCTGAATTGGCGGAGATTTTCGCGAGAGAGGTTTTTCGCTTACATGGGATACCTTCTGAAATTGTTTCTGATAGAGGCTCTCAATTTGTCTCACGATTCTGGAGATCCTTCTGTTCTCAATTAGGCATCAAATTGAACTTTTCCTCTGCCTATCACCCTCAGTCTAACGGAGCTGCTGAACGTACCAATCAAAAGATTGAACAATATCTGCGCTGCTTTGTTTCCGAACACCAGGACGATTGGGTCGGTTTGATTCCTTGGGCGGAGTTCGCACACAATAATCTCGTTTGTGATTCTACTCGTTCTAGCCCCTTCTTCATGAACTATGGCTTTCATCCTTCCATTTTTCCTTTGGTCTCTTCTTCCCAAGGAGTACCGTCGGTTGATGATCATGTCGCCAATCTGAAGAAGTTGTGGGATCAGACTCGTCAAATTCTCCTGCATAATTCTATGTTGTTCAAAAAACACGCTGATAAGCACAGAAGGGCGGCTCCAGTTTTTGTTCCTGGGGATAGAGTATGGCTGAGTACTAAGAACATTCGTTTAAAAGTTCCCTCTATGAAATTTGCTCCTCGTTACATAGGTCCTTACAGGGTTCTGACTCGTATCAACCCGGTTGCGTATCGCCTAGCTCTGCCATCTGCCTTACGCATCCCCAACTCCTTTCATGTGTCTTTGCTGAAACCGCTAATTTGCAACAGATTTTCCTCTACGGTTTCCTCACCTCGTTCGGTTCAGGTGGAGGGTCAGGAGGAATACGAGGTCAACTCCATTATCGATTCCCGATTCTCCCGGGGGAGGCTACAATATCTGGTCAACTGGAAGGGATATGGTCCTGAGGAGAGGAGTTGGGTACCTCAAGAGGATGTTCATGCCCCTCGCCTCCGCAGGGCGTTCCACTCCCGCTTCCCATCTCGTCCCGGTTCCTTCCGCCCGGTGGGCGTATCTGAGAGGGGGGGTACTGTCAGGGTACCTGAAGTCTCTACCTCTGAGAGAGGTAGAGACTTAGATGTTTATCCGTCTAGACGAGCCGTTTCCTCCGTTCCTCGCGGTCCATCCGGTCACTTAAACGCTGGCCGCGAGGGATCCGCTTCCTTTTCTAACATGACGCTCGGTACGTGACGTCATGACGCCAATCCCGAGCGACCTGTCACTCAATTGTCCGATATCTAATCAGGACTCGTCGGAGGCGTGTCTACTCTCCGGAGTCAGGGTATTTAAGCTTGCTTCTCTCATCAGCTCATTGCCCTGTCGTGGTTCTAGCTTGTCTAGTCACTCAGTGCTCTTGTATTCTAGTTTTCTCTTTGGTTCTGACCCGGCTTGTTATACTACTCTGCTTATCTCTGTTATCCCTTTGACCCGGCTTGTCTCTCGCTTACCTGCCTTCTCGTTCCCTCGACCTCGGCTTGTCTCTGACCATTCTCTATTATTCTCTGTACGTTAGTCCGGCCATTCTAAGGTCCGGTATACGTACCTTTCTACTGTTTGTACTCTGCGTGTTGGATCCCTGTCCTGATCCTGACACAGGGGAAGCTGTGCTGTGTCTGCTCTCCAGCGCGCTACTGAATGAGACCGGGGCTGGAATATGACGTCATATTCCGGCCCCGGTCTCATTCAGTAGCGCGTGAGGGCAGGGGAGCAGACACAGCACAGCTTCCCCTGCGGCGCCAAAAAAATTCCTCCAGCGGCCGCCATCCCGAGAATCCGAGGTTCTCCCTCTCCCCTGCCGGCTAATGCAGGGCTGGCCTGTCCAAGCGCCAGCCCTGCAATGTGCCTTCATGGACCGGAGGGGAGATCAGAGATCTCCCTCTCTGGTCCGCAGGCACGGTTTGCTGGCCGCCGGCAGGGGAGGGAGAGAGAGAGGACCTGGGGGAGCTCAGTCTGCAGCTCCTCTAGGTCCCTCTCTCGCGAGCATGGAGCGTTGCCACGGCAACGCTCCGGATCTCGCGAGAGTGAACTCTAGCCCTGGAGACCAGGGCTAGAGTTCACTCTCACCACATGGACCACCAGGGATTCCCCACCGGACCACCAGGGATCAAGAAATGTCCACCCTCCTCCCTAAATAAAGGTAAGAAGGGAGGGGGGACATTATGTATATTTTAAAAAAATAAATAAACATTTTATCAAATTAAGAAACAAACATTAAAAAAAAGCCCCACATCCTTATCACACACATACCCTACAAACACACACATACACTGCCCCCACACACACACATTGTCCCCCAACTACATAGACTGCCCCCATACACACACATTGCCCCACATACATACACTGCCCCCATACACACATTGCCCACCATACACATACACTACTGATCCCACACACATACACCGCCCACATACACACACATACACTTCCCCCATACACACACATTGCCCACATACACTGCCCCCAATACACACATTGGCCCCCCACACACATACACTGCCTCATACACACAAACTTCCCCCCATACATACATTGCCCCCCACTCACACTGCAACGCACACACACACACTGCCCCCCTAACACACACTGCCGTCCTCACGTACACACTGCAACTTTCACACACACACACACACACACACTGCTCACACAGTCCTTCTTACACAAACACACACACACTGTACCCCTGCCCTACTACAGCCCCATTTCGAAGCAGACCTCATGTAAGTTGTCAAACTGTTCTTAAACGGTTTGACTACTTACTCTGGGAGGGGGTACTGGCACCATAACCACTACACTGAGCTGTAGTGGGTATTGTGTCTGGATTATTTCTCTAAATAATCTGCAAGTGCCCCTCCCGAGGTCAGGCTCTGGATCCGCCACTGCATCCCTGCTCCTCCAGCGGCCGCCATCACACCCAGCTCTCTGCCCTGCATGACCCCCCTGGCCGGTCACCCACAGGTAATATGTGTTATGCTGTCAGTGTGTGTGTGTGTCATGGTATGTGTCTGTCTGTGTCATGGTATGTGTCTGTCTGTGTCATGGTGTGTGTGTGTCTGTGGCATGGTGTGTGTGTGTCTGTCTGTGTCATGGTGTGGGTGTCTGTGTCATGGTGTGGGTGTCTGTGCCATGGTGTGGGTGTCTGTGTGTCATGGCGTGTGTCTGTCATGATGTGTGTGTTTTGTGTCTGTGTCACGTTGTGTTTGTGTCTGTATCATGGAGTGTGTGTGTCTGTCTGTGTCATGGTCTGTCTGTTGTGGTATGTGTGTGTGTGTCTGTCGTGGTGTGTGTGTCTGTCATGGTGTGTGTGTCTGTCATGGTGTGTGTGTGTGTGTCTGTGTGTGTTTTAAAAATAGTGTTTTTACTCACTTTTTTTTTTTTCACGCTATGCTGGTCTCCCCTCGACTGGCCCTGCCTCTATGGCTGAGATCATCAAGCTTGCCATAGGATTGGCTGCAAAACGCTACACCAATCAGCATCTTCTCATAGAGATGCATTGAATCAATGTATCTCTATGGGGAACCTTCAGCGTCTCCAAAGCGTGGAGGACCTGAATGTAGGTGCTGCACACTGTGCAGCACTGACACAGGAAGCACTTCTAGTGACCGTCTGAGTGGCTGTCACTAGAGGTGTCACTTGGAAGCAATGTAAACACTGCCTTTTCTCTGAAAAGTCAGTGTTTACATTGAAAAGCCTGCAGGAACAGGCTATAGACACCAGAACCACTACATTAAGCTGTGTGTGTGCGCGCCTGCTAGTGAGCTTGCTTGCTTGCAAGTGTGTGTGTGTGTCTGCTACTGAGTGAGCTTGTGTTTTTATCAGTGAGATTGTTTGTCTATGAGGCTGTGTATCAATGAACTTGTGTGTGTCAGTGACATTGTCTGTGTCTGCATTGAGTATGCTTACTGTATAATTAAACGTTTTACTATGAAAGGACCAATATTTGATATTAGAAAAAGCAATATATATATATATATATATATATATATATATATTTACTCAATCATCTGGGGTGGCAAGACATAGCCTTACATATTACATGCGACAATATATGGCGCATTGACTTATGGGGCTGGCATATATATTTTTTCAAGGGCTGCTTTGTATCCCCAGTCCGGCCCTGTACTTGACAGTTGGCTGACACAACTGAGCTTTCTTCCTGGACACCTTGTATCCTGCGTTCCAAAGAATGTGTAATAAATCATGTGTTGCTTGCTGACATATTTCTCTTTTAACTGCCGCTATCAACAAATCATCTACGTATTGTAATAGTACACACTCTCCTGGGATGGACTTGAAATCCAATAAGTCCTGACTTAAAGCTGATCCAAATAGGGTAGGTGAATTTTTAAACCCTTGGGGCAGTCTTGTCCAAGTCATCTGGCGTTTCGAGCCCGTTACAGCATTTTCCCATTGGAATGCAAAGATACACTGGCTTTCCGCAGCAATTCGAAGGCAAAAGAAGGCATCTTTGAGATCTAGGACAGTAAAATAGGTAGCCCCACCCAGAATTAAAGCAAGCAGGTTATATGGATTGGGCACAACTGGGTGTATACTTACGACCGCATCATTGACTGCTCTCAAGTCCTGCACAGGGCGATACTCATCTGTACCGGGCTTTTGAACAGGCAGCAATGGGGTGTTCCGGGGGAAGTACAGCATTTTAGGATACCATACCTTATGAACTTATCCAGATAGGATTGTATATTTTTCTTGGCCTTTTGTGGGATGTGATATTGTCTTAAGCTCACTGGATAGACCCCAAGTTTTAGTTCAATTCGAATTGGTGGAATATTGCGAGCAAGTCCTGGTGGGTTGTTCTCTGCCCACACTCCTGGTATATTGAACAAGGATTCATCACTCTTAGGGTTTTGGCTAGTCAACACTGTATAAAGTCGCCACTCTTCTTCCTTTGGTACAGATATTGTCATTATACCTGAAGGTCCATTGAACTTTAAAGATGTTGTTCCATTAGGTAGAAACGTTATCTATGCTTGTAATTTTGACAACAAATCACGTCCTAGCAGTTGGACTGGACGTTCAGGCATATAAAGGAATTGATGTTTCACTACGTGACTCCCAATGTACAGAGTCGACTTTTAAGAACCGGTTTAGCAGCACTCCTTCCAGTTGCTCCTATTACGGTGATAGTTCTTCCAGATGGAGGAGCAACTAGGTCAGTCACCACCGAATGTTCAGCACCAGTATCAATCATGAAAGCACTCCTTTTTCCCCCTATTGCTACATTTCCGACCATAGGCTCCGCTCGGCCAAGGGGGATGGAGCCCGGTCGGTATCAATAGTCCTCCATGACTGTGTCAGCCAAACCCACAAAGTCCCTATCTTCTCTATCGCGGGATCTCTGCGCTGCTGGATAGTACCTGTCTCCACTAACACTTCCTCTATTATTACCACTATTCCCTCCAGGACCTCCTCTACCTCTCGCTCTGCCTCTATAATTACTATATCCTGCCCTAGGTCTGTCTCTCTCATACTGTTCCCTTCGCGGACACTCACTTCTCCAATGCCCTTCTACCCTACAGTACGCGCATTGATTCCTACTCAAAGGTTCCCCATTCCATTTACTCTCGCCTTTATCCGTTCCCCTATACACTTCCTTTTCCCTTCTATCTACGCCTGCGATAGCTACCGCTAGCATATCTGCTTTCCTACGCATTTTACGCTCTTCCTCCTTCTTTATCTCTGTCTCCCTATTCATGTATACTTTATTGGCTATCTCCATGAGTTGGGTTATAGACATCCCTACGAACCCCTCTAACTTCTGCAGCTTGCGCTTTATATCTCCGTAGGCTTGGCTGACAAAGACAGAGTTAACCATCCGGGAATTCTCAGGAGCCTCTGGATTAAAGGGGGTATACAAACGGTATGCCTCCAATAATCGGTCATAAAAGACACTGGGCGATTCATCACATTTCTGTAATACCTCAGCCGTCTTAGACATATTAATCGCCTTCTTCCCTCCGGCTTTCATGCCAGCAATAATAGCGTCCCTATATGCTTTTAAATGGGCCATGTCTGCGCCATTGACATTCCACTCCGGATCAGTGTTTGGATAATGTGCTGTGGCCCATGCTGCCGAGTTGGCCTGATTTTGTGTACGGGCCACTTCTTCCAGCGCTTTAATTGCCACTTGGTTTATCCTTGTCCTTTCCTCGTTATTAAATAATGTCATAAGCAGTTGCTGGCAATCAGCCCAAGTGGGATTATATGTCTGGACTATGGAGGTAAACAAATCCGTCATGGCTTGAGGCTTTTCGGTGTATGAGGAGTTATGGGTTTTCCAATTAAATAGATCAGTGGTTGTAAAAGGGACATAGACGAAGACTGGATCAGCATACTGTATCTGGCCATCACCGTTAATGTGTGTCGGGCCAGGAGTCAGTCGAAGAGGCATTTGATAATGTCGGGGTTGTAGGGTACCAGTTATTTGTCGGGTTAGTATGGGGCTTCGTTTAGATACGTCAGTTAGGGGTTCCGGTCGAGGGGTAGTAAGACAAGGGGATGGGGACGCTTTACTAAGGGGGAGGTCGGTGAGTAAAATATTCCGGGCCGGGCTAGGAGGAGCCTGACCGGAAACTAGATATGGCGCCAAATTTGGGTAGGTGGAGTTAACGGAGGTAGGTATCGGAAGGGGAGGGTTCAGAACAAGAGGACTGGGCTCTGAACTAGAGGAGGGGGTAGGTGGTTTCCAACAGCACCTCCTCTTCCTCTTCCGGTGGAGGAGGAGTAAGGGGGCGGCATGGGGATCTCAGACTCAAGAGGCGTGTCCAAAATGGGCGTGATTACGGCCTTAGTGGACAGGCGAGTTCTGGCCACCATGAGGCGACATTGTTCTTCGTGGCATACTCGGATCCATTTTGGCGAGTCATTTACGGCCTGCTTCCAACAGTCAATATACGGAAACTGGCCGTAAAGTTCAGGCCTACCCGATACAGCCACGTGTACACGCTGTGCCAGATTAGGATCCAAACTGCCACGTGGTGGCCATGCGGCAACCAAAGTAGGCCATTCCCTATTACATAAAGTAGTCAGGCGTGTTGGAGACATCTTTACCCCAAAATCATATACAGTATATCCCTTTTTAAAGTTTTTCAACATACATCCTAAGGGATCCAAAACCGTTGAATCTGACGCACCCATACTAACAATGAAGCGTCGTCTCCAACAGAAACTAAACAAACACTCTTCCAACGGTCACACCCGTTCCCTCGGCAACAGCACCACGTGGTACAGTTACTAAGCGAAATGCACACAACAAAACACTCAGGGAATTCCCGTACACACACAGCTGTTACACCAGTCACTAAGTAACTAATACTGTGCCCTTTGGCGAAACTATACAGTCACCCACGCTATAATTCCCTATATCTGAATTACCCGTCTATAACATACCCCAGTAACATCGTATTTACAAATAGTAGTTATAGTACGGTTAGCATTGGTTAGAGTACAATTTAAAGTCACAGTTCAATTAGTAGTGGTTATGGTGTTAAACATACAACATAGACGACAGTTATTAGTACTTATTTACAGTATCAGTAATTATACATGGTTATGGAACCGTGCGCTTTAATACAGTTACACACTATTCACACTCTCGCTAGACGGCAGAGCTCACGCTATCTAGCAAAATATACACACTACTACAACAATCTTTAACACATTTACAATTCCCAACTAATCTATTGGCCAGTACCTTGATGGACTACCTAAAACTATCTACATCCGTTTTGGTTAGCCACACTGCCCAAGCACCACACATAGCGAACTAGAGGGCGGAATTTACAACAGAACCCTCTTAGTCTATATACTCTATCAAAAGTCTAGTGGGTTCCAAATTTACACGCCTTCCCACTTAGCCAAGATAGGTTGAGATCTAGCGAACCGAATTTACACAGGCGCCGCTTAGTCTCCCGGTCCCTCCGACCTAGCGAACGAAATATACACCCTAGAACGCCAGTCTAGACAAGACACCGGTGTCCGGCTTGGGCTATTTACACCAGAACCCCGCCTGACTCCAAACCAAAATTAAACGGGCTGACTACAGGGCGTTTAATTGAGCGGTGCGCCTTCGCTCCTTCCCTCCACTGGAGGGGGCAGATTCCAAATAACCCCTTATGGGCCTACCGCACAATCGGTATCCAATACCCCTAGTGGGTCCACCGTCTAAAACAGCGGTCGTCTTACCTCCTCGTTCCTGAACCTGAGTTCACACTCATCGACGGGGACACCCCAGCACTTACTACGTAGAGGCCGATGATCTCCTGGACAACAGACCAGTGGCGCCGAGACGAATTATTATTTTTTTAATATAAGTCTATCTTGATGTCAGTATATGTACATAATTATATCAAAATAAATTTATATTTGTATTTTATATATACTAGTTGATTTTTATATGTATAATATATTATTAATTAACTAAAGCATGTCATTAATATAGTATGCATATATAATCCATATATATATTTTCAGTTTAAAGGGACACTATAGTCACCAGAATAACTACAGATAATTGAATTTGTTCTGGTGAGTAGAATCATTACCTTCAGGCTTTTTGCTGTAAACACTGTCTTTTCAGAGAAAATGCAATGTTTGCATTACAGCCTAGTGATAACTTCACTGGCCACTCCTCAGATGGCTGTTAGAGATCCTTCCTGGGTCATGGCTGCCTAAAATGCATCCAAACATTCCGTGTCTCCTCCCTCTGCATGCAGACACTGAACTTTCCTCATAGAGATTTATTGAT
Source organism: Pelobates fuscus (assembly GCF_036172605.1). Lineage (NCBI taxonomy): Eukaryota > Metazoa > Chordata > Amphibia > Anura > Pelobatidae > Pelobates > Pelobates fuscus. The sequence goes on from NC_086318.1 coordinate 238,210,680, forward strand.
TCAATTCATCTCTATGAGGAGATGCTGATTGACCAGGGCTGTGTTCATGAATCATGATGCCCCTGATCTGCCTCCTTGTCAGTCTCAGCCAATCCTATGGGGAAGCATTGTGATTGGATTAGGCTACCACTTCTGATGATGTCAGCTGACTACTTGTTTTTCTGAGACAAACAGCATGCAGAGTTACAGCTTCAGGCTTGAATACAGTAATTTTTTGCTATATTTATGGAGACATGAGGGGCCCAGTGGGGGCTAGATGGTAGTGTTAACACTATAGGGTCAGGAATACATGTTTGTGTTCCTGACCCTATAGTGATCCTTTATGTGTATTTTGATATTAATTCAAGTGGCACTGTCATGTCGATCTTAACTTTCTCCAATTGTTTCCTCTTCTCTTTCTTCCTCATAATCTGGTCTTCTTTTCTTCCTTTCTGATCTATTTTTCTTTAAAACATTAGACAAAGTAAGGACTACTTTTTCTTATGTATTTTTCCTACACTTGACTTTCTTTGACCAAAGGAGGAACTTTGGTCACCTCTATATCCTGTGTCAAGGGGAATGGTGAGTGCTTTCTATCACACAGGAAATGGAGATGACCAGGCCAGGACTGGCCATTGGGCAAATGCCTGGTGGGCTGCGTAGACATGGGCCAAGGCCGGCAGGGGAGGTCATAGGATCTCCCCGGATGGTCCATGCAAGGCCAGCGCTATTCAATCGCTGGCCCCGCTGTGTTCCATGACGGGCCAGTGGGGAGATCAAAGATCTCCCTCACCGGCCCACATGCAGTGTGATGCGGTTGCCGGCTGGGGAGCGAAGGAGCCTGCCAGGAGAGGAACCTGGATGAGCTCTATCTTGCAGATCTGCCGGGCTCCTCTTGCGAGATCTGGAGCGTTGCCACTTGCTAGAGTTCACTCACCACTAGCACCACCAGGGATGGCGGCAGCAGCACGGTCCCCGCTCCCAGGCTAAAGGTAAAAAGGGAGGGGGAATACAATGCCTGTTTTTGAAAATAAAAATACATACTCCCAAAAAATACATATTAGTAAATAAACCTGCCTCCCCCAACACACAATCCCTCTAAACACGCACCCTAACACAGCACCCTCACTCACACACAGCACCCTCACTCACCACCCTCACTCACACACAGCACCCTCACACACACACACCAAGAGCACCCTCACACACAGCACCCTAACTCACACACACAGCACCCAAACACACACTGCACATCTCACACACAGCAACATCACACACACTTCACAACTCACACACATATACTGCACCCACACACACACTGCACCCTCACACACATACTATACTCCTCACAAATACACAAAACACCCCTCACACATACACACTATACCCTTCACACACAAACACACTGCACCACTCATACACACACAATACTTGTATATACACTGCACCACTCATACACACACAATACTTGTATATATACTACAGAACCTCTCACACACATACTGCACCCCTAAACACATTACATTCCAGGCACACACTAGATCCCTTAATCAACTCTGGATCGTCTACATATATACACACACTAGATCCCTATATAGACTGTGGATCCTCTACACACACACTCACTAGATCTCCTATTCTCCTAGTCTGGGTCCTTCAAACACACACTAGATCCCCTACTCACACACACTGCACCACCTAAACACACACTACATTTCTGCACACTGCACACCTCACACACAGCACCCTCACTCAAACACACAGCACCCTCACACACACCCAGAGCACCCTCTCACACAGCACCCTAACTCACACACACAGCACCCAAACACATACTGCACATCTCCTACACAGCACCCTCACACACACACTGCACACCTCACACACAGCACCATCACATACACACACACACAGCAACCTCACACACACTGCACATCTCACACACACACTGCACAACTCACCCACAGCAACCTCACACACACACATACTGCACACACACACACACACTGCACCCTCACACACATACACACTGCACCCTCACACACACATACTATACTCCTCATAAATACACAAAATACCCCTCACACATACACACTATACCCTTCACACACACACAAACACTGTACACATCACACACACAGCAGCCCAAAAACACACTGCACCACTCACGCACAATACTTCCAAACATATATGTATATATACTACAGAACCCCTCACACTCATACTGCACCCCTAAACACATTACATTCCAGACACACACTAGATTCCTTACTCAACTCTGGATCATCTACATATATACACACACTAGATCCCTATATAGACTGTGAATCCTCTACACACACACTCACCAGATCTCCTATACACAGTCTGGGTCCTTCAAACACACTAGATCCCCTACACACACACTATGCACCACCTAAACACGCACTACATTTCTGACACACACTCTGGATCCCCTATGCACACAATAGATTACTTGTAAGCAAACACATACTACATTCCCTAAACACACACTCTCTACAACCCCTACACACACTACACCACCTATACACACACACACACTACAGCCCGTATGCACACAATCGCTACATCCCCTATACACACACTCTCTACAGCACCTAGACACACATACATTACACCACAAACTCAACATGACTGAAGTCAACCTATTAACACAGAACCACACCACAATCAGCTTGCTCAACGAACACGCAATCCCATAATATTTAGAAGTACAATCACTTTTTCAAGTTTTTGTGGAAAAGTTTCCAGCTGAACTTTAATTTTGAAGTTCACTTGTATGGTATTTTTGTAATCGTTTTTTTTTTGTTTGTTTTGTAATCACATTTGCACGTGCTCGAAAATGTAGGGAACTGATTTTATGGGGAAGTAACCTGGCTACAAAGTTATCACTAAAGTACTGTATCTACCAGAAGAGTTTGAATACTGTGCTAATCAAGAACACTTAGGATTATTTACTAAAGTGAAAAAAACCATAATTTAAAATTTTGGGCTAAAATAGCTAAAACACAAAAAAAAAACCTCCAAGTCTAGCTACACTTCCACTTCAACTGTATTTGACTTAAACGTGACATTCTCTTTGAATTCTAAATTTAGCGAATAACCCTGGCTGTCCCTGGAGGGTTAGCAGTGTAAAAGCTGCATTTCAGAGAAAAGTCAGTGTTTACACCACTGTCTGAGCCCACCTCTAGTGGAGGTCAGGAGAAACGGTCAGAGAATTAGGCCAAGGTAGCAAAGCCAAGTGTAATTTATAAACCTACAATAAACAAAACAACTTTAGCTTAATGAAGCAGTTTTGGTGTACAAATCATGCTCCTGCAGTCTCACTGCTCAATTTCTGCTCTATTAATAGCCTTCTAGACAATGCACAAGCATCCTGTGTGTGATCAAAGTGCAATTTACAGAGCAGGAGATAAACATTTCTAAAGTAGATTAATATCTGATTGAAAATAAAACCATTTTTGTCATGCAGGCTGTGTGAGTCACAGCCAGGGGAGGTGTGGCTAGGGCTGCAATAATCAAGTAATTTAACTCTTAAATGGCAGAGAATTGAGCACTGAGACTTCTATACACCTAAACTGCTTCATTAAGCTAAAGCTGTTTTAGTGACTATAGTGTCCCTTTATGTAGTTCTAAAGATGTGATGTGTTAGAGTGGGCACTTCTTTTCTCTATATTTTCAGTATTAATGTACATATTAGAAATATTTTTCATCAACATAATTAGGAATCAACACAAACAACTGTGTCTGTTTGCAGTCAGAAATCAACTTGTGAAAGATACATTTTAAATGACAAGACCTAGTCAGATGGATAAAAGATGAGCCAGCACTCACCATACAATTTTCCAGAGGGTGTCCAGAGACCTCCGGTTCCATCCAATAACCTTCTGAGAATCCGAACAATAAAAAGAGAATTGTCTAGCACTCCTCAATTTAATACAATTATAATTATTTTGCACTCATATAGCAGCAAGGTTTTGACCCAGAAATAGTGTCTTCATCAAAGCATGCTAAATACCCTATTTCTGGTTTAAAACGATGCTGCTGTGTGAGTGTACAATAAGGAATTGTTTAAAATTAAGAAATGCTGGACCATTTGCTTGCTTAATTATGGTTAAGACCAAGTCTGAGACCTTTTGGGTAGATATACGATTCTTTGTTTTTAAACATGAAATATTTGCAAATCCAAAGAATACGAACAGATAAGCAAGACTAATAATTTATTATTACAATTTGTCGATAAAACATCTAAAGGTCACTCTTTTGCAGTGGTACGATTGTTTTATATGACATTTACTCCTTGGACTGCTTCATGAAAGTTTGAAGGAACAAATCACCACCTGTTCAACTTTTGGTGTAATAAATATTCAGCATTTGGCAAGACTAGAGTAAAGACAAATGCTCATCATGCTCACACTTTCCACATTCCCCTTTTGGTAAATTCAGATGAAAGCCAAACAAAAAAGTAATATTACAACAACTGAAAATTGTTCTGTCAGTTAATTAAAAAAGAAATAAACTACAAGAAAACAACTTGATGTTTTTGCTGCCTAAGACCTGACCAATTGTTTACTTTATGTCTCAATAACATACCTTGTCTAAACTCGACCCCAACATATTCTCCAGGCCCCCTTCGTTTCCTGGCTAAAATAATTTTCATATGTTGGTGGACTAGCAAATTGTGACTTAGCGATTTGTAATAACATATATTAAAGGAACACTATAGGGTCAGAAACACAAACATTTATCCCTGGCCCTACAGTGTTAAAACCATCATCTACCCTCCTCTCTCCCCCACCCCCAACCATCCCTTAAATATTGCAAAATCTTTTGTTCCAGTCTGTTGCTGCTGGCACTGCCCCTGATCTGCCTGCTTGGCTGACATCATCAGAAGTGTTGTTCAAAGCCAATCACAATGCTTTCACACAGGAAAGTTCGCCAAGGACCGCTTCCTAGCTGGAACAGGAGACAAACCGCAGCACTTCTAGCCACAGTCGCCATGGCTTCACTGGGGCTGTACACATGGGGGACTGAGCCCAATCTACCTATCGATTATTCACACGCTGCGCTAGCTATCCAGGGGCCCCAAATCTTTTCAAACTTCTTCTTTGTTTTATTTTATTTCTTATGGGATTCAAATTCAGCTGTAGCACAATCACGAAACAAAACATGACAACAAAGAAAAAAAACATGTTGCATTCATATTGCCATCAATTTTCAAAAAAAAAAACATTAGTGATTAGTGAACCACCACCATGCTTCACAGTGGTGATGGTATTCTTTTCACTGTAGGCCTTGTTGACCCCTCTCCAAACATAGCGCTTATGGTTGTGACTCTATTTTGGTCTCGTCACTCCAAATTACAGTGTGCCAGAAGCTGTGAGGCGTGTCAAGGTGTTGTTGGGCATATTGTAACCGGGCTTTTTTGTGGCATTGACGCAGTAAAGGCTTCTTTCTGGCAACTCCACCATGCAGATCATTTTTGTTCAAGTATTGTTGTATTGTGCTCCTTGAAACAACCACACTGACTTTTTCCAGAGCAGCCTGTATTTCTCCTGAGGTTACCTGTGGGTTTTTCTTTGTTTTCTGAACAATTCTTCTGACAGTTGTGCCTGAAATCTTTCTACCTGACATTAGCTTGGTATCAAGGAATCACTGAATTTTCAACTTCTTAATCAGTGATTGAACAGTACTGACTGGCATTTTCAAGGCTTTGGAAATCTTTTTATATCCTTTTCCATCTTTATAAAGTTCCATTACATTGTTACGCAGGTCTTTTGACAGTTCTTTTCTGCTCCCCATGACTCAGTATCTACCCTGCACAGTGCATCCACATGAGAGCTAACAAACTTATTGACACTTATCAAAAATCAATTTAAGCAGTGATGTCTTTCCCATAAAAAACTATATAGTGGAGCAACAGTATTATTGCACTTTGGTTCTTCAGTCTACACAATTATCAGTTTTTCCCTTGGATTGTGGGAGTTTATTTACAAAAATTGCACTACAAGACATCGGATATAAAATATTGATACATTAATTTATTTTGTATCTATATATTTTAGACTTTGTTTTAAAGTCTCTTTCTGAATGAATAAATTATTATTTATTTTGCAATATGCTGGTTAACTTGGTTCTTCACATGTTCACAGTCTTTTGTCATGCAATTTTCTGCTACTTGCAGATCCACAATGATGCAATGGTAGATACTTCCTTCAACATCCACAAAGGCCAAGCTGTACCTTTTGGTACCCAGCAACACCAGGAAGTGGCTACATACAGATATTGACTCTCCAATCAATGTATAGCCTACGCAAGCCTTTGGCAGATACACAATATGACGATTTGCAGATCTGTTTTATTCAATACATTTGATAGTACACAGTGTTCAAGTAACTTGCAGGCAGTGGCGTACTAAGGGGGTGGCAGTCCGGCCCGGGTGCCACTTACTGAGGCCGGTCTGATCCAACACCAGGATGGGGCCCGGCGGCTTGCTCAATATGCCACCGGGGGCAATGCCCGTCCTGCGCCCATCGCACTACGCAGAGCTGCAGACCATGTGTCTCGCAAGATCTGAGCAATCAGAGCATTGCCGCAGGTTACCACGGCAATGCTCTGACTGGGTCTTGCAAGATTCATGGTCTGCAGCTCTGCGGAGCTGCAGACTGGAAATTATGGCCACTGGATCACCAGGGAGCCCACTGGACCACCAGGGAATAAAGGTATTTAGTCCCCCCCCTCTCCTTATCACCCCCCCTCCCTCTCATCATCACCCCCCTCCCTTTCATCATCACCTCCCTCCCTTTCATCATCACCCCCCCTCCCTCACACCATCACCCCCCTCTCCCTCACACCATAACCCCCCTCACACTCACACCATCACCCCCTCTCTCACATCACCCCCCTCCCTCACACCATCACCCCCTCTCCCTCTCACATCACCCCCTCCCTCTCATCATCACCCACCACCATCACCCCCTCCCTCTCACCATCACTCCTCTCCCTCTCACATCACCCCTCTCCCTCTCACATCACCCCTCTCCCTCTCACATCACCCCCCTCTCCCACTCCTCATCAACCCCTTCCGCTCATCATCACGCCCCTCCCTCTCATCATCACCCCTTCCCTCCCACCATCACCCACTCTCCCTCTCATCATCACGCCCCTCCCTCGCATCATCACCCCCTCCCTCTCACCATCACCCCCATCCCTCCCACCATCACCCCCCTCCCTCTCACCATCACCCCCCCTCACCATCACCCCCTCCTTCACACCATTATCCACTATACAAGCACACACACTGCATTCAATATATAAACACACACTGCACACCCCCCTCCCTCTCACCATCACCCGCTCTCTCTCACCATCACCCCCTCCATCACAGTATTACTCCCACCTCTCTCACACAATATAATTGTAGGGGTGTGGCTGTTCTGAGAACATGTGTGTATTCTGCAGTCCGTGTGTGTATTCAGCAGTCCGTGTGTGTATTTAGTAGTCTGTGTGTATGTATTCAGCAGCCTGTGTGTGTATACAGCAGCCTGTGTGTATTCTGCATTCTGTGTGTGTGTATTCCGCATTCTGTGTGTGTGTATTCAGCAGTCCTTGTACAGTTGCAAGAAAAAGTATGTGAACCCTTTGGAATGATATGGATTTCTGCACAAATTGGTCATAAAATGTAATCTGATCATCATCTAAGTCACAACAATAGACAATCACAGTCTGCTTAAACTAATAACACACAAAGAATGAAATGTTGCCATGTTTTTATTGAACACACCATGTAAACATTCACAGTGCAGGTGGAAAAAGTATGTGAACCCTTGGATTTAATAACTGGTTGAACCTCCTTTGGCAGCAATAACTTCAACCAAACATTTCCTGTAGTTGCAGATCAGACGTGCACAACGGTCAGGAGTAATTCTTGACCATTCCTCTTTACAGAACTGTTTCAGTTCAGCAATATTCTTGGGATGTCTGGTGTGAATCGCTTTCTTGAGGTCATGCAACAGCATCTCAATCGGGTTGAGGTCAGTACTCTGACTGGGCCACTTCAGAAGGCGTATTTTCTTCTGTTTAAGCCATTCTGTTGTTGATTTACTTCTATGCTTTGGGTCATTGTCCTGTTGCAACACCCATCTTCAGCTGATAGACAGATGGCCTTAAGTTCTCCTCCAAAATGTCTTGATAAACTTGGGAATTAATTTTTCCTTCGATGATAGCAATCCGTCCAGGCCCTGACGCAGCAAAGCAGCCCCAAACCATGATGCCCCCACCACCATACTTCACAATTGGGATGATGTTTTGATATTGGTATGCTGTGCCTCTTTTTCGCCACACATAGTGTTGTGTGTTTCTTCCAAACAACTCAACTTTGGTTTCATCTGTCCACAGAATATTTTGCCAGTACTGCTGTGGAACATCCAGGTGCTCTTGTGCAAACTGTAAACGTGCAGCAATGTTTTGTTTGGACAGCAGTGGCTTCCTCTGTGGTATCCTCCCATTAAATCCATTCTTGTTTAGTGTTTTACGTATTGTAGATTCGCTAACAGGGATGTTAGCATTTCCAGTGACTTTTGTAAGTCTTTAGCTGACACTCTAGGATTTTTCTTCACCTCATTGATCAGTCTGAGCTGTGCTATTGCAGTCATCTTTAGAGGACGGCCACTCCTAGGGATAGTAGCAGCAGTGCTGAACTTTCTCTATTTATAGACAATTTGTCTTACCGTGGACTGATGAACAGCAAGGCTTTTGGAGATACTTTTATAACCCTTTACAGCTTTATGCAAGTCAACAATTCTTAATCGTAGGTCTTCTGAGAGCTCTTTTGTGCGAGGCATCATTCACATCAGGCAATGCTTCTTGTGAAAAGCAAACCCAGAACTGGTGTGTGTTTTTTATAGGGCAGGGCAGCTGTAACCAACACCTCCAATCTCGTCTCATTGATTGGACTCCAGTTGGCTGACATCTCACTCCAATTAGCACTTGGAGATGTCATTAGGCTAGGGGTTCACATACTTTTTTCCACCTGCACTGTGCATGTTTACATGGTGTGTTCAATAAAAACATGGCAACATTTCATTCTTTGTGTGTTATTAGTTTAACCCCTTAAGACCGTAGGACGTACTATGCCGTCCTTATTTGGGCGGCTCTAAAAGCCGCAGGACGGCATAGTACGTCCTGGGCGGTCTTCAGCCCCACGTGGCCGGCGGAACATGGCCGCTGCAGATCGCGGTCGGGGGGCATGCCTGGCCCCCCAGGCAGCCCCCCTGTGCCTGGGGACCGCGGTCTGCAGCTTCCGATCGCAGTGACAGGCTGTCACTGCGATCGGTATTTACCATGTGTCAGCCGATTTTAAAATCGGCTGACACATGGAGCCGGCCGCATTTTAAATCTGCAGATCGCGGTCGGGGGACATGCCTGGCCCCCCCAGGCAGTCCCCCTGCGGTCAGTGACCGCGATCTGCAGAGTCTGATCGCAGGGAGAGGATGTCTCTGCGATCTGAATGCAGAGATAGCCTCTCCCTGCGATCTGATCGCAGTGACAGCCTGTCACTGCGATCAGAGTTACTATGTGTCAGCCTATTGGCTGACCCATAGTAACTTCAGGCAGGATCCCCCTGCAGATCACGGTGGGGGGCATGCCTGGCCACCCAGGCACTCCCCCTGTGGCCAATTACCGTGATCTGCAGGATGTGATCACAGTGACAGCCTGTCACTGTGATCACTGATCCTGTGTGTCAGCCAGTGATGTAAAATCACTGGCTGACACTGTCTCTGCCCCTCTCCTCCCCTCTTAACCCCTTAAAGTAAAAAAAAAATTAAAGTTAAAAATAAAATATACTTAGATCATTTATATATATATTATATATATGATCTAAGTATATATATATATATATATATATATATATATAGACACACACATTTACACATACACTAAGTGTATTTTAATATTTATATATATAATTATATATATATATATATTAATATCAAAATACACGTAGAAGGATATTGATTAAATATATACATAATTATAATTATATATATATATATATATATATTTTATAATAAAAAAATATAAATACGTTAAAAAATAAAAATAAAACAATTAAAAAAAAATAATTAAAAATATATATATGTGTGTAATTTCGTTCTAACTGTATTTTGATATTAATATATATATATTGATATCAAAATACTCGTAGAACGAAATAATATATATATGTATATACCTAAGTATATACGTATGCATCACTATATGTATACCTATATATAAATAAAAATAATTGTAAAAAAATTATATACATATATATATACATATATATATCCACACACGTGTATATATAATAATTTTACATATATATTTATGTAATAATTTTACATAATTAGGTATCCTAATTAATTACAATTAGCGGGACCTGCCTAACAACCCAGGCCGAAAGTATAGGGAATTTAATTTGCTAGCACTATATTTAACCCTATAACTTTCCAAGTTATATATACATAGGGGGTACTGTTTTACACGTGAGACATCGCTGAATACAAATATGTGTATTTTATTGCAGTAAAAGCAAACAGTATTATGACATTCACAGTTAGAATGTCACATAGAACTAAGAAAATTTAAAAAAATCTTATTTTCTCTCATTTTTTTATATTGTATTCATATTAAGTTATGTTCCATACCTAAATATTTGATGTTAAATGAAAGCCCTGTTTCCCCTGAATAAAATGATATATAATAAGTGTGGGTGCATTTAATATGAAAGAGGTGAATTACGGTTGGACAGACATATAGCGCAAATGCCAGGTTTTGTTTACGTTTTTTTTGGATCACAACTTGTACATTTGGCTGCGGTCTTAAGGGGTTAAGCAGACTGTGATTGTCTATTGTTGTGACTTAGATGATGATCAGATCACATTTTATGACCAATTTGTGCATAAATCCATATCATTCCAAAGGGTTCACATACTTTTTCTTGCAACTGTATTTGTATTCAGCGGTCTGTGTGTTTGTAATGTATGAATGTATTGCATTTGTTGAAAGCACCAATAAATATAACTGGAATTTTATCGATAATTGACATTTTTATTTCTGTGACTGGTTGTGTAGGCAGGGTCCCAGTGCACTGCTTTGCCCTGGGGCCCATAATGTTGTTAAGATGGCACTGGGTGGAGTTTTGTATTTTGTTGCAGTACCGAAATGGTTATCTATACTTTGCCAGAGAGAGAGGGTCTGAGAGTGCATATTTGTCTTGTCTGGGCACTAGAACTAGCCCAAATATTGAACTGGATATTTACCAGTAACCTATTGGTATTTTGGTAATTTTAACTGGTAACTGATAGGATAGAATAGGAATAGACCAAATAGGCCAAAAGGTCTTAAGTGGGTGTATTTTCATCATTCACTCCCCGACATATGGTTTACCTATTACATCAGATTTATATTGAACTATTTACAGGATGCAGCATATCACAAATAATCTTCAGTGAGTGTCAATTTCCCTCTTTTCCCTTCCCTTTAATTTATTGGAAAAATGTACAGTTGGTCATTTTTAAATATGTTTTATGTTTTTGGCCTGCTAGCTCTTTCTAAATAAACTGTTTAATTACTGATGTAAAAATATGATTTTATGCTACTATAACGCAAGTACTAATATAGTATTGAGACAAGGTATTTTTAAGTTATGCAACCTGCTGTTATACCTCCAGACAATGTCAACTTTCTATGCACTAGTTTCATATGACGAGCAGAACAATGAAACCTATCATTTACATTGCATTGCATGTGTGCATCTATTTATTCATTATTATTATTATTATCCTCTTAGTCAACAAGGAGCACATTACACCTGTGTTTGCAGAACATTCCAAGTATTCATTAAGTTGGTGAAGTAATGCAAGGAACACACTGAACCATTAATCAGCATGGCGCATTTTGCAATGACAGTTGTACTTTACAATAAAACTAGAATTTACCAAGCTATTTTAAGTTGTCCTTATTACAGTGTCGGTATCACAGGAGGTTTTACAGTGCAGTAAAGAGAATGCAACACAATGGTGCTGAATGCTACTTATGTGTAACTTGATCACGCTAGGGAAGGTGTATAAGATTAAACACACCTCATCTAGCTGTATAAAAGGGACACTAAGCATCATATCGATTACAGTCTGATGTAGTGGTTATCGTGCCAGTTGTCCCAGTGAACACCATTTTGCTGTGATCTGCCAAGCCATTTATGTATGGTTTGAGTTACCTAGTTGTAGTAAGCACCCATGGTCCTTCCAGTCACAATTGCCATGATAAAGCATGTTCATAGATGGCATTATAATAAGATCTCACACCACGTTTGGACAGTATTTATTGGAAGAAAGTGTCAGCTGATGGCTCTCAGCTATTGAATAGTGTCCAAACCTGGTACAGCAAGATAACTAGTTTGACTAAGTTACATAGTTACATAGCTGAAAAGAGACTTGCGTCCATCAAGTTCAGCCTTCCTCACATTTGTTTTTTGCTGTTGATCCAAAAGAAGGCAAAAAAACAAACAGTTTGAAGCACTTCCACTTTTGCAACAAGCCATAAAAAAAAATTCCTTTTTGACCCCAGAACAGCAGTCAGATTTATCCTTGGATCAAGCAGTTATTACCCTACATTGAAAGATTATATCCTTGAATACTCTGTTTTTGCAAGTATGCATCTAGTAGCTGTTTGAACATCTGTATGGACTCTGATAAAACCACTTCTTCAGGCAGAGAATTCCACATCCTTATTGTTCTTACAGTAAAAAAACCTAAACCTTTGCCTTAGACAAAATCTTCTTTCTTCCAGTCTAAACGCATGACCTCGTGTCCTATGTAAAGTCCGGTTTGTGAATAGACTTCCACACAATGGTTTGTATTGGCCCCGAATATATTTGTATAATGTTATCATATCCCCTCTCAGGAAACTTTTTTCTAAACTAAATAGGTTTAAATTTGTTGACCTTTCTTCATAGCTGATATGTTCCATTCCTTTTATTAATTTTGTAGCCCGCCTCTGCACTTTTTCTAGTGCCATAATATCCTTCTTTAGAACAGGTGCCCAAAATTGCACAGCATATTCAATATGTGGTCTTACCAGTGATTTATAAAGAGGCACAATTATATTCTCGTCTCGAGAATGAATGCCCTTTTTCATGCATGACAATACCTTACTGGCCTTGGCCACTGCTGATTGACATTGCACATTGTTGCATAGTTTGTTGTCTATAACAATTACCAAGTCCTTTTCGTGTGTTGTTATCCCTAATTCGCTTCCATTAAGGGTATATGTTGCTTGTGTATTCTTTAACCCCTTAAGGACCAAACTTCTAGAATAAAAGGGAATCATGACGTGTCAGACATGTCATGTGTCCTTAAGGGGTTAAGTGCATAACTTTGCATTTTTCAACATTAAATTTAATCTGCCATTTGAGTGCCCAGTCCCCCAGTCTATCTAAATCCCTCTGCAGCAAAGTAATATCTTGCTCACTGTGGGGATATTTATGGGATAATAATAGTAAACAGTTGAGAATTGCCCACTATTTCAATTCTCAGATCCCAAAGATCGTTATCGTGTAAGTGAAATGTATTCCATATAAATAAAATCACAATTTGTTATAAAAATAGATACAATTTATTGTGACATTTTAAATAATAATAATAAGTAACATGCGTGACAATAATCAATGAATATTTAGTATAACATCAGTATGCAATACAAACGGCAATACATTCCTTAGCTAACACAGTAAAAATCTACAGCACCAATTGTCAAGACAATGATTTATGATGGGCTTTCACAGAGACAAAGAAAAACTTACACAGAGCTTGCAGCATAAGACCATAACACTTAGCTAGCAGTTAGAATAACCCTTTCAATGCTGGCTAGACCTCCTAGGTAATTAAGACATATTCTCATGTAATTTTAAATAAAATAACATTTATATCAGCTCATTAGTCATTTCCTGGAACCATCCAATAAGAGTAATCTACCATGTTCTATAAGCAGAATTTTAACTTGCCTAAACAGATATTTTATCTTATTTTAGAGCAAATCAATACATCTGGATAAATATCACAATATGCTAACATGTGATAAATCACACTAATATATAATTAATCTTTTCTATCTGCAGAATAGAATGCTTAATTATATATTCTTTAGTAACTAAGATTTCTAAATATCGAAATCTGATCGTGATTTATCCAGTCATATATCATGCTATTAGAAAATTTTAATTAATTTAGATTAATTAAATGAAACCAGTATAATTACCAGTTGAGTAGACATTCTCATCTGATGAGTAGGTAGTCTCAGGAACTGAATGGATGTGTGATGGTGTGTAAGAAATTCTGAGTGCCCTGGAGTGGATATCTGTCTGCATTGCTCCCGACTGCTCACCTCTTGCTTCTTTGCTTCCTTTGCATTTCCTTTTCTTTCTCTGCATACCCTCTCTTCCCTTTGTCTTAAATTTTTAAAGGGAAAGATTCTCTGTTCGTCACTAGGTGACAGACCAATAGAAAAACTGGAGGTGTGGTTACCTTCCAGATAATTTAAGTATTTGGTCTATAGAGGGCAGTCTCGTCCCACTAAACATACCTATCCAGGAAAGAGTTAACTTTTCCTGGTGGCTATTTTGACGTCATTTAGCTTATCTTTATGGTTGTCTATAACTTAAGTTTACTGACAGTTTAAAGAGTTTTTTAAAGTTTTGTCCAGACTATGTGTCTGGCAAATTCTGCTATAATTTCTAATATGACAGTTATAACTAAATATGACCCCTAAACTTACAATGGGACGTTATACAATATCGAAAGTAAAATTAAATTATTTAATCTTCTCTGTCACAAATGTCTGGGTTTAGAATTGATTATATACCATTAGCATTTAGACAGTCTGTCCATCCCCCGTTCTCATCTCTTCTCAACAGGTTTGTATATACTAAGCATTCCTTTAGCTCTGGCAAAGTGGTTAGTTTTACAGAAAGGATAGAAATCTTGTGTCTTTTGTTAGCTTGAAGATAACAAAATGGAGTCTGCTCTGTTCAGAATGATTCAGGCAATATACACTTTAATTTCTATCATAGCACAAAATGTCTGCCGATATAAATACCCTGACATCACATTGTATTATTTTACAGAGTTTTGTGTCATCTGCAAACACGGAAACATGACTTTCAATGCTTTCTTCATGATCATTTATAAACATGTTAAATAGAAGGGGTCCCAGAACAGACCCCTGAGGGACACCACTTGCCACCTCTATCCAGCTTGAAAATTTACCATTAATGACAACTCTTTGTACTCTTTTTTTAAGCCAATGTTCTGCCCAAGAACAAGCATTTTCATCTAGACCGATTTCCTTGAGTTTGAACACTAATCTATTGTGTGGAACTGTATCAAATGCCTTGGTAAAATCCAAATAGATCACATCCACTGCAACACCCTGATCTATACTTCTACTTACTTCTTCGTAGAATGCAATCAAGTTAGTTTGACATGACCTGTGCTTCATAAAACCATGCTGATTTTTGCTGATAACCATGTTCTTCTCAAGGAATTATCCCTTAATAACCTTTCAAATATTTTCCCAGCCACAGAAGTTAAGCTCACAGGTCTATAATTTCCAGGCAAGGATTATGAACCCTTTTTGAATATAGGAACCGCATCTGCCTTCCTCCAATCCTCTGGAACACTTCCTGAAAGAAAATAATCTTGAAAGATTAAAAACAGAGGTTCACTTATTTCTACACTTAAGTACTCGTGGATGGATACCGTCAGGCCCTGGAGCTTTGTTTATATTAACTTTCTTTAGTTGCTGCAGCACCTTGTCTTGAGTTAACCAATTACAATTATTCTGCAAGTTCTTAGTAGCAATCATTTGCACATCTATTGCCATGGGTTCTTCCTTAATACATACGGAGGAGAAATAGTTATTAGACATGTGCAATTCGTTTCAGTCCGAATATGAATTCGGACGAATTTCGGGCAATTCGGACATTCGGGTACTTCCGAATGTCCGAATTGCCGAATTGCCGAGGTTCCGAAGTTCTGAAATTACCGGATTTCCGAAGTTCCGAAGTGCTGAAGTGCCGCAGTTCTGAAGTTGTCGAAGTGCCGAAGTTCCGAAGCACAGTATTGCCTAAGTACTAATATACTTACCCAGTGAAAGAAGAAGAATGTTACATTGTATACAATTTTAAATAAAAAGTATACAAACATAGCCAGGATTCAGCTGTAAGCATTTGCAACACTTACAACAATCAAGTAACATACATTCATATAAAATGTAAGTTACTTGGCCAGTCAATGTAATGACAGGAATGAATAAGTAGATAACTCCCTAATTACCACGGTATTAGGGCGCTATCTACTAAAAGGCTGAAAGACCTAAATTGGTCTTTCAGCCAAATTTACTAAAGATTACTTAGTATTAGTAAATTATGCCCCTACTCGCTATAGCGCGAGTAGGGGCATGTCTATTAAACAGTGAGCAGCCTGTGGCTGCTCACTTTTAAAAAGAAAAAAAAAAGGTCCCCCTGTAGCACGTGGCACAGAATATATTTCAGAGAATACCACCTTGGAGGTCCTTTTCTTAAGTTTGCTACCTAATTCCCTGAAATCCTTTTTTAGGACCTTCCATCTTCCTCTTACTTTGTCATTGGTACCAACATGGACCATGACTGCTGGGTCATTATCAGCCCCTCCCAATAATCCATCCACTCTGTCAGCAACATGCTGGACCCGAGCACCCGGGAGACAGCAAACTGTCGGGTTGAGCCGATGTGAGCGGCAGATTGCCCTATCTACTCTCCTAATGATAGTCCCCTACCACAACCACCTGTCTTGCCTTCCTTACATTTTGATCCCCACCCATACTAGAGGGGCTGTTACCTCGGCTGTCTAATACAGCTACTCCTGAGCTGATGCTCCCAACATCTTCACTCAAACGGGCAAATCTGCTAGGTTGCAATAAACCAGAACTAGCTAGCCCTTTCCTCTTCCCACCCCCCTGTTTCCTCGCCTCACTGTCACCCGAGTACGTGCCTGTTCCCCATCTGTCTTATCTCCTCCCTCTCCACTACCTGTCCCCACTAAACTCTGCTCAGTGAGCAGCAGACTCCTCTCCAGATTGTCGATCTACCCCAATGTTGCGATTTGCTTCTCGAGATCTCCAATCTGAGCTTCCAGAAAAGCCACTCGCACACAACCGTCACAGAGGTATGGACCCTGGATGGGTACATCCAGGCATCCATACATGCAACAAGATGTGCATTGAGTCAAACCATCGATCTTGCTAACACTCATTTCCACAGATAGATTAAAGTGATCTGGGTGCAGTATCCCAGATCACTTAACCTTGAGCAGGTAATTATTGCAGCTTTTAATAAATTGCAATAATTACCTGCTAGGATTAACTTCCCCTCAAGTGGATGTCTTCCGGGCTGTTAAGTGATTTTTGGTTGCAATGCATGGTGACATCCAGCTTCACCCAAATCATAATGCGCGCAGACCCGAGCCAGCTGTGAGGGACATTGGCACTGGACCCAGCTAAGTGTTTTATTGTTCTATGTTTTATTGAGGCAACATGAGCACAATACAGAAAGAATAAATTGAGCTATATCAGAAATAACATGTCAGAGATGCAGTGATCTATAACAAAGACATAATGTCCCATGAAAAACTGCCTAATTTTTCTGAAAATTAAAATAAGATCATAGTTAAGCTAGGCACAGGAAAATACTTACAATATCACGATGTCTAATGCATCAGTATAGTGGTAAAACATGTATATATTGTGATAAAGTGAAGGCAGAGAGGCCTTTAACATTTAACCCCAGGGGAAGTACGTCTTGTATGTGTGGTGTGCAACACAAAGCTACGTTTAGTAATGGGCCCCTGGGGTGGAGCATCTGGAGAGCAGGGTGGGCCAATGCTCCACTCCTCAGTTTATACACAACTGGGAGAAATAAGGTCCAGGCCAGAGTTTTTTGGAACTGTCTCCAACCCACTGCTCAGCTGCAGATAATCAGCTCTTGCAGTGGGAATAAACCCCTCCCTGCTAGGCGGGTAAAGGGGGATTGCTGGCTTCCTCCCTGAAAGCAGGTAGGATAGAGGCTGTTCTCTCCAGTGAGAGAGTCAAGGAGACTGAGCACTGAGAGTGCAGAAGGAAAGCAGTTAAGGCTGACTTGGAGCACTCGGTGTCCAGAAGGAAGCAGTCAAGGCTAGCTTGGAGCACTGGGAGTGTAGAAAGGAAAGCAGTTAAGGCTGACTAAGCACTGGAGTGCAGAGAGCTGACAAAGACACTAGGTTGGTGAAACCAATATTATTTTGTTATAGTTTTACCCCTGAGAGATAGGGAACCTGAAGTAAGTAAGTGCTCAGACGAGCTAGGTTTTTGTTTTTAGGGATTTGTGTTATATTTATGTTTTCATTTGCTGCTGTCTCCTGTGTGGTCTTACAAATAAAGTGCCTGGATTATATGAAAATAAAAGGACTGTGCCTGTTGTTTACCCTAGAGGACCGTGCTACCTGCAGACAAGGATCACAATACGTAAGAATAAACATACTGATGATATGTGCGATATCATTATAAGGAAATGTACAATGCTTAACATTCTGAAAATTGACAAGCTCATACCATATTTATCAAGCAGGACATGCATAAAAGAAAAAAGCAGAAGGAAAATTTAAAATAAAAACAATAGATGCTGGTAGAGCTGGGGCTTGGCATTTAGTGAATATGTCCGCTCGTCAGCATACGTGAGTAGTGTCCCAGTCCGCCTGAATGGGCCATGTATTGAAATCCGGATGAGGTACCCCTCCAGCCCCAGGCACTTCCAAGAGCCGGTACCACTGATCAACAAACTCGGTGACTACCTAAGACCAAGTCCTTCCCGATAAGGTGCTGCGCAGGGCCCTACATTGCTGCCTTCGCAGGTGCCGAGCGGTCCGCTGCAGATGTGGGTGGCGTATAAGGGTCAAACCCCGAGCGGCTCTCAGCCTATGTGGGTAAACAGCAGTAGAAGGTGTAGCAGTTGCTTTGCCCAGTCTGGCTGCTCGATACAATGCCTCCATTCTGTTGCTGTAACTTATCTGCTGAGTGCTGGTGGAGAGTTATAAAAAATAGCCCACACACCCCCACCTCACAAAATTAAAAAGTATCCCACTCACTAAATGGCCAAAGAAAAATGATGTCCAAATTCATATTGCTTATGCTACTTGCCCTTGCAAATGATATGGAGTCTAACCCTGGTCCCCCAGCTAATTCTAATCCTAATCTCCCCACTAGACATGTGCAATTTGTTTCGGTCCGAATAGGAATTCGGACGAATTTTGGACAATTCGGACATTTGGGTACTTCCGAATGTCTGAAGTGCCGATGTCCCGAAGTTCCGAAATTACCGAAGTGCCGAAGTTCCAAAGCACAGTATTGCCTAAGTACTAATATACTTACCCAGTGAAAGAAGAAGAATGTTACATTGTATACAATTTTAAATAAAAAGTATACAAACATAGCCAGGATTCACCTGTTAGCATTTGCAACACTTACAACAATCAAGTAACATACATTCATATAAACTGTAAGTTACTTGGCCAGTCAGTTTAATGACAGGAATGAATAAGTAGATAACTCCCTAATTCCCACGGTATTAGGGAGCTATGTACTAAAAGGCTGAAAGACCTAAATTGGTCTTTCAGCCAAATTTACTAATACTAAGTAAAGATTACTTAGTATTAGTAAATTCTGCCCCTACTCGCTATAGCACGAGTAGGGGCATGTCTATTAAACAGTGAGCAGCCTGTGGCTGCTCACTGTAACCAAAAAAAAAATAAGCCCCCCCGGCCCCCACCCCTGAGCGGCGGGTGGGGGCCCTAATGTAAAATAATGGGGGGGGGACCTATTGTCCTCCCCCCAGGCCCCCACCCCTGAGTGGTGGGTGGGGGCCCTAAATCAGAATAAGGGGGGGACCTAATGTCCTCCCCCCTGGCCCCCACCCCTGAGCGGTGGGCGGGGGCCCTAAATCAGAATAAGGGGGGACCTAATGTCCTCCCCCCTGGCCCCCACCCCTGAGCGGTGGGTGGGGGCCCTAAATCAGAATAAGGGGGGGACCTAATGTCCTCCCCCCTGAGCGGTGGGTGGGGGCCCTAAATTATAATAAGGGGGGACCTATTGTCCTCCCCCTGGCCCCCACCCCTGAGCGGTGGGTGGGGGCCCTAAATTATAATAAGGGGGGGACCTAATGTCCTCCCCCCTGGCCCCCACCCCTGAGCGGTGGGTGGGGGCCCTTAACTAGAATAAGGGGGGACCTAATGTCCTCCCCCCTGGCCCCCACCCCTGAGCGGTGGGTGGGGGCCCTAAATTATAATAAGGGGGACCTATTGTCCTCCCCCTGGCCCCCACCCCTGAGCGGTGGGTGGGGGCCCTAAATTATAATAAGGGGGGGACCTAATGTCCTCCCCCCTGGACCCCACCCCTGAGCGGTGGGTGGGGGCCCTTAACTAGAATAAGGGGGGGACCTAATGTCCTCCCCCCTGGCCCCCACCCCTGAACGGCGGGTGGGGGCCCTAAATTGGAATAAGGGGGGGACCTAATGTCCTCCCCCCTGGCCCCCACCCCTGAGCGGTGGGTGGGGGCCCTACAGTAAAATAAGGGGGGGGACATAGTGTATAGCGGTATAGCGAGTAGGGGCAAAATTGACTAATATTAAGTAATTTTTACTTAGTATTAGTAAATGTGGCTGAAAGACTAATTTAGGTCTTTCAGCCTTTTGGTAGATAACTTCCTGATACCGTGGGAATTAGGGAGTTATCTACCAAGCGGCTGCAAGAGAAGTCCCGAGGTGCCGAAGTCCCGAAATTCCGAAATGCCAAAGTTCCGAAGTGCTGAAGTGCCAAAGTGCTGAAGTTCCGAAGTGCTGAAGTGCCGAAGTTCCGAAGTTGCCGAAGTTCCAAAGTCTTGAAGTGCCGAATTGCCGAAGTCCCGAATTGTGAAAATCCCGAATTTCGGAATGCCGAACCGAACCACATTTTTTTCCCATGCACATGCCTACTCCCCACTCAAATAGGCCTCTCTTTTGTGCACTGAAACATCCGTAGCTTACTCCCTAAATTGGATGCACTGCATGCCTGGTGTTCCCATTACAAACCAAAAATCCTTGTGCTCTCAGAATCATGGTTAACAACTAAAATACCAGACTCCGCCATTGCAATACAGGGTTATTCATGTTTTAGAAATGACAGAGCAAAGAGAGGAGGAGGTATTGTTATTTATGTTGACAATTCCATAAAGTTTACCCCCTTACAAAACTTTAGCCCTCCTGCCACCTTTTGATTTCCTTTCTGGCAAAATTGAGATCCCGCGCAGTAAATCAATCATTGTTGAAGGAATCTACCGCCCACCTAGCTCCCCAGTGCATTCCCTATCTGACATAGTCCATCTCCTTAGTGAAACCATAGCTCAAAACCCAAAAAGTAAACTGTTGGTCTTTGGAGATTTCCCCAAGGTTCCATTCTCTGCCCCCTACTATTCACATTATTTATAAATGATCTGCCTAATGTCTGCAATTCCTCAAATGTATACATGTATGCACATAGGCGTGTGTGTGTGTGTGTGTATATATATATATATATATACACACACACACACACACACACACACATACATACACTGCTGTGTGCTGTTAGTGTGCTATGTGAGGGTGGTGTGTGTAAGGGTGCTGCTGTGTGTGTGTGTGTGTGTGTGTGTGGGTGCTGTTAGTGTGTGTGTGAGGGTACTGTTAGTGTGTGTGTGATGTGTGGGTGAGGGTGTTTGTGTGTGTGTTTTAGGGTCCTGTGAGGGTGCTGTGTGTGTGTGTGAGGGTGCTGTTTATGTGTGTGTGTTTGTGAGGGTGTTGTTAGCAGGGGAGGGCTGGCAGCCTTAGGCCTGGGGGGCAAATCCAGTCAAGTGGCCCATGTGATTGAAAGTGTGTGTGGGGGGGGGGGGGGGGAGAGCAGTCACCTAAACAGACAATCAATGACAGGCACACTTGCTGATTTGGCACACACTAAAAAACACACACTCACTGACAGGCACACGCACACACTCACTGACAGGCACACAGACACACACAGAAAGACACATTGTTACAGGCATACTGACTCAGACAGACAGACATACTGACACACACAGGCATACTGGCTGACACAGACATACTGACACACACACAGAGACATACTTGCACACAGACATACTGACACACACACAGAGACATACTTGCACACAGACATACTGACACACACACAGAGATACATGCTGGTACTCACACAGACACACACAGAAAGACACACTGTTACAGGCATACTGACTCAGACAGACAGACATACTGACACACACACACAGGCATACTGGCTGACACACACACAGACAAACTGGCACACACACAGACATACTTGCACACACATAGACAGACATACTGACACACACATAGACAGACATACTGACACACACACAGTCAGACATACTGACACACACACAGACAGACATACTGGCACACACACAGACAGACATACTGGCACACACACAGACAGACATACTGATGCGCACACACACAGACATACTGACATACTAACGCACACACAGACATACTGACTGACACAGACATACTGACTGACACAGACATACTGACACACACAGACATACTGACACACACAGACATACTGACACACACAGACATACTCATCCACACACACCCAAACTTTACACTTTCAAAACCAGTGGACAGGGGCTGTAGTGGGGGACAGGGGTGGTAGTGGAGGGTATAAGCTGTAATTGGGGGTTTAGGAAATGTACGGGGGGATAGGGGCTGAAGCAAGTTGATGGCTACAATTTGGGAAAGGGGCTGTGGTGTGGGTAATATGGGTTGCAATTGGGGGAGAGGAGCTGTAGTGGGGATGTTATGGGGCTGTGGTGGGGGGCATGGGCTGTGGTGGGGGGCATGGGGCTGAGGAAGGGGGCAGGAGCTGAGAGTGGGAAAAGGAGCAGGGAAAGGGTGGGACAGGGGCTGACCAAGGGGACAGGGGCTGACCAAGGGGACAGGGGCTGACCAAGGGGACAGGGGCTGACCAAGGGGGCCAGGAGCTGAGGTAGGGGACAGGAGCTGAGGTAGGGGACAGGAGCTGAGGTAGGGTACAGGGGCTGAGGTAGGGGACAGGGGCTGAGGTAGGAGCTGACTAAGGGGACAGGGCCTGACTAAGGCTGAGGTGGGGACGGGGCTGAGGAGGGGACAGGGGCTGAGGAGGGGACAGGGGCTGAGGAGGGGACAGGGGCTGAGGAGGGGACAGGGGCTGAGGAGGGGACAGGGGCTGAGGAGAGGACAGGGGCTGAGGAGAGGACAGGGGCTGAGGAGAGGACAGGGGCTGAGGAGGGGGCAAGAGCTGACTAAGGGGACAGGGGCTGAATAGGGGGACAGGGGCAGACTAGGGGGCCAGGGGCTGACTAGGGGGCCAGGGGCTGACTAGGGGGCCAGGGGCTGACTAGGGGGCCAGGGGCTGACTAGGGGGCCAGGGGCTGAGGTAGGGAACAGGAGCTGAGGTAGGGGACAGGGGCTGAGGTAGGAGCTGACTAAGGGGACAGGGCCTGACTAAGGCTGAGGTGGGGACAGGGGCTGAGGTGGGGACAGGGGCTGAGGTGGGGACAGGGGCTGAGGAGGGGACAGGGGCTGAGGAGGGGACAGGGGCTGAGGAGGGGACATGGGCTGAGGAGGGGACAGGGGCTGAGGAGGGGACAGGGGCTGAGGAGAGGACAGGGGCTGAGGAGAGGACAGGGGCTGAGGAGGGGGCAAGAGCTGACTAAGGGGACAGGGGCTGAATAGGGGGACAGGGGCTGACTAGGGGGCCAGGGGCTGAGGAGGGGACAGGAGCTGAGGTAGGAGCTGACTAAGGGGACAGGGCCTGACTAAGGCTGAGGTGGGGACAGGGGCTGAGATGGGGACAGGGGCTGAGGAGGGGACAGGGGCTGAGGAGGGGGCAAGAGCTGACTATGGGGACAGGGCTGAGGAGGGGAATAAAATTTTTTTTTTTTTAAAAGTGTATTTCCCCCCTCCCTGAGTCTTACCTTAGGCCAGGGAGCAGCAGCCAACAGGAGCAGCAACCAGGAGCAGCCAGTGAAGTCGTCCTCTCCTGATGGTGTCATGAGGAGGGGCCGTGACTTCCTCTGCTCTTCTCCCAGACTCCCCAGCGGTCCTGTGAGAAGAGCAGTGGAAGTCACGCCCCCTCCTCCTGACATCATCAGGAGAGGCCGGCCGACTCCACTGACTGCAGACTGCAGGAAGAGTGAGGTAAGGTGAAAAATCTGACTCCTCAGCCAGAAGCAGGGGATTCAGATTTTTCGTTTTTTTGCTGGGTGTGGGCGGCCCTGGGTTTAGGGCGGCCTGGGGGGCAATTGCCCCCCTGCCCCCCTTCCCAGCCCGCCCCTGGTTGTTAGTGTGCTGTGTGTGAGGGTGTTGTGTGTTTGTAAAGGTGCTGTGTGTGTTTGTGAGGGTGCGGTTAGTGTACTGTGTGTGAGGGTGCTGTCTGTGTGCTGTGTGTGTGAGGGTGATGTGTGTGTGCTGTTTGTGTGTGGGTGCTGTATGTGTGTGTGTGCTGTATGTTTGGAGGGATTGTGGAGGTGGGGGCAGATTAGTAAATATCCCCCCTCCCATCTTACCTTATGTAGGGAGGGGGGATCCTTGCTGCCATGTGCCATCCCTGGTGGTCCAGTGGAGAGTGAACAATGTTCTCTCTGTCTAGAGCTCCCCGGGTCCTCTCCTGCCTCCCTCCATGCTGCTGTGGGCCAGTGAGGTAGATCTTTGATCTCCCATGGAGGCTTAGAGCAGAGCCGGCACTCAGATAGCGCTGGTTCTGCGTGAGCCGACAGGGGAGAATAAAGTCCTGGGGAATAAAGTGTGGGAACTCTCCCAATATTCCCAAACCCCCCAAAAAATAATATACACTCCAGTGTGTGTGTGTGTGTATATATATATATATATATATAATCTCACAGACACAGACCCACATATTCACATACACTGACACACATACACACACACACACACACACACATTCACAGACACACACATTCACAGACACACATACACACTAATTATTATTTTTTTATTAAAAAATGTCCACCCAGCTTCCCTACCTGAAATGCTGGCGTGGACTTGTCCGCGTGGCGAAATGAAGCAGAGAGCACACAGCTCCCTCGCCGCGGCTAAGATGAAGACAGGCACCCCCCATGACAGCGGGAGGAAGGGGGGCATTTGGGGGCGCTGAGTGCCTGCAGGAACAGCGTTCCTGCTCAAAAAAAGTGCAGGGGGGGCGGAGCCTGGACTTTAACGGGAGCGGACGCAAGTCGCATCAGCTCCGACCTTCATCGACATTAATCGGCAAAAATAACTTACAAATCGCCCCAAATCATCCATACACACGGGTGCCCTACCTGTCAGCAACAAGGGCGAGACCCGGTCACACCACATGCCGTTTTTCCAGGCGGCCAAGACGCCAAAAAAGAGACGGAAAACCGGGGCCTACCCCACCACCCAAAGCCTGGACCTGGCGGCTCTATTTGGTGCCTTCACACCGCCGGGTGGGTCCGAAGAGCGGCCGGCACGGCATAACGCAAGTGCCGCAGAGATGGGACGCAGATCCCACAAATCACCTGCACAAACACCCACAGGGGCGCAGCACATCGACCAAATGCTCCAGAGGCAGCCTCCACCTAAAATGGCGCCGAATGAGAACAGTAAGGCCGCAGAACCTCCAGAGTGCCCCTCCCAGCCTGTCAAACCTCACGCTGGGCATACCACACAGGCTGCAGGAGATGGATCAGCCCCAGTCACCCAGCAGGACTTCCAAAACCTGGTGGGGGAAATCAAAAACTTGCTGGCAGCTAACGTGACAGCTATTAAGGCAGATATACAGCAGGTTAGTGGTCGAGTGACTACAGCAGAGGGAGACATCACTGGCCTGCAACACGGTATGAAAACCGTACACGAAGCCATCCAACATCTAGAAACCTCGCAACACTCACTCTCCATACACCTAGCCACACTGGACGACAGGTCAAGGAGAAACCATCTAAAAATAAGGGGCATACCGGACACGGTGACCCCTGAAGAACTCCCTCACTATGTGAGACGCCTGGTGGCCACCATTCTGCCGGCCGCTCAGGCCAAAAAAGTCACCCTAGATGGGACATACTGCCTGCCTAAATCCAACAGAGCTCCAGCGACGGCAGTACAGGACGCCATAGTGCGATACTCGCACTACCACGACAAACTCTCCATCTGGTCAGCACTGCAAGGCAAGACACCGCTCATCTTTGAAGGCGCCAGCCTCACCTTCTATCAGGACCTCACGAGGTCCACCTTACAATGGCGGAGATCCCTGCAGCACCTCACGAGACAGCTACGAGCAGTTGGCATCAAATACAGGTGGATGTCCCCCAGGCTACTAGTGGTGAACCACAAAGGGACAATACATAAACTCTCATCGATGTCAGAGGCCCCGACCCTCCTCACGGCGCTGGGCCTACCTCCCCTAGAAACACATGAAGAAAGACGGGCGACCACCCAGAGGTGGAACCCCTCCCGATCTGCCCCATTTGTTCCTGCCGCCACACCGGCCACCGACCTGGGAACCTGAAACCCTAAGAGTCTGCAGTCCAGGCCGCTAAGAGTTACACCAGAACTGTTTATAAACTGTTCATAAGTTATTACCACAGAATGTTAACGCACCACACACACGACATAGGTCCACGGAGAACCTAACACCCCTTCACTCACAACACCCAAGACCCGGACGCCACAGGGCAGGCGTATGGCTACACACCGGCCAGCCCTCCCCCCCCTTGGCCTCCACGGTAAGGGGTACCACCTATGGCGGGCTAGATAACCCTCCTACATTTGACAATAAGACGGCACCACTCTGAACAGCCCGACCTGACACATCCTTAATACTAATCTAAATTAAAGACCAAGTATGCACAAACTTCACGCACACTAGTACCTCTACAACCCATCTCTGAGACACTAACTCACACACACTTAAACAATTAAAACGTGCAAGACAATCACTGCGATAAATGTTCCAACCATGCAAATGTTTTATGTTGATTAAACGTCGCTGCAGCTGTTGGGGCGCAGCAGTGTATTATGCTGGATGTTACCACAATATGCACAACAAAAATAAAGAATTAAAAAAAAAAAAAAAAAAGTGCAGGAACTCTGTTCCTGCAGGACTCAATCCATAGTGCGTGCCGTGGGGATTAGGGTGTGCCCAGGCAAGAGTTATTAGAAGAGAAGAGTAGATGCAGTGTGCTGGGCCCCCTCTGCGGTAACAGGGAGCCGGGGGGCCCCCCATGCCACCGGACCACCAAGGATGGAATTTCCCTCCTCCCTGGACAAAGGTAAGCAGGGAGGGGGGAGAAACATTTAATTAATTTAATATAACATTAATTTGAAAATGACCCTTCCCCCCCCCGCCCCCAGATTGCACATTTACACACACACACTGCATAAACTAATACAACACACACACTGCATACACTAATACAACACACACACTGCATACACTAATACAATACACACTCTGCATACAATAACACAACCCACACACTGCATACACCAATACAATACACACACTGCATACACCAATACAATACACACTCTGCATACAATAACACAACACACACTGTGCATACAATAACACAACACACACACTGCATACACCAATACAATACACAGACTGCATACACTTATACAATACACACACACTGCATACACTTATACAATACACACACTGCATACACTAATACAATACACACACTGCATACACTAACACAACACACACTCTGCATACACTAACACAACACACACACTTTATACACTAATACAACACACACACTGCATACACTAACACAACACACACTCTGCATACACTAACACAACACACACACTTTATACACTAATACAACACACACACTGCATACACTAATACAATACAGACAGTGCATATACTTATACAACACACACTCTGCATACACCAATACAATACACACTCTGCATACACCAATACAATACACACTCGGCATACACTAACACAACACACACACTGCATACACAATACAATACACACACTGCATACACTAATACAATACACACACTCTGCATACACTAACACAACACACATTCTGCATACACTAATACAACACACACTCTGCATACACTAATACAACACACACTGCATATACTAACACAACACACACTTTGCATACACTAATATAACACACACTCTGCATTCACTACACACTAACACACTCTCTGCATTCACTACACTAACACACTCTCTGCATTCACTACACACTAACACACTCTCTGCATTCACTACAGTAACACACACTCTGCATTAACGGTACACACAGCATCCACTACACAACCATCCTGTATTCACAGTACACACACTACATCCACCACAAATTGAAACACTCTGCATTCACTATAAACAGACACTGCGTCTAATACACACACTACATCCACTACACACAAAACTACATCCACTACTCAAACACACTCTGCGTTCACTATACACACTGCGTCCGCTACAAAAACACACACTCTGCATTCACTGCACAAACAGTATCTAATACACACACACACTACATCCATTACACACATTCTAATTCACTTCCACTATACACACACCACATTCAGTCCTGCATCATTGTCAGCAGACTAGGTAGGGCGTGGGCAGGCCCTGGGGGGACCCAGACCTTGTGCTTTGTCAGGGGCCCAAAAATTTCTGATGGCGGCCATGCTCTTAGCCAATCACTGGCACCATATTGCCACATCCACAATTGTGAGAATGCAGAGGAGAGGAAGCTAGAATGGAGAACGGATTTATCCGTCAGGGTGGTAGTTCCATATAAATAGGAGGCAGGCACATTTATTTTATAGGTTGACAACTGGAGTGTTGTGTTCATCTTTATCCATTGTGCCATGGTGCACATTCTGTATACAGCTATGATCCATCTATCTCTGCCCAAAACATAAAGGAACACTCCAAGCACCATAACCACCAATACAGCCCACTGTAGTGAATATGGTGCCAGAAGTGCCCTAGCACCCTCCCACACTAAGTAGTCAAATCATTTAACAATGATTTGACAAATTACATGGGTTAAACCTTAGGTGAGTTAGTCATCCTATTTAAATGTTAATCCCTTGCTATATTACAAAGCCTTGTCTTATAATTTGTTGCACATCCCTGAAAATCTTTACCTATATTCTTCTAGAACTTCAGCAAGCTCCATGTCACATGCCTTTTTCTCTAAAGTTTCCCAACTGTGCTCATTAAGGTTTAATTTTGGCTGATTTCACCCTGATTTTGTGAACGATTTTGTTTCCTGGTTCCCCTGCATCAGCTATGCCATCAGATTTTTGGGTCCCCTTAAATAAACCCACCACGTACCCAGGCCCTGCGATTATACACTCCCAAATACATGTATACACACATAGACAAATACTCCTGGAGAAACAACCAGGGTAATTCACTAAATTGGGAATTGTCCGGAATTCTATGTGAATTCAAAGTGATTTTGAAATATAAGACCAAACTAGCTCAATTGGAAACAGTCACATATATTTCCAGATTAGCTATTTTAGTCTAAATTTTAAACTTTTAATTCACTTTAATTCACTTTAAAATTATCAACAATTCTAACTTTAGTAAATAACCCTTAAATATACCAAAATACAATACAGGGTTATCCAAAGTGAATTTAAAATTTAAGGATGCTCTCCCTCTTCTTGTGTCCTGGGAGGAGGTGATCTGACATTACAAACTCATTGCCTCCCTGCTTGCAAATGCAAGGGGAACCAGCTGTGCTCTCAGGTAAGGGAGACCTGCAATGTATTGTTGGGAAACACATTTACATGTAAAACTCTTTACTGATATATCCTGACACACAAAATAACTTCATATCAGGGCAATTACATAGAGCCCTGGACAATGACAGGTTATTTACCAAACTTTGATTTTTTGTGAATGAAATCAAATGGAAAAAAGTGAAATAAAGAAGTCTGATCTGAAAAAACAAAACCCTTTCAACATAGATTTAAAGTGGATCTGTAAATTTTGGGGGTATTTGCATATTTCACTAAGACCTTCAACTGACTGATCTGATGTGGGTCTGGTGGTCCATGCGTGAGTGTACAATACTGAGGTCTATAGAGGATCGTGCCAGATCGTGGGCTCCTCCATAGACAGATCCTGAATCCCTGCTTTCTAACAGCTGCTGGTATTGGACAAAAGTTGACAGCGAAGCTCTGCCACCACACGCTCTCTGTCCCTGACCTGTCCTCCCCTGAAGCATCCCCATGGAAAGACTAAAGGCAACAAAATAAAATAGTCATTGCCTGCCCAGTGTGCAGAACTACATGTCTCGGGCGTCATTTGATAGGAATTTCCCATTCCTGACCTTGTTGCACAAAACCAAGGGTGTCCAAAGAAAAGAAAATTAAAAGATTATCGTTTTTCATGCTTAATGTGCTTGTTCACAGGTTTTCGTTTGAAGATGTAGTAGACAATACCATCTGGTGGCTTAAAAGAAAAGTGCAACATATCAAAATAGGGAATTACTAACAGCATAATTCACAAAAGTTCGAATGGCCCTATATTGAAAAGGGCAAATACATTTGGTGACTTATGGGACTATTCAGAATGCAAAATACGGACATTCATCACACTATTGACATAATTCTTTAGTAACTGGGCAGCAACTGGGCAGCAATGTGTAATGCTATTATATCTATACCAATGTGCCATTTTTCTAAACTAAACAGATTTGTTAACCTTTCATCATAACTAAAATGTTCCATTCCTTTCATTGATTTTTCAGCCCACTTTTTTTCAGCATTTTTTCTAGTGCCATAATATCCTTCTTTAGAACAGGTGCACAGAAGGTATGGTCTTACTCGTGATTTATAAAAAGGTAAAATTGTATTTTCATCCCAAGAATTAACACCCCTATTTATACCTTACTGGCCTTAGTAACTGCCTGCGGCTGCTCACTGTTGAAAAAAAAAAAAGGTCCCCCCTTCCGAGCCCCCACCTGCGGCGAGCGAGTGGGGGCTTTTAAACGAAACTCTCTGGTTTACTTTCAATGAACCAATCAGAGTGTTGTTATGAGTCAAATTACAAAGCGTGGAAAATTCCAAAGAACTTTCCCACGCTGTGTAAAATGACACAGAGCACTCTGATTGGTGGACAGGTAAATGTAGAGACTTACCTGTCAGTCTCTTCATTTACCTGTCAGGGCACTCTGATTGGATGGTTGAAACCCACCAATCAGAGTGCTCTGAGCCTAATTGCAGAGCTCAGTCTGCGCGGAGCCCTCGCCGGGTGAAGATGCATTATTATTTTAATTTGCGTCGGTTATTATGGATTTTTTATTTGGCCTTTTTTGAGGCTGAAAAAAGAAGAATTTAGAAAAAAGAAAACATCGAACGGTAAGTTTTTACAGGTACTTAGTTAA